>NC_139217.1:443424170-443899170 GCF_055691185.1 Crinia signifera | reverse complement strand
AACTGCTGAAACAGTCACCTGCAGTCACAGAACCAAAGGAGCTTGGTAAGGGTTATATGACATTGCAGACCTGATTTTGGGTTGGAGTGCTGATGTGCCAATAGACAGTAAGAGATTGGCGAATATACAAACTCCGCACAGTTAGAGCCATGGTGGGAATTGAACCCATGACCTCAGCGCTGTGAGCAGTAATGCTAACCACTACACCATCCGTACATACAGGGTGATCTGTCCGTCAATGCTTGATTGTAATGTGCATATGGTAATGGAATACTTGTCTTACATGGATCTTTTGCAGCCAGCATGGGGGTAGGTGCAACTGATACTGATGATAATGCTTGCAGATGTAAAACGGGGCGGAATGGGCTTCCACATGCACACGCACAGACCTTTAGCGTATATACGCAGTTTCCCACTTTGGCACAAGGACGTTTTTAAGCTGCTGCAGCCTTATGCTCATGTGGTCTTGGCAGCAACAGAGTTGGCCAAACAGGTTGTCCAAGGGAAGGATGTGACCCTCCACATGATCAGCTGCACATTCGGCCAATGAAATATAGCCAACAGCTGAGGGCGTAACTACCACAATAATCAACTTTCACCCGACAGATAATATTTTACGCAGGGTCACCATGAGAAATGTCTGTGCTTGGGCAGACAGTCGTGGACAGAATATTAGGGCCCTGATTCTGGTTGGCTGCTTTGCGAGACATGTAATGCCACCCGCCGTCCATACGAACGCCAGCCCATCGACCATTGAATGGTTTTGGTAGCGCTCGCTAATCTAAGTCACTCTCTGGTGACTCAGATTAGTGGCTTCCTGTTCTGAGAACAGGGCAGGCTGCTGACAACCGGTGAAGTCAGCCGCCCACCCCTGGAAGGCAGGTCGCCACCCCTACCATGAAAGTGGTTCGCACCCCTGACCCGCCTCCAGCACCCCCCCCCCCCCTGCGAGTGCCTCGGAGACTATGCACGCTCCGAGGCCGCCTGCAGTGAAGTCCTGCATCTGAGCATAAGCAATTATGCTCACGCGCAGGTCATCCATATCAGTCCCAGTTGCGAATTCGCAACAGGGCGAAACCACCAGAATCACCCCCTAGGTCCCATCAGTAGATTATCATTGGTGCTATAAAAGGTGTGGCCAGTTCATGTTGGGGGCATATCTGAACTTTTCAGTAGGCCTGGGCACTGCTACTTTGTATGCTCTCCTCCCCCTCCTCCCGGCACACCCTGGTTCTATGATGCATCTGAAGAAACAACTTGCTGGTAGAAATGTGATGGGTTGCAGTTGGCCAACACTGACAAATTGTCAGTGATTTGATCCCAGAACGTAAAGCTGCAGTATTCCTAAAGGTCCAAAATCTCCACTTGTTTCAGTACAGTGGGCAGGATGTAATGGGTCGCGAGTTCGATCTAACTCAGAGGTTTAAAGGGGCAATCATTTACTAGGCAAAACCAGGCTTTGTTAATAACTGCCCCTTTTAAAAAAAACTTCCGAGCATGGCTGGCGTCCCGCATGGCCACAAGACTCTAAACACATTTCCTCCCGCCCAGTATCTGTAACATCTTCACTTCTACTAGACAGCGCTCCCAGCGACAGTCATTTCTTTTAACCGCTGGAGTGTGCCACATTTCTAGGTGGGGTGTTAAATAATTAATAAACCAGCACTTCCACATTGTAAGCCATAGTTATGGGAAGCCGATCCTGTCCTTAAATCGCCCACTGAGCCATTGTCTAAAGGGGCCTACACATATAGCAAGGGGCCTACACATATAGCGATGAGCACCCACAGCGATGCACAGCGATGAGCCGCTGAGTGATCTGTCAGGGCCAGTGTACTCCATGAGAACTAACTAGATTTGCCCAGCGTGCTGGATATTAATAACTGGGGGTTATAGTGACGTGCTGAGCCATGCATGGATATCGCTATACCCCTACATGAAGCGATGTGTGGGCCCCATTAGACTGAGGAATTCTCTTCTTGATTTGTAAAATTCTACATTCTTGTGGTTCTGTTATCACTGAAGTACCTAGTCAGTAGCGCACGCAGGGGGGGGGGGGGGAGTTTCTGAGTACCCAGAAACCCCCCCTAGGCTGAAAGCTGAGGGTCCCCTCTTTCCATAGGTACAAGAATTTTAAAAATCGGCCGTGGTCCCCATCCAAGCCTTTTAATTGCTATTCCCAGTCAGATATTTCAGGTTCTGTCTGACAGAGTTTTTCTGAGGATATATTCCAAAAGCTGGGACTCTCCCCCTTTGAGGGACACTAGATATTTGTCTCTACTGTGCCCAGAACCAGAGATATCAGCCTTCCAGCACCTGGTTACTGCTCCAGCTCCACACACCTGGTATGTAGTTTTATATACTCGTTGGCAGATTGCTCTGACTCCTGAACTCTCATCCCCTAGTCCCCAATACCATTTGGTAGGTGGGATGCTCTAGTTTTTAATTCCATTAAAATGTAAGAAATCTATTTCCTGGAACTGGAGATATCTGCAGTCAAACAAGCTGTCCTCCCACCAGAAAATTATGAATAATAAGCCCACTCCACTATACACCCCTCCTCTGCATATTAAACATCCTCTACCACCCTGGAAGTTATGTATCAGGGCCCCTTCATTCAGTCCAATGCCCCCTTCTCCCACTACATCTCCCACCATCTGTGCAGTAAAGGGGTAATTAGTGGAAATTACTGATCCAGGCGCTACATGCTGAGCGGTTGATATAATACCCCTACCACCCGCGGGACACCAAAGCTTTCCCCACCCCTACCGCTGGAGGATCGGTAGGGGCCCCAATACATTGCTATGCCCAGGGGTCTACACTGCTGTTGACACCCCTGTATGTATATGTATATATATATATATATATATATATATATGTATGTGTGTGTGTGTATATATATATATATATATTTTTTTTGGTACTTGTTTCCTAGCACGGCCACACCGATTTACATCGGGGTGGTCGTGTCGGAAAAATCGGGTTTTTTTTTTTCAATGAAATGTAAATCGGGTCAGTGGGACCCGATTTTACATTGGATTCAATGTAAAATATTCCCAACCCCCCAAATTTAACGGCGTACACCGCACCCCACGATAGACGCCAACCCGAAGCGTGGCGAGCGCAGCGAGCCCGCGAGGGGCGGCGGTGCGCGTCCTCCGACCTTTTCATTCCCCTACTATCCACGTCGGCGTGGAGTTGAGAATAGAATAGTGTGGCGAGCGCAGCGAGCCATCGAGCCCGAAGCGTGGCGAGCGCAGCGAGCCCCGCGAGGGGACGCGTATACCTGTGAAGTTATACGCGTCCCCTCGCAGGGCTCGCTGCGCTCGCCATGCTTCGGGCTCGGTGGCTCGCCACACTATTCTATTCTCAACTCCACGCCGACGTGGATAGTAGGGGAATGAAAAGGTCGGAGGACGCGCACCGCCGCCCCTCGCGGGCTCGCTGCGCTCGCCACGCTTCGGGTTGGCGTCTATCGTGGGGTGACGACGGGGACATCTATAATGTGAAATGGGTCATATTGGCCCATTTCACATTTTTCACATTTTTTCACTATTTCAATGTTAAAAAATATTTTAACATTGAAGCCTATGGAAAAATCGGGGGCATCGCGTCGGGACCATTGTTAATGGTCCCGACCGACGCGATGCCCCCGATATTTTACCTTTCCCGACACGATTTCAATGTTAAAATATTTTTTAACATTGAAGCCTATGGGGAAATCGGGGGCATCGCGTCGGTCGTGTCGGGACCAATGTTAATGGTTCCGACCGACGCGATGCCCCCGATATTTTGTCCTAGCCGGCCAAATGGACCTGATTTCAAAGGAAATCGGGTCCATCGTATGGATCGTGTACCTTAACTTAAAGGTACACGATCCATACGATTGTGGCCGTGCTAGGAAACAAGTACCATTTTTTTTTATTATTATTATTATTATTATTATTATTATTATTATTATTTATATACATTTGGTCTATCTATGATATTTTAACTGACCCGGCATATACTGGGTCACCTAAGTGTCCATCTCCGTGCTTTGCTCCACCCCTCTGGAAACCCCTTTCTGAAAATCCTGCGTTTGCCCCTGCTAGTATCTATCACAATTATATAGTAACGCTGATGATGTCATTGGGAGGCGGGAGGGATTGGTATGAAGGAGGCTGCACATGAGATAAGAGGGGGGTCTATCCTCATATGACCCTGGTATACCACTCTGGAATACAGTCAAAGCTTATACTTCAAACCAACGGCATGGGACTGTACTGCAGGCTTGTAAACAGCACTTTAACCTTCTGATTAAATCTATCATCATTAAACTGATCGCCACACTTAATTTATGCATTGTATATGCTTGCATGCAGTAAGTTCAATATTATTTTTATCTGTTATAGGCACCTTATTTGGAAATCAAGAAGCAGATGGACAAGCAAGATCCCTTAGCCCATCCGTTGCTGCAATGGTTTGTACGGCTATTTATAAATCCTCATGTCTACACAGCTTCCTGAGAAATGTATTCGCTTCCAAATCAGATTTGTTTCTGTGCTACTGGGAACATCGGCAATGTATTCTCAGAGCACAGGCTGAAATGACATAGCCTGACTTACATTACAGAGGGGTTAGTAATGCATTAGAGGAGAACGGTCGCCTGGTACGGTATTTACGCACAGTGGTTCATAGATTAAAGTTCCAGTATGTTTTGACCTGAATTTGCATCTTAGAGGCCGATCCAGACACATCCGTACAGCAGGGTTGCCTACCCTCCCTCAATCGGGACCCCTCCTGGCCCCCCGGAAAGGTGGGCAACCCTCCAGGATACCGGCCCCCGCATTTCCCCCGTGGCAGCATTAATATCCCACCATTGAAGGCTTTTTCGAGGGGAGGGGCGGGGCTAAAGATGCACATCGCATCATTTAGCCATGCCCACCCCTCAAAGACCTGCAAATTGCAGGATTTGCTATACTGGGGGCGGAACTGGATGATTTCTGCATCAGGCCCCACCCCCTAAGTGCTGCTGACAGACTCCTCTCCCTGCGGTACAGATCCCAATTCAACCCTGTTGCGATGGTGTGGGAGTGCGCATGTGCATAGTCGCTCATGCGCGTTTGCACACCCCCGGAGTGAACTCTCTCAGGGGCGTTTGCCTAATGATGGACAGGCAGGGGGGGGGATCGCAGGGGTCTGTCCAGCATTTTAAGGGCGTGCCCACAAAAATGATGCCCATGCCTGCTCGGGAAGGGTGCACAGAGTCGCACTCAGTCACAGATATAAGTGTTGCACATTAAATTTATCAGCCCAGTCTTGTGGCTTAGTTCCGTCGCATTGCAACTAAGATGCAATGCATGAGGACACATCTTTACATTGCGCTAGAGTACCATGCCCCAAAAATTGTCTTGTGTGCCTCAATGAAGTGCGAGGGAAAATGCCCAGTGTTTTCATGGGTACGGCCATAAGAAGCTGGGCGGTTCCATGATGCAGCACCAGGCCCGTCTCTTCCCTCCCTTACCCCTGCATGCACAAATACACGCATGCACAAACCCCCCACCATCGGAACTAGGGAAGCCCATCCCGAGGCATTTTTTCAATCCCGGGATTAATAAAAAGACACCCTGGCTGCCCCACATTTACTTACATTTGAGGGTGCAGCAGGGTTGCCAGGAGCCAAGTTGCTGGGTGGGGGGACGGGTTGCCCATGCTGCTGGCTGGGTGCTGGGTTGGCGTGCTGGCACGCTGGCTTCGCGCTGGCTGGGCGGGCTTGCTGGCTGCCTGCGCAGCGTGACCTCTGATCTCGTCACGCTGCGCAGTGCTGCTGGGAGAAGTCGGGCAGCATCTGAGCGATGCTCAGATGCTGCCCGACATTAGACTGCGGCATGCGCAGTCTAATCCCAAAATCCCGGGATTGGAAGCTCCTATCCCGGGATAGAAATCCCGGCGTTTTGGGGGTCAAATCCCGGGATCCCGCCGATCCCGATCCCGGGATTGGCCACCCTAATTGGAACGGGGCCAAATTTGGCCCTGTCCGATCCAAAAAGAATCACCCCCAAAGTCTTGTGTTGGAGATTAATAACAAATACAGAATAAACAGTTAAGAAACGAATGATTTCATTTAGAATAGACCGTGATTTTTGTAGCCCAAACATAGGTGCAAACCTACTGGCACAGTGGGGCAGATGTATTAACCCTTAACAAGTGGGTGATTAAGAGTGGCAAACGTCCAGCCAATCAGCTCCTGACATTTTCAAGCCCAGCCTATAACAGAGCTGATTGGCTGGCTGTTTATCACTCACATTTTAATCACATCTTTTTTGGATACAGCATCGTCGTCGTTATCATCACCATCGACTGCTGATGACTGCATATTATTATTACTATGGTGCACAGTGTATTAGCAAGGAAAGACTCAATAAATACCTTGTACAAGTAAATGCGTGACTTTCTGTGGCGGCGGTGGCTCATTTCACTAGCCGCAGTCCTAATGTTCAGCGGTGAGCGAGCTGATAGTGCTGTGTCCCATTACACCTGTGGATGGGAGACTAAAGCAATTATACAGAGTTATTTCCACATTGTTACCTCGCACATTAAGAGGCGGCAATGAGGGAAGTGGCTGGGAAGATATCTGCACAACGCGCCATTCGCTGCATAATTACCATGTAAATCTCTCGCACATACTGAGAGCCAGTAAGTAAAAAAAAAAAAAAAGAAAAGACATCTGTTTACTTATTTCTTATCTTCTTTTCAGGGTTATTTCAAGTAATAGATCTCATATAGTGAAATTGCCAGTTACCAGGGTAAGTACCCCCCCCCCCCTTCTCCAATAGATGCCATTGGAATGAAGTGCGCAGTTTATATAATATATTATGCTGTGATTTGATAGGACGTTGTCTTTATTTGCATGTGTTCTTTGTTGGATTTATGGAAGTCAATTATTTCATGATCCCTGAAGAATTGTGTGTGCTTGCCATACCTAGCGCTGAGCCATTTACACTTACGCAGAACATCGCGCTATAAAATCAATGATCTGAGGGCTCTTACTGTAGAACTCCGTGTAGCAATGCCACCATGGTGCACCGCTAAGTAGTAGCACCGCTTGTTCTCCTGTACGGAGCTTCCTCTTAGGCTGGTTTCACACACTCCGGCTCCTGCTGGACGGTGAAATCCCGCACGGCCAGGGAGCCGTGCCGCACACAGTAGATTATCATGGAGGGGATGGCCACAACCCAGCAGCCGTCCCTTCCACTGGTGGGATCCGGCTGCAGCCGTGCGGTCGGGCCGTGACCGTCCCGTGTGAATGGACACAATAGTGTCCATTCACAACTACTGTGTGCGGCGCGGCTTCCTGGCCCTGTGCGGGATTTCACCGTCCGGCAGGAGCCGGAGTGTGTGAAACCGGCCATACACTCCCATGGGTCCTCTGCAGCTTCAGGGGGGTTATTCTGGTTCACTCTTTCTGACAAAATCCTGCTTAGATGGACAAAACCATGTGCACTGCAGGTGGGGCAGATGTAACATGTGCAGAGATAATTAGATTTGGGTGAGGTATTTTGTTTCTGTGCAGGGTAAATACTGGCTGCTTTATTTTTACACTGCAATATAGATCTCACTTTGAAGTAAAACCCCACCCAAATATAATTCTCTCTGCACAAGTTACATCTGCCCCACCTGCAGTGCACATGGTTTTGTCCATCTAAGAAGGAATTTGCCAGAAGGAGTGAACCAGAATAACCCCCTCAGTCACATTTCCTCCAAACAGCTTGCAGCCGCCAGCTCAGCACAGGGGTATATACAGTCGAAGGGGTCGACATGCATTGGGCCAACCACTGACGGCTGACATGGCTAAGGTTGACACATGAAATAGGTCGACCTATTTTATGTGTCGACCTAAGCCATTTTGACCTTCAGTGGTCGACCCAATGGCACAGGTGGGTGAGAGCGCCCGGCGAACACTCTGTTCGCCTTGGCCGCTCGCACCTGGTGCATTCACATGCGCAGAAATGGGCATGCGCATTAAGGAAACATCGCTCACCTTTGCGAATCCGCAACGGCGCGCATGGACCAGAATAAGGTCCAATGTGAGGCATTTCTATAGGAATGCTATTGGAAGCTTCATTTGTATGAATATTGGGCCTGATTCAGAGAGGAACACAAAGGTTCGTTGAATGTGTTACGAGATGCTCCGGCGGCTGTGTAAATCCTGGCGTCTGCGCACAAAGATGAGGCATCTGCCGCAGATCAGAGTTCTAGTCACACAGTATGGCCGCAGGAAGTAACTGCATGTAGGGTCACATGCGCAGGCCTATAGACACGCCTCCAGAATGGTCGGCAACCACCTGCATTTTTGCCGCCACTGTCCCGTTACCTCACTCACTCTGTGACCACCCATCACAAAAACATCATGGTACATGCACAGCGCAACGTAAACGCATGCACAGTTGGGCCATAATCGTTTAACTGCGTAACAATCGGATTTGCGTCCATGGTCGGTATTCAACGTGTGGCAATATTCCCGAAGTCGGAAATATGGGCACACACCTATTCAATGCGGCTGCAGTTTGGCGTAAAAAGGGCCACAAATTTCAGGCCCATTGACATTAGTTTTTTTAACACATTTTGGACATTAGACGTATATAATCTATGTATGACAAAGTAATTCATTCTATAATATGAGTCATTTGTATACTGGAGTAATCTATAAGCTATGGGGGTTTCAATGTAGAAGTCGACATTGTCGTTGACATTAAGGAGGTCAAAAGCTACACAAGGTCGACAGAGGCAATGCGCAGACACCACATTTGCCATAGGCCAATGGTGGACTGTCTAGAATCACTGGCAGTGCTACGGCGGGCAAGGGCAACTCAGGCTTGTACATTTTTCTAGCGCACAACACTGCACTGGGGGATGGCTGAAACTAGCATTTGCATATTATTGCACCCAAGACTCCAAACACAGGCATTGGAGGGAAAGTAAACGCTTCCACCTCTGAAACCGCCCAATTATCTCCTGGCATCATTGTAAAGCGCAACATTAATACACAGTATATTGTACTGTAAAACTTTGTGGAAGTGCTAAGTAGAATGACCACTAGGGGGAGTGCAAGATATTTCTACTTTTGGGGGATTTTTTACAAATGCATCTCTGCTAAACTTTTTTTTATTTTTATTAGATCAGTTCATTATAAAGTAACCAGAGCTGTGTGCCAAATATTCCAATCATATAATAATAGATGAGTCAACAAAATAAGAATAACAAAGAGACTTTTGCAGGACAGTTATTTTGTTTAAGCATCTAAAGGACATACTGGGCCTTATTCTAGTTCACGCTTTCTGACAAAATCCTTCTTAGCTGGACAAAACCAGGTGCACTGCAGGTGGGGCAGATGTAACATGTGCAGAGAGAATTCGATTTGGGTGAGTTATTTTATTTCTGTGCAGGGTAAATACTGATTGCTTTATTTTTACACTGCAATATAGATCTCACTGAAGTAAAACCCCACCCAAATCTAACTCTCTCTGCACAAGTAACATCTGCAGCAGTGCTACAGTCTACAGAGGGTCATTTAAAGCCCAGGCTGTACCTTGAACTGGCAGCGCTGCCACCTCACAGCATAAAATCGCCTGCTTCAGCACTATATTAGGGCCCTAATTAATTAGATTTATAGACCAATATTATATTTAGATTATACTACATTACCAATACTAATACCTCTTTTTCATCAAAATGCTGAGTTGCACCAAGGGTTTTGTAGACAGGTTCAACCTGGCTGAGACCCCTTTCAGACTGGCAACAAGATCCAGCTTATTGCTAGGTGCTGACATCGCCGCTCACAGGTGCAGCCTAAGCACTTGGGGATGAGATAATCCCCTAGCCCCAGATTTACCTATGCTGTAAGCAGGCTTAGACATACAGTATAGAGGGGCTTCAATCCGGGATTCCAAAATTCCAACTGTCAGAAAGTCCCGACAGTCGGAATCCAGGGCCGTTTTTGTTTGATCCGACAGTAATTCGTTAACAGCAGCATTGAATAGGTCACTCCCGATATTTCCCCTGTTGGTAAATATCGCCACGGATTGAATACCCCTTTTAAACTGCAACGGGACCAGTCCTTCAAGCTAGCCACATTGCATCCATGAGTTACTGGACCCAGGTTAACCCTTCTCCACTGAGCCATTCCCGGGTTATCATGACAGTAACCCTGGTTTTTAGGGGCAGTGGAAATGGGGTATAAATGATTGCTTATAAGGTCAATAAAACATTATTTATGACGGGAAAAACAAATGATTTGCGATGTGGGTAATATTGTCATTAATACAAATTGATTGGCTCTATTAGCAATCAGTTCAGATTGGCAAGATGAAGGGGTTAATGAAACATTATTGGTTTATTAAGCACCTTAAGCCCTTTTGGAATAATAATAATAATTATTATTATTATTATTAATAATAATATTTATTATTTTAGTCTCCTAATATATTAATGAAATATTTCCCACATAACGTAATTATTTCCACCTTAAAGGTCCTGTATGGTCAGCTTGGGATGCGGTAATTTGGTCTACAGCATTATGGTAGACAGTCATTAGGTCGACACCATTAGGTCAACATGGGAAAAGGTCGACATGGGTCTATGGCGACATAGGAAAAGGTCGACATGGTTCTAGGTCAACAGGTCGTTTGTTCGACAGGTCATTAGTTTGACAGTGTCTGCTCGACTGTCAGAAGGTCGACATGGGGTTTTTCACTGTTTTTAGAGCCGACATGTGCCGACAGGTGGTATTTCATGCCCTACCATCCACTAGGCGTGGTGGGAGAATAAAATGCGGATGCGGTTCACTTTAATGTCGACTTTGTTGACATTCAGGTATAAAAACGGTGAAAAACCCCATGTCAACCTTTTCACTGTCGACCTATAAGCATGTCGACCTTTCCCATGTCGACCTAATGGTGTCAACCTAATGACTGTCGACCATCATGCGGTAGACTAAATGATCCCAACCCGTCAGCTTCTGCTTGGTAAAATAGCTCATACAGGTGATGATTATGGCCAGATATCATTGCTCCTATACATTACCAGATGTTCGTTCCAAACAGAAAGATTGAACAGATAATCTTAAGGTGCCCACACACAGATAGCTCTCATGTCCAATCCAATCTCTTATACAATTTCTCTTGAAATCCATAACACTCTTGGCGCAACAATATCCGGCACATTCACAGGGCGATTGAGTAAATGATCAGAGGGTTACAGTAGTTGGGTCATTTAAGGACTGCAAACCAAATACCACATCATTACCTCATTGTTCATCTCTCCACCTGCTGAAGGGACCAGCGAGCTAAATGTACGACTGCCCGATACCCTCATTGGATCGTTATCATGCCCACAAATGGGAAGTTTTTAAATGATTGGTCATCTATTTTAAAAAATCTTACCGTGTGTGTGCAGCTTTGTACACTGTATCCAGCTTTAGTTTCTATTCTTTACATCCGTGGTTCCCAAACACGGGGGCTGATTCAGAGATGATCGCAAATGCTAAATGTTTCTCAAACGGGCAAAACCTTGCTGCACTGCAGGCGCAAATAACAGACCAATAAGAAATGGTCTTTTATTTGTTTCTTCAGGCTGCCATTAATTATTTAGAATTCTGCTGAGTTTCCAAGGTGTCATGTGACTACCAAGGTACCCAGTTGGGGGAAATTTACTAAAGGTGCCCATACACCTTACAATTATTGTATACAATATCGCATCTCATCGCATCTCGGCTTTTGCGATGAGATGAGACTAGTACAAAAATATGTGCCGCACATACATTTTGTACTAGATCTCATCTCATTGCAAAACTGAGAGGCGATATTGTATACAATAATTGTAACGTGTATGGGCACCTTAAGATGGGATTTATACATCACATGGGATGTTGCTATAGGCAACCGATCAGAAACTACTTCTTATTTATTTAGCACCTTCTAGAAGATAATAGATTGTATCTGATTGGTTGCCCATAGCAACAACCCATGTGTCTGATAGCAGGGGATCCGAGAGTGGTAGTGGGGAGGGGGGTAAAGGATTAGTCGTGCAGGGGAAGCGTAACCTCTCCACTGCCTATAATGTTGCCACGCCCTCCTTGGTGCCTGATTGGTTGCCCGTAGCAACATACCATGTGAAATAGAAATCTTGGCTTATTAAATTCCCCCCCTAAGTGTTCAATCTGTACCAGGTGTATGTCTTCCTTACAATATTGTGCCCCCGCAGCCAACATTATATTATGCCCCTTTCAGACCGCACTTTGGAAACGGTATATTGCCGTTTTTTTACCGTTTTAAAATGGTAATCTGTGCGGTCTGAAAGGTGCAGATCCAATTAACCGGTTTGAAAATACCGTTTTTTCAAACCGGTTAAAATGCAGGGTCCTACCCATTTCAGACCCGGGTCTGAAACAGTATTTAGGACCCAGCCAATGAGCGCTCATTAAATATTCACAGCACTGGAGCCGCCCCGCGCCCCCACCCGCACGCGTGTCGACCCCCCCCCGCGCGTGTCGACCCACCCCCCGTGCAGCCGGTAACTCCGTTGTGGATCCCGGCAGTGCAGTATGGTCGGAAGCACTCGTAAAAAAATAAGAAAAATGACTTTCGGAAAATGGCTACCCCCATACGAAAGACAGTTTTTTAAAACAGGTTTTCCTATGGGGCAGCCATTTTCTGAAAGACACTTTTTTTCATAAGTGCTTCCGACCATACTGCAGTGCCGGGATCTGCAACCGAACTCAGGTACCGGCTGCACGGAGGGGAGGGGGGGGCGGGCTGCACGGAGGGGAGGGGGGGGAGGGAGGCGGCACTGAAGGCTGCACTGGCTTTGACCCTGTATTTGGAAAGTTTCCAAAAACGGGTCTGCCAGTGTCAAAAAATCGGCACTTAAACGGTAATATACCGTTTAAGAGGTGCGGTGTGAAAGGGGTTTTACCTGGCAGACCCGTTTTTGAAAACGTTTTCAAATACAGGGTCAAAGCCAGTTATGCGGTCTGAAAGCAGCATAAATGTGTTAATCCAGGTGCAAAATAGGTGACTTTTGTAGCGTCATAAAATAACCGTACTTTATTTATTGACATTTAAAATGTACAAGAACCCATAGCAACCAATCAGCAATTAGCTGTGATTGATCCACTGCAATTAATGTAAGCAGGTATCTAGATCCGGTGGCCTGCTGCACATTGACACTAGAACACTCTGCTAGTAACGACGCTGCTAATATTTAAATCTATATTTTATGTTTTGCAGCAACTTAAATTTATGCATACCCCTCACCAGTTCCTCCTCCTCAGCAGTCCACCAGCCAAAGAAGCAAATTTCAGAGCTGCTAAAAAACTTTTCGGGAGCACATTTGCATTTCAGTAAGTTTATGGTTGTTGGATCATTTTCCTATGTTCTTATTGCCGTTTCCTCTGCGTGGCCGTGCGCAGGAAGTACTGACGATTATTATGGCCTTTCCTCTTGATTGTATTTGCTGTGATGCTGTTCTGCTGACCACACATTGCATGGCCACCCCCGGACTCCCATTGGCTAGTGCCGCATGATTCCGGGGGTGGGCTTATAGAATATAGACAAGCTGAGTACGGGTATGGGACAGTAGTTATGTCGACCATTTTTCGTCAACAAGCATTAGGTTGAAACATGAAAAATGTGGACACACAATAGTCGACATGGTGAAAAGGTCAACATGGAGAAATGTTGACATGCATTTTCAGGACACATAGGTCGACACTGACATTGTTTAAGTGTACCCGTCGCATGGCTCCTTGTGGTTGGCACATTATTTTATGCTCCCTCTATGCCCAGAGAGTAAAATCTGTACAAGTTTATTTTTTTTAAAAATCATGAAAAACTCATGTCGACCTTTTTTCATGTTGACATTTTGACCGTGTGCACTGCAGGTGGGGCAGATGTGACATGTGCAGAGACAATTACATTTGGGTGTTTTATTGTTTCTGTGCAGGGTAAACACTGGCTGCTTTATTTTTACACTGCAATATAGATATCAGTTTGACGTATACCCCCCACCCAAATCTAACTCTTTCTGCACATGTTACATCAGCCCCACCTGCAGCGCACATGGTTTTGTCTATTAAAAAGTGATTGGGCCTTTCTGAGTGAATCAGAATAACCCCCATTGTGCATTTCTACATCCCATTCTGGAGCAACTCAGAGACACCGGATGTTGCTTTCACAAGACAGTCAATCAAGTTTATAGAGCTGGAGTATTCTGATCTGTCCATACTGATACAATCAGACAGGTTGCTGGACAGAAGGTTATGGATTACAGGATCGACTGGGTTTAGTGGTCGACAGCATCTAGTTAGACGTCTATTCATGGTCATCGGCGTTTACATAGACAGTGATGCTAGATTGTAGGGAACCGGGTTGGCAGTAGCAAGGTCGATACAGGTTTTTCGTCTTTTTTTGATGCTGAATGTCAGAGGGTGCTCATGGACACTGTGTATGTGCCCAGTGTCCCCTCGAATGGCTCGCTGTGGTTGGCACATTACTCTAATATGACTCTATGTCCACTAGGATGGATAGCAGATTAAAACCAAAGAAAGGCAAAAAAACCCATGTGAACCTTGCTAGTGTCGACCAGGTTCCGTCGATGTTTTCCTTCCATCAAGTTAGTGTCACTGTCTATGTAATCGCGGATGACCAAGTTTATACGTAAGTCTAGACACCAGCGGCCACTAGTGGCCGACCAGGGTATTATTGACCTAATCCTGGTCCGGATACCGGACAGAACAGAGAGCTGCAGAGATCACAGACACTTATGCCCAGATAGAACATGTATATTCCACTATACAGTATATTTTGAAGCTTATTTTCTTTAAATCTTGTATTGTTTTATGTCTGCTGCCGCAGTGGCTCGCACATCGAAAACTGGCACTCTATCTTGAGGAATGGATTGGTTGTTGCCTCCAATACAAGATTACAGGTAATGGGAATTATACTCTTAGACAAAACATCTAATTTCCAGAAGACTCTGCCGGCCTCATCTCACAGCATGAGTCTCCATTCCAGTATCTTTCTTATGAGATATGCCTACAGTCAGTGCAAACTGTAATGTGAATACATTCCGCCTATAGAGAGCAGTGGGGCAGATGTATTAAGCCTGATAAAGAGGAAGGAGATAACGCACCGGTCAATCAGCTGTGTTTGAAATACGACAGTAGGAGTTGATTGGCTGCTGTGTTATTGCCTTCCACTTTATCACCGCTTTATCACTGAACCAGTGTGCTGAAGTGAGCTGTCTTCTTTGGGGTGATATGTACTGACGCTTGGAGAGAGATAAAGTACAAACCAATCAGCCCCTAACTGCCCTGTTACAGGGGTATACATAAGTATGACCGATTTGTGGGGGACGGTCTCTTGGCAGCAGGTGAGATGCCAGCATCGGTATTGTGAATGCCAGCATTCCCACCACAGGGATACTGAATGCATCCCATTAAAAGCTATGTTTAAAAAATGACAGGAGTTGAATGGATGTTTATTTATCTCTCTCCAATGTATCTCTCCCCAAGCTATAAAACATCTTGCCCTTGATTTATATAGCAACACAACAATATTACTTTTAGTTATATTTTAATAAGAATTACAGTGCAGTGAGTATTAAAAAAAGGAGAGGAATAGGAAGCCATCCCAAAACAAAATGTGTCACATGATGCTAAATTCTGCTCCTGATAGGCCCTCTTCAGCTAGCTATGACCCCACCATGTATCTTATAGTGTGTACCCAGGGTTAGCTTTTCACTTTGTTGCACAAATGTTGCAGCTCTCTGCATGCCAGTTTTGGGCCTGCACAGTTGGAGAAAATTGCCTGGGAAATGGCCGCCAGACTGTTTTCCCGCAGACTTATGCACCGCCTGTGGGAGGAGGCGCCCTCACAGCGATGGCACAATGACTCCCTTTTTTAGTTTCACATTCACCAGCACAAAACGGGGCTGATACAGTTGGGGCAGGAGGATGTTGGGAATATCGGGAAGCTGTATTCATGACCCCCCGATTTGTGCTTTCTCACCCCTTAACCCAACATTCCGCTCCAGAATAAACTTTTAAATCATGAACTTCAGTCTCCGGCACTTAAAAGTAGAAACTCCGCAACATGTCATCTCCAGCTCTGAGGGGAAATGACATTATTATCGATTTTCTTAAAATTGCTTTTTAAAAAGATTTGAGACTCCATCAGATACAGCCGAGCGAGCCAAGTTTTTTAGCATTTAATAAGATTCGTGAGTTTTGGAGTTGGATGCAAACTTGTGTCATCCACAATAAGATTCAACAAATCCCATTGTATTGTTTAAACATCTTACTGCATTGTTCTTATCAAATCATTGAGCCTTTGCCGGTGACCCAGTGACAACTGTTTTTTTTTTTTTTTTTTACATAGATATCTTGACACTCTCCATCTCAGTAGCACCAAAGTAAAAAAAAAAAAAAAAACTGATAGTGAAATATAAAACTTTCCTGCCTATAAAGTGATCCAAATTCTCGTCCTGTTCCCTCAGCTTCATGGTGCCATGTACGGTAGTGGAATATATCTTAGTCCGTTATCGAGCATATCGTTTGGCTACTCAGGTAAATTGCTTCTTTTTGTTTTTGTGCCTATGGACTTGTTTTAAGGTGTTTTTTTTTTTTTCAAGTTAATATTTTTGTTTTTGTCATACTAATCCATTGTGGAATTTTCCCATTATTCCTGAAGAGCGCTGGACTCTCTTGAAACCTGACAACTTTAATTTCATTTAAGCAGGGGTGGGGCTTGACTAAGTGGATTGGAACACCACACCTCCTGTACTGATCCTGCCCCCCTTCTCCCCGGATCTCCCCTCCATAAATTACACTGCTTTTCAATGTCCATTGAGACGATGAACATAAATTTTCCATGATATTAGACACATGCTAAGTGCACTGAAATAAAACTAGACGTGCTCTAAATGTCACAGCATAGTGCAGTCCAATACAAAAATATCGGCACTAAATGATTGACATGAATAAGGACAACACAGACATAATACAAGGTCGACATAGATAAAAGATAAACAGAAGCAAAATGTCAACATGCCACGGTCGATACATGAGAAAATCAACCTGAGTTATGTTTTAATGTGGCAATGTGTACATTGTATCACATGGACCCAAAATTAATGCGCTGCACCCTTTCACGTGGCCCGCTTCCCTCTCCTTACTCTGCCACTGCTGCCCTCGGAACACTTTACTGCTCCCAGTCACGTGGATGGTAAAGTATGGAAAAAAAACAAAACGCATCTGGTGGAATGTAATACTGTGCGGTATTTAGACATGTGCAAATTTTGGGGACAAAAACAGCCCAAATCCCACATTTACCGAAAATCGCACAGGTATTATCGTGCAAATTTCGGTAAAAATCGCACGTTGTGCGGTGACCAAAAAAATTGCACTTTCAAAATCGCATCCAGATGTTTTCTCATCGAAAACAACAAAATCGTAAATGTAACGGTGCGATTCGCACCCTCAAACTGACCCCCCAAAAAATAGATCAGGTCCATGCTGGCGAGTGTGACATGACCATGCACAGATCAGTGAGTTCTGTGCATGGTTCTGTCCAAAAAAAAGTGTCTTAAAGTAAAAAAAAAAAAATTTGACACTTTTCCAGGTGTCAACTATTGCCACGTCAAACTTTTGCTTGTGTCAACCTGTTGCCTATATCGACCCTGTTGAAATAGACCGTATGGTGTCAACCTATTGACAGTCGACCTATGGACCAGATACCATTGGGGGATCGAATGATTTGCATTTTGAATTCTTTAAATGCACCTAACCTGTGCCCAGGACAGCCGAGAGGTATGCCGGGCCCCAGTAAAATGTTGGGGGCATGGCCTAATTGCGGGAGGCGTGATCACCTCCCGCGATTAGGCCACACCCCAAAAATGATTTGAAGGGGTTGAAAACACTCTAATGTCGAGAAGGGTGTTAGTGTGTGTGTGTCCCCCCACAGCACACACTTACAGCATGTGCTGTGCTGACAGCAAGCTCAGCATGAGCTCTCCCTCTATCACTGAGATGCTCATGCTGAGCCTGCTGTCAGCATAGCACATGCTGTAGAGATTTGTGCTGCTGCTGCTGCCCGGGGGGGGGGGGGGGGGGGAAGGGGGGGGTTGGACCAGGGCTCCCGCTGGGCCCCTCCAGCAAGCCCGGGCCCAGGTAATTAGTACCCACTCCCCCCCTCTCTCTGCAGCCCTGCCTGTGCCGCAGCTGCATCATTCCAGTGCCTGGGGTTATGTAGCATTTAGGTGCAGTGGTCATTACAGGTTGAGTCCCAAATTTCCAAAATGCTGAAATACAGAATATTGTGGACATGATTGAGATAGTGATAACGGAACGCAAACATTATTTAATGCGATTACATGCCGCCTAGCAAAAGATCTGTATGAGGCCCACAGCTCAGCGCTAATATTAGATTTAATGAGTCTTGTTCTAATGAGAGCTGCTTAATATGACAGTGATCATAAAAGTATGATGTGCACTTAGAACAAGGGCATTCGCTTTTATCTCTTTTTCTGACACGCTGTGATAAAACATGTTTCATATACAGTGTATTTATATACTCGCTCCTCCTGACATAGGCATATCTGTAATGGGTGCAGCGTGTTCCCCTAAACCACACACCCTGCACCCCGATACTACCTGACATGCGCCTTATTTCCAGGGATAGCTTCAGAAAGGTGTTGGGGCGCATCTGAAGCCGAGACTCCGGGGCACTGTGCCAGAGCCTTTACTAAATTCTAGCATAAGCCTTAATCCCAAATATCACTGGGAAGATGGTGTCAACCACAGAAGGTAGTTTCAGTGGGGAATTCACTGAGAAGGGGAGGCCTCTGCACACAGTCATCGCCCCATCTCCCCCCCCCCCCCCCCCATGCATCTGCAGGGACTTCCCAGACATAACTGTTGTCACATCAGCTCCCTGCTGCTGGCTTAAGCTGCACCCCTAGAATCAGGGCTGCCACTAGGAATTTTGGGGCCGGGATTGATATTTAGTCCCGGCCCCCCATACTTACCGACTCCGGGTCCCAACCCCCTTCCGCTGTGCTGCATCATGCTCAGTGTACTGAACGAATCTCTGTCTCCCAGAGTGCAGGCTTCTTTGCCTCCGGACACCGGCGGCCAGTTAAAATGTGGCACGGCTGGGGATCCAATCAGAGCTTGCGTTCTGGTAGCCGATCAAAGTGGCTGCCGGTACACAAGCTCTGATTGGCTGCCGGCGTTCGGAGGTGAAGAATCCTGAGAGTGCAGGCAGCACAGCGGAGAGGGGGGGGGGTGGGCAAAATCAATTGGCCGGGCCCCTCCATCTCTCTGAGAGGCTGGGCCCAGGACACCCTGGTGGCTGCCCTACCTATAATTACCAAGGTGTCTACACTAAGCTCTTATGTGCTGACTCTGCCTACTTGTTTTTGCTCCACCTACCAGTGAAATGTGTTGCTTGCTAGTGTCTTAGGTCAGCCTACTGTTTCCATCACAATGACCCCCCCCCCCCATTACCACCATTGGGGCTACAGATGATAATGTGCCAATGTGTTACTTTCCTGTTGCCCGTTCCCACTGTTTAAATTCGCTGGCTGTCCCCGCACTCAGCCTCACTGAGTTACTGCACTGTGTTATATGTTACCGTCCTTTGTAAGCTATCCTAATTGTATGCCACACCATTACGCTGTACTCTATGGGGGATCGATGTATAACAAATGTCTCTCCAGTTTAAACAACTCCAAGGGCCAAATGTAATAGAGAATCAGAACGTGAGAGATTTGGGAGAGTTTTCCCATTTCTTTTAAAAAAGCGGCACTCATTTACACTGGAAAAAAAAAATAAAGATTGCCGCTTTCAAAAAATGGGAAGATTCTCCCAAAATGACTTTCTGGTTCTCCCACCCTATTGCGTTTGGCCCCAAGTTTAATGAGAACAATTAACCCACTGTATGTTTATGATTTGTTTGTTTTGCTTTTTTAAAACAGGGATGAACAAGAAGCAACAGAAAGTATCCGCCAAGGACGACCCCCCATCAAGCAGTAAAAGCAGTAGTACAGTGCAGGTATACCGCCAGCATAATGATACATTGGTTAAGAGTCACTATGTATCTCACTGTGGGGGAAATTTACTAAGATGGGAGTTCTGTGTCAGATGGGATGTTATGGGCAACCAATCAGATACTATCTACTATGTTAATCTAAAGGTGCTAAATTAATAAGTAGTAGATTCTGATTGGTTGCCCATTGCAACATCCCATGTGAAGTACAACTCCCATCTTAGTAAATATCCCCCTATATATAAAAACCTCAGTGAACATTTATTGTAAAGGAGCAGTTCTGGTTTTAGTAATATCCTTTTGTTGAAATGTTTTTTTTTCTTTTCCCATTTTAGTCACAGAAAAAAGGACAACAATCCCAATTTTTGCAAAGCCGTAACTTGAAATGTATAGCCTTATGCGAAGGTAAGATTCACTGTGTATTGTGCGTTGTCTGTTTGAGACTGATACCTTTTGTCATCATTGACCAGTGGTATAGGGAAAACCTAGCATCTAGTGCTTCCCTATGGCTGAGAAGCAACTTGAAAGAGGCTGCTGCTTCGTGTCTCTGTGAGATAGGCTGCCGGGGATTAGGCGCCAGGGGAGGTTACAGATAGGATGCCGGGGATTAGGCGCCAGGGGAGGTTACAGATAGGCTCCGGGGATTAGGCGCTAGGGGAGGTTACAGATAGGCTGCCGGGGATTAGGCGCCAGGGGAGGTTACAGATAGGCTCCGGGGATTAGGCGCTAGGGGAGGTTACAGATAGGCTGCCGGGGATTAGGCGCTAGGGGAGGTTACAGATAGGCTGCCGGGGATTAGGCGCCAGGGGAGGTTACAGATAGGCTCCGGGGATTAGGCGCTAGGGGAGGTTACAGATAGATACTTGAAATGTATAGCCTTATGCGAAGGTAAGATTCACTGTGTATTGTGCGTTGTCTGTTTGAGACTGATACCTTTTGTCATCATTGACCAGTAGTATAGGGATAACCTAGCATCTAGTGCTTCCCTATGGCTGAGAAGCAACTAGAAAGAGGCTGCTGCTTTGTCTCTCTTTGAGATAGGCTGCCGGGGATTAGGCGCCAGGGGAGGTTACAGATAGGCTGCCGGGGATTAGGCGCAAGGGAGGTTACAGATAGGCTCCGGGGATTAGGCGCTAGGGGAGGTTACAGATAGGCTGCCGGGGATTAGGCGCCAGGGGAGGTTACAGATAGGCTCCGGGGATTAGGCGCTAGGGGAGGTTACAGATAGGCTGCCGGGGATTAGGCGCTAGGGGAGGTTACAGATAGGCTGCCGGGGATTAGGCGCCAGGAGAGGTTACAGATAGGCTCCGGGGATTAGGCGCTAGGGGAGGTTACAGATAGGCTGCCGGGGATTAGGCGCTAGGGGAGGTTACAGATAGGCTCCCGGGGATTAGGCGCTAGGGGAGGTTACAGATAGGCTCCCGGGGATTAGGCGCTAGGGGAGGTTACAGATAGGCTCCCGGGGATTAGGCGCTAGGGGAGGTTACAGATAGGCTGCCGGGAATTAGGCGCCAGGGGAGGTTACAGATAGGCTCCGGGGATTAGGCGGTAGGGGAGGTTACAGATAGGCTCCCGGGATTAGGCGCTAGGGGAGGTTACAGATAGGCTCCCGGGGATTAGGCGCTAGGGGAGGTTACAGATAGGCTCCCGGGGATTAGGCGCTAGGGGTGTTACAGATAGGCTGCCGGGGATTAGACGCTAGGGGAGGTTACAGATAGGCTCCCGGGGATTAGGCGCTAGGGGAGGTTACAGATAGGCTCCCGGGGATTAGGCGCTAGGGGAAGTTACAGATAGGCTCCCGGGGATTAGGCGCTTGGGGGAGGTTAGGGTTAGACTAGAGTTGATGTTTATGCTCTAAAGGAAGGTTAAGGTCATAGACTAGAGGGAGGGCTAGGGAAAGGTTTTAGGATTTGGGGCAGAATACTCCCTGGAACTCTCTTCATACGTCTCTATCATAATTGCTATTGTGATTGCCAGGACCTGGAGGACTAAGTTGGAGATGCCACTGCTGCCGTAGGCTAGAATAGACACCACTGGATGACCAGGGACAGTTGGTTGATGGTCCATTATGTAGATTGCCATGCCATGTGTGTAGACAAGATGAATGTCAACGTGCCAACCATATGGACCTTCTTATGTTGACCTTATGCATATTGATATGATCATTTATGGGGTGTTGGAAGATAATGATGGTCTATGTAAGGAAGTACAATTTCTAGATCACCAATTTAAGACACCATAAGACTTCCAGGTATACTGATATTGGATGGGATATTGTCGATTGGTGTCATGTATGTTATAGTAATCAAATGATGGTACATTTGGTGTCATCAGAGAACACAGGTACTTCCACATATCTTTCGTTGTGTGCGGCATAGTGGTGTGTCCTGTCCTGTACGTAGACTCTGCGCTGTGCCACCACCTTACCGACTAATGCCTTATCTGCTTTATTTCCATCTAGTGATCACTTCACCAGAATTGCACAAACATGGGGAGATCTGGGTGGTTCCCAACACGGATCATGTCTGTACACGGTTCTTTTTTGTGTGAGTATGGGACATTGACCTATGTCGACATACCATAGACACAAAAACATTTGCATGTCGACCTCTTGCTTGTATTGACCTTTTGACCCAGTCGACCATAATATATGTTGCACTTTTTAATATATCGACCCACTGTCTGTCGACCATGTCAACCTAAAACTTGTCAACCAAACGATCCATACCGCTCATTTCCATACTGAGGTGTCCGTAGTGCCTGCTGTACTGAATATAAATGCATCGGCACCTGGGAATCTACCAGGCTTCTCTAAATCAAATAAATTTCCCCACACAACTACACTCTTCGTTCTCCCAATCTACCTGTGTATACCATCATGTATACTCGCACCCTAGCGAACAGTTCAGCGCCAAACGCAAACCCCCCCCACCGTGCCACCCGCATGCCGTCACTAGTCATGTGACATCAGCGGCCTGCACCGAGCAGGCAATGCCACCTGCGTTCCCATGGCAGCTGCAACTGGTTATACCAGATACACAAGTGCATTGCACAAAAGTCGGGTGGTAAACATCCAGTGGGTAAGTGCAATTGATATTACAGTGTAAGAAACTTTATTTCGGCGGGGTCCCTGCGGCAGATGGGAACTAGTAGCGCTACTAGTTCCCATCTGCCACAGGGACCCCGCAGATGATTTCCCATTTGCCGAACGGCCCCACAGCACACTGCATGATCCCCGCTGCCTGGACCTCTGTGAGGGAGGGGGGGGAGGGACCGGGCTCTGCTGCAGCTCCAGGGATACCGGCGCAGCAGCAGCAGCATCCAGGACCCGGCGCTCCCCGCAGACTCCATCTGCACTGGCTCACCCACGCCGTGCAGTTTTTTGCACGCTCTTTTTTTTGCAGTATTCGCTCCATAAGACGCACATACTCCCCCCACACACTTTTTGGGGGAGAAAAAGTGCGTCTTATGGTGCGAAAAATACTGTAAATAAAAATGAAATAATTGTAGAATAAGTGTACTGCTGACCACTCTGCAACCTTTCAGAAAATTGAGAACCTGGGGTGAAATGTAATAGGATGAGAGATTCAGAAAGTGAGAGATTTGGTAAGAAATCTCCAGTTTTTTTTTAAAGCGGCAATCATTTACAAGTTTTGCGGTGTAAATGATTGCCGCTTTAAAAAAACCCTGGAGATTTCTTACCAAATCTCTCACTTTCTGAATCTCTCCTCCTATTACTTTTGGCCCCATATGTCTGTATTATTGGAAGCTTTTCTGTTTTTCCCCCCCCAGCTACGAAGACGGCCAAGTGGGTGATACAAGCATCAACACGCAAGAGCCAAGTAGCCATAAAGAAATTCTTCGAGTCATAGGCAACCAAACAGCCACTGGCTAATTACTGCATATGTGGAATGTGGAGTTTCACCAGTACCAAAGCTGGACTTTGTACTGAAGAACATTAGGAATCTATTTATTATTATTACTATTATTATTATTGTTGTTAATATTATTATTATTCAAAAAGGGTGATAACATTTACAATAATCATTTTATTTCCTATTTCTAATGTTTGAACTGAATGAGGCCATGGTCCAAAACGATTGTTTCATTTGATATTATCTCCGATATTTTGATATCTGTAAAACGGCCAGGCTGAATTTGCAGGAAGGAACTGGAAGCATAGGGGCAGATGTATTAAGCCTGGTGAAGAGCTAAACTGGAGATAAAGTGGAAGGAGATAACGCACCAGCCAATCAGATCCCAACTGTCATATTTCAAACACAGATGATTGGCTGGTGCGTTATCTCTTCCATGTTATCTCCACTTTAACTCCAGTTTATCTCTTCTCCAGGCTTAATACATCTGCCCCATAGTCTCTTATAATGAAATAGGGGACAGTCCTTCACTTACGTTACATATGACAGCATTCTGCAGAATTGACTTTTTATTGTGCAATAAATGAAACCACTAAGAGGGATTATGGGATTTATGTTATCCTATATGTATATGTGCCATGCTTTTGTAGCCCTCACATCAAATAGGTATTGTGTGGTTACTTGATTGGGGGTTGGGATCATTTGGTCGACAGTCATTAGGTCGACACCATTAGGTCGACATGGGAAAAGGTCGACATGGGTCTCGATCTACATGGGAAAATGTCGACATGGTTCTTGGTTGAAAGGTCGTTAGTTCCACAGGTCATTAGTTGGACATTGTCTAGGTCGACAGTCAAAAGGTCGACATGGGTTTTTCACTGTTTTTTTTTTTACCTGAATGTCAAAACAGTCGACATGGACACAGTTTAAAGTGCATTTTATTCTCCCACCACGCCCTAGTGGATGGTCGGCACATGTCGGTTAAAAAAAACAGTGAAAAACCCCATGTCGACCTTTTGACTGTCGACCTAGACAATGTCGAACTAATGACCTGTCGAACTAATGATCTTTTGACCTAGAACCATGTCGACCATTTCCCATGTCGTCCTAAACCCATGTTGACCT
Organism: Crinia signifera; assembly: GCF_055691185.1. Taxonomy (NCBI): domain Eukaryota; kingdom Metazoa; phylum Chordata; class Amphibia; order Anura; family Myobatrachidae; genus Crinia; species Crinia signifera. Next base: position 443,874,083 of record NC_139217.1, on the reverse strand, counting down.
TTTCCCATGTCGACCAAATGACTGTCGACCATAATGCTGTAGACCAAATGACCGCCTCCCCTTGATTGGATCCACAAGGTATTATGTGGCAGATTTATCAACCGATGATACTGTATTCTTGTTATCGCTCGTAATGAATGAGTGAAACGGTGCTTCAGCCAATCGGCTCCCAACTGTCATTTTTTTCCCAACACAAAACAATTAGGAGCTGATTGGAGCACAATTTATCACTCGTTGAAAAATCTGCCCTATATGATAAGGTAATAGCTGTTTTATGATCTGTATGCAGGTTACGCGCCTCACAATGGGGTGGTGTTGAAAGCGGTGCACAGTTGCAGGTGCTGTAACCACGGCAGTTAGCAACAACGTCAATGACTAGTTGCTATGGTTACATGTCCCTGTTTTTATGTCTGCACCAGTTTCCAGTATACAGTAGAAATCAGACATAGAGTAAGACACAGATGCCCCAGGCCCTATAATACATTCCTGCACCAGCAGGGTCTGAAGCCCACGGATCTGTGGCATCATAGTTTTAGTAAATAAGGACCAATGTATTACTGCTACTGTTTTTAAATCCAGTGATGCCAATTTATGTATACACTATGTAATAGTCATTGTGAATTGGAATCATTTCAATACATTTACTATACGCGTTTGAAGCCCTTCTCTCGTAAATCCTTGTATCTGACGACATGGGGTTCTGAATCTGATTGCTCGGGTCCTGCGCTGACCTTTCTAGTTCTCTGTGTGACCGTGACAAGCCGTGTGGCCCGTTTATCAGCGAGCGATAAAACTCTTTTTGAATGATAAATCTCATTGAGTATGATAAATTGTGCTCCAGCCAAAAAGCTCCCCATTGCCATTTTTCAAACATGGCAGTTAGGAGCTGATCTGCTGGAGCGCCATTTATAAAGACTTATACAGGGGCATGTAGGTATTATTCTTTTCACCGCTTCCCTTCTCACACCTTGCTTACTACCTATACTGACTTCTAGATGGACCCAACGCATCTCTCCCCATGCAGAGAACACTATTAACCTCTGTGCGTACTGCCACCAATGTGTTGCTATCAATACACACAAGGCGAGTAGGGACGGCTCCATGAAATATGATACTTGAACCTGTACTTGTATTCCTCTACCAGTAACCGATCCCCACAGTTGTACATTCTAGCTGTAGGTCTCTTCGATAATCGTGGCCAAGCCACCTATTGCCAACCTGATCGCAGGTGTTTCTCAGCCTTAAGGTGGCCATACATCTACAGATCGATTGTCAGATTGGGCTGCTTGGAACAAAAACCTGGTAATGGATGAGTAACAGTTTTTGGCAGTTTTCCAGCATTTCAAAACAAATGGTCAACTGTCATTTGCTCTCATCCAATACCAGGTTTTTGTTCCAACCAGCCCAATCAAACACTCGATCTGTAGATGTATGGCCAGCGTTACTCTGTGTAGCCAGCCTCCTTACTACAGTTCTGATGAATCATGATAAATGGCCGTCCACATCGCACATACTGAATAATGACTGGGTTCTAGGTATTTGCCGTAGTGGGATAGTAGAGCTTCCATCAACCTCTTCAGACCACCCTGTTCCCAATTGCTGGCTAATGTTGTTTTTCTCTTTCATTTCTATTACGATTAACGGGCATTTCTATGAACGTAAATTCAATTATATTCCAGCAGAGGTGGCGGTCCTTGGAATTGGCAAACTAGGCAAATGCCTAGGGCATTTGGAATAGCTAGGACCATGCACTGTAAGCCTAGGGCTGGCTCAGATGCTGGGCGGGTTCTGCACTGGGAGGGAGATGATGGGTGAAAGGCAGGACTAGCATCGGTGCTAGTGGGCACCAGCCAAACTCTTGCCTAGAGCATCAAAATGGTTAGGGCCGGCTCTGTATTCCAGGCATAGGTACTTTTCTGGAGAATTGCTCATTTTTGAAATTTTCCTGCTACAGTTTATTCCCTTCGGTTGTATGCCTGTAAATTTCCCAGTGGTGCCTTCAGTGGTGCACCATTTGTGGTCACTCACACTCCCCCATGGCGTTGTTCATACGCCACTGCCCCCCCACCGATCGCTCCTCTCCTGCCTATCGCCGAAAACCCAAATATCCAAGTGTCGCCCAAATCCACCCAAGCACTGTGCAGTGTTTGTCGGCTACATACAAAAGCAAACAGTATTTACCCTGCACAGAAAAAAAAATCTAAATGTCTTTGCTCCCTTTGATTTTTATTTGCTTTACTTTCAAATGAGAATCAGACATCGTAACCACAATATAAAAAGAGTAGAATACACCTGGGAATATCACAAAATAATATTATATAGCTGTGCCCATACAATGTGACTACATTCTCTTCTAAGGGGAGATTTATCTTCTAAAGAAGACAACTGGAGGTATCACACACACCAACCAATCAACTTCTAGATTATCCTTTATAGGAGGTCTAGCCAACCTGTGGCCACCCAACGGTTGGGTAACTATAAGCTCCAGCATGGTCTGCCACAGTTTTGCTATTGAGGAATGCCAAAACTGTAGCAGGGCATGCTGGGATGTGTAGTTTCACACCAGCTGGAGAGAGCACAGTTTGGCTAGGCCTGATTAATAGAATGTAAAGTGCAACAGGACTTGATGCGCTATATAAGCAACTGTTAATAATAATAGTAAATAAATGAATCTGATTGGTTGCAGGGAACATCACCACAACTTGTCTTCTTAAGAAGGTTTTCTAAATCTCCTGCCTAGTATTCAGGCTACAGTTGTATCTAGGGATGCCGGCCATACAGTATGCAGTCATTAGGTCTACAGTGTCTAGGTCAACATGGTCAAAAGGTCGACATGGTCAAAGGTCAACATGGAAAATGACGACGTGAAAAATGTCGACATGAGGTTTTTAAAAACAAACAATTGTGCCGATAGTGTCGACAGGCGGTATTTCATACCCGACCATCCACTACTGCTTGGTGGGAGAATACGATAGTGTGCTGGGAGCAGTGAGGCACCGAGCCTGAAGCATGGCGAGGGTAGCCAGCCATGCGAGGGGACGCGGTACACTTAAACAATGTCCATACCAACCTATGTCAACAGACACTAAAAAAAACATGAAAAACTCACGTCGACCTATTGACCCTGTCAACCTTTTGGCCCTGTTGACCGATAGTGGTGGACCTTATGACTGTAGACCTAGACATCGTAGATCTAATATACCATAACCCGCCATACTTGGAAGGTTTTTTAAAGGGGCAATCATTTTCAAGGATGGTTTTGCCCCTTTAAAGAGTCTCCTGAGTTGGGGCAGCGTCCCTCACGGCCTCCAGTCTATGGACCATGACAACATCAATGATGACTAATGTACTGGATGCTCAAGTTGTGGTGGCCACTCCTACAACCAAAGTGCCACTGACGCAACCCAAGAGTTATCTCTACGGACCTTAAAACATTTGACGTACTTTATAAAGTAGGGTTTTTATGATAATGATGATGCAATCTTGGGTCAGTAACATCAATGGCCTCCCAGAAATCCTGCAAGTTTATTTTAAAGTAGTTTGTCCTACATTTAGGACCTTATTCCGGTTGACTCGAAAGGCTGCAGATTTTGCAGACTTGCGAGTCCCACCGATGCTGCCCGCACAGCCACCCCTCACTAAGCTGCGAATGGATGTTTGACGACCATCATACAATTTCTCCAGCACTCGCAGATCTGAGAAACCTCTGCAGGAATCGGACAGACAGCTGGCATCCGCTGATGTCGGCTGCCTGCCGCCCGCACCCGCGTCATCGGGAGATTTCCATGGGAACGCCCATGAAACGCTGGGAGTTCCCATGGACGAATCCCCTGCCCCCCCCCCCACACACACACCCTGTCCAGACTACTGAGTGCGAGCGCTGTGGCCTCTTGCACATAGCGACTGCACATGCGCATAAATAACTATGCGCAGTCACCAAAAATCGGTCCCCGTGCAAATGCACGATTGACCGATTAAATCAGAATCGCCTCCTTTGTGCAGCCACATCCCTAACAATCTTGAGAGACATATGTTTGTGTTTAAGGTCCCTACAATCTGAGATCGGCTGGGCTATCGCAGACACCATTAATCAAAACTACTGGTCCATGGGAGCCAAAAGGTCAGTGCTATAGCAGGGCTCTATGGACCCGCCTCCAAACACGTGACATCTCACAAGTGGGTGGGGCAGCTTTATACATTGTAGAGTGCATTCTCTCTCCATACATATGTATCAGTCACCATTATTCATGTACACCAGGCACATGAGACCCAAAAACCGAAAGCTCCCAGTAGATGTGTATAACATATTTAGGAACGTCACACTAGAAGCATTTTTACGTGGCACAAATTGACTTCCATACAACTCCCACAATGGCGCAAACATATTTTTGTATGAGCCGCAGCTTTTTAAAGCCACCGCTGAAGATGTCATTTTGCACAAACCTCAGATTGATTAGTAATGAGGTAAAGTGCACCAGGTCTATGGTGGTTCCTGCAATTTTAGCTTGGTATCCCCCTATCAGTCATAGCACCACTCTAATGCAGTCATTTCCTTTAAGACTTAAAAATGTTTACAATAAGACCGTTTGGCACTATCATATATTTCATATATTCATCCTTCTGTCTTAAGGGCAATAAATGAAACATTTAAGTGTAGCAAAGAGTATCTGTGAATGCTACTATTTTTTCAAACACAGAATACATGTCAACCAATGTCTAGAGCTCACAAATAGCTAAACAGCAGGATAATAATAATAGTAATAATAATAATAATAAGGCAATCTATTAATAAATTAGGGGATATATATTGTACATGTGGGGAATTCCCTTCTGACAAATTAAATACCCTATAAATATTTGTACACAGTCTTTTATGTTGAATGTAGATATTGGAATACATTTTTTTTATCAGTAATGACACATTTTGTCACTTCCTAAACTCGATGAAAAACAAAGTAAAAATGGCTTATTTTTACTGTTAATGATGTCATTATAAAGAGACAAGGCATTTTCAGGATGTAGGAAAGTGTTACTAAAGGCCCATACACACTGGATGACTTTGAGCTGAAAGTCGCTCAAAACACCCAGTTTCAGCGGCTTTCAGCTGAAAGCCGCCCAGTGTGTATGCCCCAGCGATGAGTGCTGCTGCGCGCTCCCGCATCATCGCAGGGAAAGCCGCTCATCTGCCGGTAATACCAGCAGATGAGAAGCTTTCAGGACGGCTTTGTATAGCGCTCCGCTATGCAACGCCGTCCTCCCCCCCTCCGTCGGCACCGGGCAGGGAGAAAGCCGCTCAGTTTGTATGGACCTTTAGCTGGAGAAGAACCAAATCACCAAAAGATAACAAACAATGAAGTTGCCCATAACTGCCAAACAGATGCTTTAATGCAGGGTGGGTGACATCATTAGGAGGTGGGGTCGGGGAGGCGCTGGGAGATGACAGCATCTCCCAGCGCTGGCTTTTGTACTGTAGTGAACGGGACCCGGGTTGCATCGACCCAGGTTACCCGTTTACACTACACAGTGACCCAGGTTGAACCCGTGTTCAACCCTGGTCGCTATCCGGGTAGAAATGCCGGGTCTCACAACCTGGGTTATTTAAACTGGTAGCGTTTCCACCTGCCTAAAATCCCGGGTTTTGTGCGCTCCCGTGCAAAAACCCAGGGTATTTAGGCTAGTGGAAAAGGGGTATAAGATTGTGCCAGCAGCATTGCCTACCCTAGTCCATCCCTCTTTCATTTACCATAAGTGTCAGACTTGCACCTCCGCCATATTGAAAATACAAAATTTGCATCAGTCACAAGGTTCTAACTACTACCTGACCCTCCCGACATCATTTTAACCAACAGGTTCTTTTATTCATTTTTTTTATATATGATGTTTTTTGATCGAATATTTACAGCAAATAGACTCAGCAACTAACAGTGTTAGGAAAGATGGTTTCAAATGTGTAAAAGCTGATGCAGAAACTGATCGGAAGGCTGAGAGGGGGATTCAATTAACCCTTTTCATGGATTCTGTGTGTTAACGCCTGTTAACCTGTGTTAATGCCCACTAACATGCTACTTTAGCAATCATTAACAAGGCTGTTAAAGGGGAGTGCAATTGAATAGCCATGGGTGTTATGGTGCGTACACACGGGGTCGATTATAGCAAATATCGCTGGAAATATGGTCGCTGAGCTCCCGTTTTCTGTCCGTAGTGATCGCTGGTCGCGACCAGCTGATTACGCTGCCGGGCTCCCCCGGCAGTTTCTTTTTCATCAGCGACCATCTCTGGTCGCTGATGCAAATGGGATGCCGTTCGATATATCGCTCAGCGTGAGCGATATATCGCTCGGCGATATATCGCCCCGTGTGTACAGGGCTTAAAAGCCCAAGGCTTTCTCCCTTTTTCACCTGAAAACTTTTCTCAGCTAATTGAATTCCACAATAACGCTGCAACTTGTATTGGGTAATAGTTTCCAAGTCATCGTGTAGCACCAGTAGCTGAACGGGGAAGACCTCTTCTCCGTCCACCATCACCAGGATTCCAGAAAGCATTTAATAAATGATGACCTTTTTACACCCATGTTTATATTAGGACTATACCGTCAATATGTAATTTATATGGCAAAACTTAGTACTGTAGATAATACCATCTTCACAGGCATTTAGCAGTGGAAGTCAGATATTCCATTTTCTGTTTTGTTGGGGGGTGGGGGTGCAAATTTTCCAAAATATAATGCAGTTATTGTACTTATGGGAGTGATTCAAGCTGATTCGCAAAAGCAAACTCCTTCTTTAATGGACAAAACCATGCTGAGCTGCAGGTGGGGCAGATGTAACATGTGCAGAGATAGTTACATTTTGGTGGGTTGTGTTGAAACTGAAATCTAAATTACAATGTAAGAATAAAGCAGCCAGTATTTACCCTGCACAGAAACAAAATAACTCACCCAAATGTAACTCTCTCTGCTCATGTTACATCTGCCCCACCTGCGGTGCAGCATGGTTTTGTCCATTAAATAAGGAGTTTGCTTTTGCAACCTGAAAAATGCATTCAGTCCAATATGTAAATGTTCACCCTGAAAGGGCCCCAGAACACTCCTCACTCGTTAACGATAAAACTGATTTATTTTACTTTTTTCTAAAGTATTCCATACAGTATATAACAAACAGCACAAGTTATAAATGTGGAAAATGCTTTACAAACCACTTTTGTAAAGGGCTAATTGAAACACACAAATGATGCAATATCAACAAACACAATAGGAATAGTCAATTCTCATTGGCAACAAACGGGAAAAAAAGATACAATGTTTATTTTTATTTTTTTTGTTTTGTTTTGTTTTAAACCATTAAGTGTAAACAGAAATACAACTGAGTGCAGCACTTTTAAGTGTTGCTTATTTTGATTTATGGGGTGTCTTTAAACAGGCCTACATAAAACATGGCAATAACACTTGAATTTGGTACAAAATTTATTAACCTTTATGACAAACAAATAAAACCGTTGAAGGACCGTATCACAGTTCAAATGAGAAACGGTGATCTTAGCTGTGACGCTAGTAAACAATTCTTTCCAATTCTTATAGCCATGTATAATAATGGTCTGCTGTAAAGTATTTTATTGCAACCAATTTAATTATTCCAAACTTTTGATACATGTATTTTTCTGACTTAAAACTCTTTACTGACACTGTACAATAGCAGTTTTAATTTTATAGTTATTGGTACGATAAGTGAATATGTTAAATAAAGTTAAGCTTATACATTTCCTTTTAAGGTTGTTATAAATAACAAAAATGTGCTGCCGGTCAAATGTAACACATTTGTAACCTCTCTCTCTCTTTTTTTATTTGTACTATAAAATGCTATTCTCTTCTCCTTGCCTTGTTATATGCAGGAAAGAAGGTCGAATGCAAATAAAATGGAGTATTTGAAAAGATCCTGTGTCTTTTAGGTTTCTCATTTTTTTTCCCAATTGTTCTCTGTTGGGTGGATTTAGGATTGTGAGTACCCCTTTCAATATTGTGGAGACTAACTTGTGGGGATCCTTACCAATATTGTCAATTAAATATGCTGGTGAAGTTATTAAAAAGTACATAATATCCCTCATTCAGGTCTGTTAGCAAGACTGCAATTTTTGCAGCCGGACAAGACTGTGCTGCACGGCAGGTGGGGCAGATGTAACATTTACAGAGAGGGTGAGTTTTGGGTGAGTTATCTTGTTTCTGTGCAGGGAAAATACTGACTGCTTTATTTGTAAACTGCGAGTTAGATTTGGGTGGGGTGTGTTCAAACTGAAATCTAAATTGCAGTGTAAGAAAAAAGCAGCCAGTATTTACCCTGCACAGAAACAACACAACTCCCCCAAATCTAACTCTCTCTGTACATGTTACATCTGCCCCACCTGCAGTGCACATGGTTTTGTCCGTCTGCAAAAATTGCAGCCTTTTTTAACAGTGTGAATCAGGTCCAATGTGTAAACACGCTGTTGTGCCCCAAATTCATATTATGCCACACAGACACCAGTTCACACAGGGAACAGTGTCCCCACCAGTGGCGGACATACTGCCAGTGCAGCGGGAGCATTGCACCAAGGCCCGTAGCAGTGAAGGGGCCCGCAGCTGGCAGCATTATCAACAGCAGTAATAATGAATCGGACACTTACTAAGTACGTTGTGACCAAATGTGAGCCCTTCACTGCCAGGGGCCATAATGAGGAACCCAGGTGCACATACTGATCCTGTGTGGCCGCTGCACTGCCGGCACTAAATGTAGGCACAGTGCCGATGAGACAGAGACCGTATATTCCTCTGTGGGCCTCAAAATGATGGTCTCAGAGCCAGCTCCCACTGGAGCTTCCTTCTCCACCACCTTGGCTATCTGTCATCCTTACAACACTTTTTATCACCGGATGGGGTCCGCGTCTCCTGTATACTTCCAGTGAAGAGCGCACTGGATGTAACAAGCAGGATGCAATGCTCCCTGATGTACCAATAACAGGCAGCATCGCATTGGGTCCCACAGTTACCACCATTCTGAGATGGCGCTAGCCTATTGTAGCCTACATTATGTTTTACCAGCTGATAGGTGTGGGAGGGTATGCTGGGGCTTGTAGTTTCACGTCAACTGGATAGCCACAGGTTGGCCATACACTTATCCGAGGTATCATATGACATACCCCAGTAACTGCCCTCTGGGAAGCTGCCGGGCTTTCCTGCGGCTGGGCCACATGCGATACATTGTATGCAGGCCTTCAGCATAAAATGTATCTTATACGACCCCCAGCCAGTGCTGCTGGATCCTCCCGGATCCGCTAAGTGTTATGTGAAGCGCTTGCGATCTCCGGATTTGATCCAATGCGCATCGAATCGGAGTTTAGGCACATGCAATTTGTGTACCCGCCCGCATACTCCGCCACAAATATTTGCGTACTTACCATTGTGGGCATACCGGCGCCGGCTTTATGTCTGCAAGTTGGGATGCAGGCGTCGGTATTCTGCTCACTGGCACCCCGTATGCTGGGATGTTAACTGCATCCTGCACAAACACATACAGTACACAATGACACAAACACACATATGCACAGACAATTATTTTCCAAGAGAGAGTGTCTATACTCAGGGTCATTACTAGACCAATAAGGTTTGAGCATGCATTAATAGGGGCATAGAGGCAAGAGATGGCAGTGTAATCATGCCACAGTATAAATTGTTGGTACGACCTCATCTGGAATGCCGTATACAGTTCTGTGCACCGTTCCCCACAAAAAAGACATCTTTTAAACTTGAAAGGTTTAGAGAAGAGCAACCAAATGAAAAAAGGGTTTACGGTGCCCATACACTTGTCCGATTTGGGGCGATTTCGATCAGCGGCACATCGCGGGTGGTTTTTAGCACCCACGATGTGTTGGTCTGATCCGTAGGTGTGTGACAGCAGTGTCACACACCTTTGTGCAGAAGCAGGGTCCATGCGGCGTGAGCAGCAGTGTCCCTGCAGCACTGGGCAGTAAGTCAGCAGGGTCCATGCAGTGGCTGGGAACTAAGTAGCTTTATTGCTGGGCGGTGGTGCGGGAAGTGCTGCTGAATTTAAAAACACTTGCCAGATGCTGATTGGCTGAGATTCAGCGTCCGGCCAGTATTTTCTAAATGTTTTCAAATTCAACAGACGTCCGGCAAATAGCGCTACTTAGTTCCCAGCTGCCGCATGGACCCCGCTGACTTACTGCTGACTTACGACTCTCAAGGGCAAACTGGTCCGACTTGTCCTTAGGACAAGCCGGACTGGTGTATGGGGGCCTTTAGAGTCATTGGGTTATAAGGAAAGGCTAGCAAGGTTAGGTATGTTTATGTAATCACTGCGGAGGTATTTGCTGTAAGGCAAGAAATTACTGGGCGCTTGAAGGGAGGGGGAGGGGAGAGGGTAAGGGAAGGTGTTAATAGACGGAAATTTGAGGGAATAAAATTTGAGAACAGAAGATTGAATAGTAAGAAAAAATAAATGAAAAAATAAATAAATAAATAAAATAAGATTGTGCGCTTATGTTTACACTCTTTTGAGTGGTTATTTTGTAGGAGGCAGCAGTCCAGTATATGTAGCTAACTGTGCTAGTCTAGCCCTAGCATCTAACCTGTTAACAGGGGAAGGCAGCGGCGTATCGCCGGTCTGTGTCTTCCGTGTGCGGCGGGCGGCTTCCGGTGAGGTCACTTTCGTACGGGACTTGCGGTGTGTAGCTGGGGGTGAGCAGTGAGGCACCCCTTAATAGCTGTCCTGCTCCTTTTCCAATCAAACGCATTTCACATCCGGTGCCTCACTGCTCAACCCCAGATACACGCCGCAAGTCCCGTACGAAAGTGACATCACCGGAAGCCGCCCGCCGCACACGGAAGACACAGACCGGCGATACGCCGCTGCCTTCCCCTGTTACCAGGTTAGATGCTAGGGCTAGACTAGCACAGTTAGCTACATATACTGGACTGCTGCCTCCTACAAAATAACCACTCAAAAGAGTGTAAACATAAGCGCACAATCTTATTTTATTTATTTTTATTGTTTTTTATTTTTATTGTTTTTTTAATTTATTTATTTTTATTTTTCATTTATTTTTTCTTACTATTCAATCTTCTGTTCTCAAATTTTATTCCCTCAATTTTCAGTCTATTAACTCCTTCCCTTACCCTCTCCCCTCCCCCTCCCTTCAAGCGCCCAGTAATTTCTTGCCTTACAGCAAATACCTCCGCAGTAACTACCCATTACTACAGGGCTGCTCAAACAACTAGCGCAATATCGTTCTTTGGGAATTCTTTCCAAAAACCCCCCATGTTTATGTAATCACCCAGTAAGGTAAGAGCAGAGGAAGTTTGTTACCTAGGGGAACGAAGGGATATATAATACTCTGCCAGAGAAGGTTGTGATGACAGACTCAATGGAAAAGCTTAAAAAAGGGTTACAAATAAAGTATACAGGTTTATTAACATAATTTATAATGTTCTATAGTGGACTCAGCAGTAAATAGCAAAACCGTTTTGGGTCATCAGGGATCCTGGTTTATAATAGATACTCAGTAACCTCAACCGGGTCATTTGCACCACAGAAGATCTTCAACCTCACCAATTATGTTACTATGGGGTTTATTCTAGTTCATTCTTTCTGACAAAATCCTTCTTAGATGGACAAAACCATGTGCACTGCAGGGGGGCAGATGTAACATGTGCAGAGAGAATTAGATTTGGGTGAGTTATTTTGTTTCTGTGCAGGGAAAATACTGACTGCATGATTTTACACTTCAATATAGATCTCACTTTGAAGAAAAACCCCACCCAAATCTAATTCTCTCTGCACAAGTTACATCTGCCCCACCTGCAGTGCACATGGTTTTGTCCATCTAAGAAGGATTTTGTCAGAAAGAATGGACTAGAATAACCCCCTATGTACTGTATGTACGTAGGGGAGAGAGCCATGGCCCAGGGCACAGAGCCATGCTAAAAAATCCCTGATTCCCCGATCCCAGTCCAGAATGGTGGATTCTTAAACATGTTCAATATTCCCGATCTTCCCACCTGTCTGTCGAGGGATCGACCCTTCGCCCCAATACATCTCTGATGTATGGGGCCCTTTTAGTCAATGATTATAAAAAGTAATTTAAAAATATTTACCCCGATTAAGGCCCAGCTGAAAACACATGAGCATCTATATGTTCTACAATGCCAACATGCAATACAACGTCTAGAACCAGTACCGACTTTTTGAACGAAGTAACGGACTTTGCTAGACTTCCCGGTGTTTCTTAATTGACAGAACATCCTCGGGTCTGCCAATCCTGCAGACTAATCGGTGTAATAAAGTCAATTAGCCGAATAAATGTCTCTGTTCCTGCTCTAATTTTATTGTTTTAATGCTGAAGGAATACAGAGGATATTGAATCGTTTATTATTACAAAGGCAATAACTCCAGAATTAAATTGCATTTCTTTTACTGGAAATGTGAATTTTCTGGGTCAAAGACTATAAAACTTATTCCTGGTTCATCACAGCTGCATACATTTAAAGATATGATTTCTGCCACTTCTCTGCCTCCAAATCATATAAATTTATGGTGTTTTATATGGTTGTTTCTTTTTGTACATATTGCTAAGGCCGCATTTCTCACTTGGGTAATAAAATTATGAAAGGTATAGTAGCGATATACAGTGCGGATTTCCTTGCACCTTATTGTTGATAGGTGCTGGGAAAGAAGAGAAGTAATTTCCTACAGCCGTTTATCATGCTAATACTGCCGTGTCAGAATGCTATCTGCAAACCTTGTCCTACCGGCCCCAGTCTAACTGCTAGGAAGCAGCTTTCCTACATATTGTGACTTTACTTTAATCATAAGTCACTGAGAAAGCAATATTTCATACTGACTCCCCTAATCCGGCTTATGTGCAATGCATCACTTTTTAATAAGATAAAGCTGGGATTTTATTTATTCTTGTCCGTATTACTCTATTTCTTACTTTGTTTTCTGCTTGAGTGTATTAGGCACATATTTGTAACACTACGCTGTGCGCTGGAGGTCTTTTACTAAACATATGGCACTGGGTATGTCTATATTCGCTACTGAGCATCAATGCGCCTGCCAGCACTGGTTTTCCCCTCACTGTTTTAGGTGACAGGGCAGAGGCACAAATACGCAGCATATTACACATTATGCCGCACAGTATTCTCCTGTAGTTACATTACACCACAAAATAGTAACCCTTATACATGTTACACCACATTAGAGCCCCTTATACACATTATGCCACTGAAGAGCACCTTATACAAATTATACCATGGTAGATATCGTCCTCCTCAGTTCTGCTCATCATCATTCCATCTTCCTTTTCCCACACTGCACCAGCACACGCGTGCCCACAGTTACCTGCACTGCACCAGCATGCACACACACAGGGTTACCCCTCACTGCACCATCACACACACACACACAAAGTTACCCCGCACTGCACCAGCACACACACATACACACATTGGGTTACCCTGCAATGCACCACCACACACACAAACACAGAGGGTTACACTGCACTGCACCATCACACACACACACACACACTGCACTAATACAAACACACAGTAGTGATAAGTACAACTACATACAACAGCAGCAGCCCAACCCCCCCTCCCCTAGCAACACTCACAAACAGATAGCCAGCAGCACCGCCTTCTGTTCTCTACTGTTCGCAACACAGCAGCAGCCGCCATCACCACCACCATCAGATTACAAAAGCAGTGGTTGGGCAACATCCTCCACTCTCAAGCAGCCATGCTGATGGACAGGCCACTCCTGTCAGATCCAATCAGCGACCTATTAGCATGGCTAACATAGCCATTCTCAGCCAACCAGTGGCCTGTTACCACGGTAGCGGACTCTGATTGGAACTTACAGCAACCAAGTTTCTGGACCAAAACACAGAGATCCGAAGTCGGATCTGCATAGATGCCCTAGTTCACTTAAGAAAATTCAAAACTGTATTTTTAAAATCAGGTATCAATTTGTCAAAGCTCATCAACCACTTCATGGTCTTCCCATTCTAGTGAGTTTCTACATTGACTCACTATTTTATAATACAATGTACTGGAGAGAGATACAGTACTAACCAATCAGCTTGTAAATGCCATGTTACAGGGTGTTTGAAAAACGACACGAGCTGAATGTTTGGTACTAGGGATGCCATTTTTTCAATCCCGGGATTTAAAAATGCTCAATCCCGGGATTCCCAGGATTCCCGGGGATTGGCATCCCTAATTTAAAAGACCGCCCATGCCCCACCAACCAACAAAATGACCATCATGGTGGGTACGGCGGTGTCGTTGGGGAGTATGCACGCAGTCTAATCCTGAAATCCCAGTATTGGAAACTTTGGGATTCTGGGGCAACATCCAGGGATCCCGCCGATAACGGTCACGGGATTGGCCACCCTATTTGGTACTTTACGGTATTTCTCTCCACTTTATCACTGTCTAAGACAGGGCTGGACAAACTGGTCCTCAAGATCTATCAACAGTCCATGTTCTCCAGGCCACCCGTGGATCTGTAGAATGTGTTGGTTAGGAATAATTGCAGCACATGTTTGAAAATGTGACAGTTAGTAAAGACTGCAACTGTGCACCTGCTAAGTGACCCAGAAAATGTAACCAGTTGGTAGATCTCAAGGTTTGATTTGGCCACCCCTGGTCTAAGGCTTAAGCTGGATTCCCACTAGGATGACCTGATGTTGGAGCAACAGAGCAACTGATTCAGGTACGTTTATACACATAAAGATCATCCTCTCAATGCATCATCCTGATGTCACTGCTCGGCGGGCACTTAAATTTGCCCATCCAGCTGTGATGTCAGTCCCAGTGGCGTAACTAAGTTTTGGGCGCCCCCCCGCCGCTGCCCCGCCAAGCACCGCCAATCCCCCCCCCCCAATCCCCTGCAGCCTTACCTATCGCGCTGGTCCCGGCGGCTCCGTTCTTCTTCTGCTGAGGACCATCACAAAATGGCCGCCCCCATACAGCAGACAGTTTCAGAGAACTGTGTGCTATATGGGGGCGGCCATTTTGTGGTTGTCCTCAGCAGAAGAAGAACGGAGCCGCCGGGACCAGCGAGATAGGAAAGTCTGCGGGGGATTGGGGGGGGGGGGTGTAACTATAGCACCGCAGCCCCCGGCGCCCCCACATGCACAGCGCCCCCCCGCGGTGGCGGGGGCTGCGGTGCTATAGTTACGCCGCTGGTCAGTCCCTGCCGCAAGTGTACAGGTGACTGCCCAGACACACAGCCAAATACACAATATATCTTCAGATATACAGTATATCAGCTATGTACAGATGGGGTAGGTCCCATCTTGGCAGGGGATGGCGCTGGCGTCGCCAGCCGCCATCCCCCGCCAGCGCCATGGCGATGGTGAGAAGGGGACGCGCGCGCACGAGAGGCGCGCGCGTCCCCTTCCGACGGCGCTTCCATCCGTTCCCCCGGGTCCCCGCCGGCTTGCCGGCGGTAACCCGGGGTCCCCGCCGCCTGCCCACATCCCCCCCTAACCCCCCCTAACCCTGTCCGTCTCCCTGAGGCGGAGACGGACAGGGTTTCCGTCGCGCTGGCGACGGAGACTGAGACGCGCGTGCGCATGAGACGCACGCGTGTCTCAGTGTATTCGCTGGCGCGGCTGCTGGCGGGTCGCCAGCGCAGACGTTCTGGCGATCCGCCAGCCAGGATGGGACCTGCCCCATCTGTATATACTCGATAAGTCGGTGAATGTCATCTCATATCTGGTGTACACACGTCAGCTGCCCACTCCCACATTGATACTCCTGCATTCCTAGGGTAATGCCCAGCATTTTTATGGGGACGCCCACAAGGAGGGGCAGGGCTAAAGATGCAAATTGCACAATTTAGCCCCGCCCCTCCTTGAAGACCCGCACATTGTTTTTTTTCAGTACTGGGGGGGGGGGGGGGGGATTGATGTCTACATCAGGCCCCGCCCCCCGAAATGCTGCTGACTGAAGAATTTAAAAGTAGGCGACTCAGCTCTTGTCGTGTATCATGGTCCCTTTAAAAAATATTCCAGCAAATGTCTGGCCTGTAGGGAATGAGTCACTGGAGTGTAGTAGAGCTTAATGAGGTTTCTATCCACTGTGCTTCTGACTCAGAGGCGCATACAACCTGGCCATCACATTTAATAAACCTATATTTTTTTAACATGTTTTATACATTTTGGTTATTATCGTGGAGTGTCCTTAGAGGCAAACATTTCAGCCGAGGTGAGAAATGTGAATTCAGATTCTGGGTGTAATTAATATAATAGAGCTCTGGGAGATCAGAGGTTGGTATACACAAGGGAAAATCATATGGTTACATACTCATTACAATGCTAAATAATAGCAGCGACATTGAGGGACAAGCAGAACGAGATCATTATAGTGTTAACCATAAGGCAACAGCAAGCGCACCTTGTTGAGAATGAGAATGCCAATTCGTACAACAGGGTTTATCCTGATTTTGATAAGGCTGAGGCAGAGTGCTCTAAGTACAGGCATTTCCTAGTACAGCAGAGAACTGCAGGGAGCTGATAGCAGAGGAAGGATTGAAGTAGGTTCCTTCTTTGTGCCCACCTGCATCATGTTACCCACCTGCTGCTGCAGCAGCCTCCAGCCCCTCACTACCGAGCACTTGCCTTTCCAAAGGCAGTAATTGGACGGGAATGTGATCAATAGGGTTTTGCCTGAAATGACCGTCCGCTCTGTTCCTGCATGGTGTCTGCTTCAGCCGAACCTCTAATAACCGACCTAATAATTGCTAGTCGTTTTCTATTGCTTGCGGAATTAATACTATTGTTTTACAGCGTTGTTTTAAAAGTCACATGTTTTTGGGCTGCGTTGGCACATTAGTGGCAAGAAGTATTTTATGAGCGTGTGTGTGTGTGTGTGTGTGTGTGTGAGTGTGTGCCGCATGGGGAAAAAGATGCACACGTTTACATAATGGAAGCAGGACACATTAAACAATTCTGAATTAGCCATTATCTAGACAAACTGGTTAATGTTCCTTTTTCTGCAAAATGATTATTTAAAAGAAGACGGCAGCAGAGGTGCATTTACAACCGAAGACTTACAAGGCAAAAAGAAATGGTGGTAACCAAGGGCGTAACTACCATAGCTGCTAAGGGGCCCAGAGCTGAGAGGGGCCACCTTCCCTGTCACATATACATGTGTTTTATACAGGGGCATAGGTGCAGGGAGTGCAGCTGCTATGGGAAGGCGCGGGGGTCAAAGGTGACAGCCATCTCGGGCCCCACCAATCTGAGGGGCCCAAAGACAGCCCCCTCACTCAGTTGTACGGCCTCCCAACCCTCCTCCCTCAGATTCCTGGCCACTGGTTCAGCTGCCCCGCACCTCGCTCAGCAGATGGGCGGAGCTACATGGGGCCCGATGGGGCAGAGCTAAAGGGGACCCGGTCAGGGGTGGAGCTATAAGGGTTTCAGTTGGCTGCTCTGCTGCTGCTTCCTGCACAAGAGGGAGAGGTGGGGCTGCTGCAGTTCCGGGCCGATCCAGCTATTGAGACTGCCCTAAGAGTGAGTGGTGTGTGTGTACATATGTGGGCAGGTTTAGGGTTAGGTTGCAGGAGGGGGGGGGGGGGTAGGGTTAAGCGCTCAAGCTTAAAGGGTCAGGATAAGCCTGCAGGAGGTGGGGGGAGGGTTAGGGAGTGGGTCAGTGTGATAAAGCGCAGGTCACAGGGTGAGGGAGTGCATCAGTGTGATAGACCAAAGGCCGTAGTTGTTTTTATTAAACTGTCCCTGGGTAAATAAAATCAGACTTTTAGGCCAAAATTTACTAAAATAGTTCTATTTCAGATGGGGTGTTGATATGAGCAACCAATCAAATACTATTTATTAAATAAGAAGTCAATTCTGATTGGTTGCCCATCGCAACATCCCATGTCAAATAAAACTGCCGTTTTAGTAAATTACCCCCCTTACTGTACACAAAAAAAATTCTATAAAACTATTTTCCACTTTAAATTCTCCTTCATTAGTAAAGGTATAATGATGGTATAATGAACGTCATCCAATATGTTTATAAATCACACGGAAGGTATTATATTAGAGGATACGCACGTTTCCCAGGTACTGTGTGTGCGATTCCAGTCACGCCACCTCTGTACTTCTGACAAATGATCTAGTTGTGACTTTTTTTTTTTTTTTTTCAGTCTCTGTGCCCATGATGAAATAATCTATTAGAATAGGTAGATGATGAAGCTGAATGGAGCGGTGCAGTGATTGACCAGAACAGTGGCCAAAATTTAGAGTATCAATCAACTAACTGCGGTGAGGATTAGCGCACTGGCAGACTTTTGATTGATGACCCCTCGCTGACCTCACAATGCGACACAACACGCACATCCCCCAGCCAGAGCAATTCAGAGAGGAGATTTGAGAATAAATGGTATATATATAAAATGAAGGTGCTCTCCCGAGGACGTTCAAATTAGTGAGAAAAAGATTTGATTTGTAAGCATGATTCAGGGTTTGATCATAAAGCGGAGAGTTCTGGGGGGGGGGGGGGGGAGTTTAGTCCTGTGACACGGAACTGAAGCAAATCAAAGGATATTGAGTACGGTAACACAGACACACAGGCGAGCTGGGAAACTAGAACTGGGAATCATCAGGGGGAAAGTTGTGACTAATATCAGACCATGGCCTAATAGTTTATTAGCCTGATGAAAATTGCTGCAGATTGCTAAGAAATGTCCAGATCTGAACGGATCCTTCACCATAAATTGTATAATACAGGCAAAACCAAAGTCTTGATGCTCTGATGGCGGTCTATGACGCCGAGTAGTGCCGATAGCTCGCCGTCAGAGTATTTAACTGCCTCCCCTTCACTCGCCGTTTCCACCCCGTTGGTTGTTTTCGGCGAGGTGGAAACGTTGAGTGTGCCCATTAAAACGTCAGGGCTCGCCACAAAATGTAGCAGACTCGCGAGGGGTCCAGCGAGTGCGGTTGTACGTCGAGGATGGATTTTGCTCACAGAAAATAAGCCATCCTCCCCATACAAACCCCCCTCCCCGCCGCTCGCTGCCGCATTGAACACAACCCTTAAAGTGCAACTATGTAAAGTGAAGTGGAACTGGAATAGTGTTGGAAATGCCTGTGCAAGACTGCCACCTGCTGGTGGCTGCTGTAGACCTTCAGGGGACGTTTTTTCTGCTCTAGCAATAGGAAGTAAAGGAGACTGTGTCACTGTGGTAGCACACCTCCCATAGAATCTCTAGGAATATACCTAGTCTACATCTATTTAGGGGGGTCCTTTCAGTCAAAAACTCCTCAAGTAATGAGGGTCCTGTGCGACTGACCAAATCTCCTTGTGTCACTGTGGGCACTTTGGTCTTGAATCTAGTCTACTATATGGGAACAATAAGCAGTGACCAACAGCAAACTTGAGGCATCCCACGCTCACCGACATCACAGGGATATGACATGTTGTGGTGGCTCCGTTCAGATATTGTATAATCTCTTATATATTTGGCTACATCTGTCACTCAAAATGTGTGAGTGTGTCTATAACACTGGGTGGAGCCTCTGACTCCGCCCACACACACTCACATGTGACAGAGAACCAGCCCAGTGAGCCCACAGTGCCAGACGCCCTCTGCCTCCCCTTGCTGCCCGGCAAAGACACTGCTACTCTACAGCCACCAGGTGAGCGCCCCCCCCCCCCCCGATTCGCGGCACCCCCGCTCCCGTGATTCGCACCCCCCCAATGACCCCCCCTCCCGCGATTGGCGGCACTCCCCCCCTTCCGCGATTCGCGGCACCCCACTGTGACTGCCGCGATTCACAGCACCCCCCGCGACCCCCCCGACCGCGATTCACGGCACCCCCCCGACCGCGATTCACGGCACCCCCCCGACCGTGATTCGCGGCACCCCCGCCAACCCCGCGACCCCCCTCCCGCGATTCGCGGCACCACCCCCGTGACTCCCCGCTCCCGTGATTCGCACCCCCCCAATGACCCCCCCTCCCGCGATTGGCGGCACTCCCCCCCTTCCGCTATTCGCGGCACCCCACTGTGACTGCCGCGATTCACAGCACCCCCGCGACCCCCCCGACCGCGATTCACGGCACCCCCCCGACCGCGATTCACGGCACCCCCCCGACCGTGATTCGCGGCACCCCCGCCAACCCCGCGACCCCCCTCCCGCGATTCGCGGCACCACCCCCGTGACTCCCCCTCCCGCGATTCACGGCACACCCCCGCGACCCCCCTCCCGCGATTCGTGGCCCCCCGCGATTCGCGGCACCCTCCGGATTAAATGGTCGGCACAAGCAAAACACTGACATGGCTATGGTCGACAATGAAAAAGGTTGACATGAGTTTTTGAAGATTTATTTTTTTAATGTTTTCATATTCATTCTCATGTGTCGACATGGACACCAATGAAGTGCAACACGCAGGGCCGGCGCCACCACTAGGCAAATCTAGGCATTTGCCTAGGGCGCCGGCCACTGGAGGGCGGTATTTCGCCCCCCTTGCCGCCTGGGTACCTGTCCTGCGGCGTTGTGCGTATATAAAGCTGGCGGCGGCAGCAGCGGGGGGTCCCTGCAGTCAATAAGAAATAACGAGCGCTATCCGCCGGGCTATGCGGAAGCGCTTCTGTTTTGGAAACACTGGCCGCACGCTGATTGGCTGAGATTCAGCCAATCAGCGTGCGCCGTGCGGCCAGTGTTTCCAAAACAGAAGCGCTTCCGCGTAGCCCAGCGGATAGCGCTCGTTATTTCTTATTGACTGCAGGGACCCCCCGCTGCCGCCGCCGCCAGCTTTATATACGCACAGCGCCGCAGGACAGGTACCCGGACGGCAGACACCGGGGCGCCCCCACCTCGACTTGCCTGGGGCGCTCCGGTGCCTTGCACCGGCCCTGGCAACACTTATGTCAATATTTACATGTGTTCCTTTCTGTGTTGATTTTTTTCTTGTGGCAATTTTTTTCCAGTGGCAAATTTGTGCACGTCAACCTAGACATCATCAACCAAGACGTTGTATAATATACAACACCTGTTCTATTTTACTGTAGGTGTTTTAAGTCAGATCTTTTACTGCTAATATTACTGTTTATGTAAATGCATTCTGAATGACAGCAACATCCTACCTTTCTGCTACAAGAATATATAACCAACTTGGTGATTCATCGCACCCCGTGCCCCCCCTCGCGCGATTCACGCCCCCCTCGCGTGCTTTGTGGACCCCCGCCCCTTCCGCGATTCGCGGACACCTGCGTGCCCCCCCTCCCGCAATTCTGCCCTCCCTTGAATCACGCCACCCCCCGCGCCCCTCCCGCGATTCACGGCACCCCTGCGCCCCTCCCGCAATTCACGCCATCCTCGCACCCCCTCCCGCGATTCACGGACCCCCGCAACCCCCCTCCCGCAATTCACTGACCCCCACAACCCCCCTCCCGCAATTTGCGGACCCCTCCTCCCGCAATTCACGCCTCCCCTCCCGCAATTCACGCCTCCCCTCCACCGATTTGCGGACCCCCGCACCCTCCCGCAATTTGCAGACCCCTCTGACCCCCTTCTGGCAATTCCACCCCCCAGTGGACCCCCACGACCCCACTCCCGCATTTCACGTACCCCCATAAGAATGGGGGATCCTGTACCGCCACAAGCATGTGCGGCCCCTAGGTGGGAAATCTGGCCCTGGCTGTCACGCTGCAGGTTCCCCCATTGTCAGAAGCGTCCCCACGGTCCTCTGCACCAGCGCCACAACTTTTATCAATGTCTTGCCCACATACCACTATTATACAGCCTCCTGCTCTCATGCACCCTTACTCCCTCCCAATGGGAGGAGACGCTCACCCACTGCCAGGAGCTGCATACTGTCCCCCACCCTCCTCCAGTTCTAGGGATGCCCATCGACCATTAATGATTTCAAATCATCGATGGTTTATGGCCGATGTTGAATACTTTTGCCATCAATGTGGGAGGACCAGATGGTTTCCCTACATTGATGTCAAAGGAGAACCAATCAAGTTTCAAAATTTTTTATGGTGCTGGGACACGGAGCATAGCTCCGCCCCCCCCACCCGACAGTCATGCCACCGAGTTCTAATTGTCCCACGGCCTATTCAGTCAGATATAATGGATGACCATCGATAGCTACAACAATCGATGGTTATGCAAGTAATATTTTACTATTATCGATGGCAGGGTGCAAAATCGCCATCAATGCCAACCATCGATGGCCCTACTCTGCAACAGGCAAAAACCTTTACTACCCCTCATGCCCACACACCTCTATCACTGCCCTTCCTCCTGTTCTCCTGCCCCGTAACTTCCGCCAGTGGGGACCCGCTCACCCTGTGTTGCCCACATTCCCCTATCATGCTTTACCACCCAGCCTCCTGCTCTCATGCACCCTAACTCCCACCCAGTAAGAGGAGACACTGACTTAGGGCCACCATCCTGTACTCCTGTGCTGCCACGCTGGACCCTCACCCACTGGCAGAAGCTGCACAGTGTCCCCCACCCTCCTTTTTAGTCCCACGTATGCTCACACACCCCTATCACCACCCAGCTTCCTGCTCTCCTGAACCATAACTTCCACCAATGGGAAGTCGCTGACGCTGTGTTGCCCACATACCCATATCATGCCTCATAGCCCAGCCTCCTGCTCTCATGCACCCTATCTCCCACCCAGTAGGAGGAGATGCTGACTCAGGGCCACCGTCCTGTGCTGCCACGCTGGACCCTCACCCATTGGAAGAAGCTGCACAGTGTCCCGCACCCTCTTTAGTCCCCCATATGCCCACACACCCCTATCACTACCCAGCTTTCTGCTCTTCTGAACCGTAACTTCCACCACTGGGGAGTCGCTGATGCTGTGTTGCCCACATACCCCTATCATGCCTCATAGCCCAGCCTCCTGCTCTCATGCACCCTAACTCCCACCCAGTAGGAGGAGACACTGACTCAGGGCCACTGTCCTGTACTCCTGTGCTGCCACGCTGGACCCTCACCCACTGGCAGAAGCTGCACAGTGTCCACCACCCTGCTCTTTAGTCCCCATTATGCCCAGACACCCCTATCACTACCCATCTTCCTGCTCTCCTGAACCGTAACTTCCACCACTGGGAAGTCGCTGACGCTGTGTTGCCCACATACCCCTATCATGCCTCATAGCCCAGCCTCCTGCTCTCATGCACCCTATCTCCCACCCAGTAGGAGGAGATGCTGACTCAGGGCCACCATCCTGTGCTGCCACACTGGACCCTCACCCATTGGAAGAAGCTGCACAGTGTCCTCCACCCTCTTTAGTCCCCCGTATGCCCACACACCCCTATCACTACCCAGCTTCCTGCTCTCCTGAACCATAACTTCCACCACTGGGGAGTCGCTCTCATGCCAGTAGGGCGCGATGAATCACCTAGTTGTACACATACTTGCCTACTTTTGAAAACTAGTTTCAGGGAGATTATAGTTGGTAATAGAATTTTGCACAGTGCCCCACTGAGGGAGCATGTCATGCTCCACCCAAAGGGCGTGTCTAGTTCCATATATGGAGAGATTGTGAAAAGAGATTGGGTACTTGTTTCCTAGCACAGTGCCCACTAAGCTATTTGCTTAGTGGGCTATTCTGCGTAGGGAAATCGCATCGCATCGCATGGGCCATTTTAGTGCCGTGGGATGCGATTTTTTAATATAATTTATTCACTGCTTTGTGTGCCCCAGGGGATCGCATCGCACCTCCCGCAAAATCGCATGCGATTTTATAGGGTGTGCATTGCCATTATATTAGCTATAGAATAATATGATTGTATGTCATACAAAGAGGTTTTACGCACCCCCCCCCTACTATCCATGCCACCCCGAAGCGCGGGGAGTGCAGTGAGGGGCGGCGGAACATGTCCTCCGACTTTTTCATACCCCCACTAGCGAGCCACTGAGCCCGAAGCGTGGCGCCTCCTCTAACATCCCTACAAATACTGCTGTTTGGGGGCAGCCATATTGTGAGGGGCGGTTTTCAATAGCACTGTACGTCAGGAGGCGATGGTCCGGAGCCTGGAGGAGATCTGCGCTGCGGCTAGCGGCAGAATCAGGAGCCGACTTTCTCGGCTCCTGATTGGCCGCTAGCCAGCCAATGGAATCATTCTGAGAAGAGGCGCGGAAGATGAAAATCTCTTCGCCTCTTCAGTCCGAGAGCGGGTACCACAGCAGCCGGGAGCAGCGCGTCTGCCGGAGAGGATGCAGATGTCGTCGCCGGGGACCAGGTGAGTAGGATTTCCTTCCTCAGGTACCCCTGTGGACTTCATCGGATCCTGGACCCCGGACCAGCCCCGGAACCCCAGGACCAGCCCCGGAACCAGGACCAAGGCCCCGGAACCGGACTCTTCTGCCCTGGAGCTCCAGAGCCCGGACCCAGGATCCAGGGACCGACCTACGGGCTCAAGGTAGGTAAGTATCAGTATGTGTGTTATGTGTGTATTAAACTTTTATTTTTCAGGGTGTCAGTGTGTTTTATTTCACTATTTTTTGTACTGTAGAACTACAAGTGCCAGCGGGCCCTTTAATGCCCCGCATGCTGGGACTTGTGGTTCTCCAAGTCCCAGCATGCGGGGTAGGCTTGCTGGGACTCATAGTTCACCAGTAGAAAACAATAGTTTATCTTCTTTTTTTTACACAATCCATCAGCCCGATGCCCACCGCCCAGGGGCATCGGGGACAGCCCCGGACTTTCAGCATTGTCTGGTAAGTCCTGGAGGGGGGGGGGGCCCTTCATTGGGGGGTCCCCACTTCCCCAGGACCCCTGCCCATGCTGACCAGCCACGGGGATAATGCTTTGGCCGCGGGACCTTATATAATAAGTGTCCCCCGGCTGTGGCATTACCCTGCTGGCTGGTTGGGTCCGGTGCTTGTTCTTAAAATACGGGGGACCCCTAGTCATTTTGTCCCCCGTATTTTGGGAACCAGCGCCGGACCTTGAGCCTGGTGCTGGTTTCATTAAATCAAGGGGACCCCTATTTGTCGGGGACCCTGATTTTATGTCACCAGCACCGGCTCAATGAGCCCGGGGCTGGTTATGCTCTGGCGGGGGACCCCGCGCTCGTTTTTTTTTTATTTTAACTGTTTATTTTTTTGTTTTCACCAGAAACCTGCACAGAACATTGCGATCTGTGCAGGGTTCTAGCTAATTCGCCCATCAGAACCTGGTCGGATTTTTGGGCGAATTATAGTCACACTTTATACAAATCGCATACCATTAAATATGCGATTTGTATAATTTTCCATGTGAAAACATCTGGATGCGATGTGCTGCGAAAAGCAGCCATCGCATTTCCAGTGTGTCCAACTTGTTGGCAAAAATCACATTTTTTTCACATTTTCGGAGCTCATTAAATATGCGAAAATGGAAAAAAAATGCGATTTCGGCCGTTTTTGCGAAAAAATTCGCAAAAGTCTAAAAATCTCATCCCATAGAATGTCACCCTTTCAGTTTCTTTCCCTCTCCCCTCACCCTTGACTCTCTCTCTGTGGTCTCTCTCACTTTTTCCCCTGCAATCTCTCTCACCCTCTCTCCTGCGGCCTCCCTAGTTGCCTGCCCTGCAACCCGAGGACCGTGTTTGGCATAGATAGACAGTCAATAGGCCAACCTCAAAAGGTCAACATGCAATAGGTAGACAGGGTCAAATAGTTGACATAGAAAAGACAGACTGGAAAAAGTCAACATGAGTTATTTAAAAAACTGTGTCGACAACTGATGACATGGATCCCCACAAAAGTCTATCATGTACCCTGGCCAGGGGTACACTTTGCTTTACTTACCATACCAGGGGTTGGTGGCTTGCTACGCTTGGCACACTAATATATTTTCTCTCTATGCCGACATGGATGGTGTAGTAAGAACAAGCAAGTTTAAAAAAATATATAAAAAAACTCACGTCGATCTTGTCATGTATTTACCTTTTTTCATGATGACCATTTGACCCTGTTGACCATTTGACTCTGACAACCTAGAGCATGTTGACCTTTTGACTGTCTATCTATACACTGTAGATCTATCAACCGCAACCAGGTCTTGCAACAGTAGTTCTCAAACCAAGTCAGTTAAAATGGAGTATGCTACTGACGGACTTCTAAGAAAAGCTTCCTTCCCTGTACAAAGATGGCGACCAAGGCTTCTACTAAGCATGTGCAAAGCCATCTTGATAATGTATTAAACCTGCATTTGCCTGCTGATATAACCGCTGATCCAGCATTCTGCACTGTTACCCAATACCTACATACACACACCTGCTAGTGCATTGTATGATACCCTGGTCCATTAAAGCTCCATCTGACAGTGTGTATAACAGTGAGTACATCTGTACCTGCTTTATCTTCTATAAAATCACTCCACTGGTTAAGTAACTGGGCCGCTTGTATTTGTAAGATCAATGCATCTTCAAGCCCGTATACATATATTTCTAAAAAATGTTGTTACTTCCTCATCTTTGCGGCCACCGCTTATGCTACCGAACTTATGTAGCACCATTGTCCGTGCTTCGTGCTCGGTGGCTCGATTCTCTTGCCACAACTTTACTAAAGGTAATAGATGGTGGCGTGGACAAGGGAGGTTGACGCGGACACAGGAGGATGAGGTACTTCCTTGACGAAAATCTTTATGCAGTGGTTAAGTAGCGGCTAACGTAACTGGCGTAGCGGTGGCCGCAAAGATGAGGACATACCCATTTTTCTGTTTTAGAATTAAACAAAGCTTTTGCTGCTCAATTCCTGTCCAGGTAGCTGAAATGTGCTGTTCCCTTCACTGTGAAATTGTTGGTACTGTAAGGTCGGCAATATTATGTAGAAAAGTGTGTAAGCACTGAGGTCTATTTTTGATTTGGATATGTTTTTTTTATAAGGGAGGAATCATGAGGACATTCTCTGTGTTGGGCTTCTAACAGCTGTTATGACATCCTGTTTTTAATCCTTGAAGCTCTGTGTCTCTTAGTTCCCAATAAAACAGTTTTTAACCACTTAACTGACTATTAGTATTTTTTTAAAAATTTACCTAAAAAAAACAAAAAAATTAAAGCATATTTAAATATTTATATAAAATTGCCCTGTCCCCCTCCTGTCTCCTACACAAACAACATTTGCTGGTTCACATAGTAAAGTACCTGACGCTGCAAATACTCATCAAAGGCGGGAGCCCATCTTTATTTATTGTCACAATCTGTTAAAGGGACAGGAGTGGTTGGTATCTAGAGTGTTTCTGGGCTCCACTGGTGGAGGGGTGGAGACAGGGGCGGATTGGCAACAAAATCCGGCCTGGGAGAAGTCCTCAAGCAGCCCCCGGGGGGTTGTCATGGTAATGGGGGGGGGGGTTGCTTAGAAGACAGTAGCAGTACTGCAAGACTCACTGTCACCCCTGTGTATACCTGATACTACAAGTACCCCTCCCTACCGTACTGGGGTCACCAGTTTCCCCTTGCTGCATGCTTACAGCGCCCTGTAATATATAATGAGACATATGAGAGATCAGTGCAGAAAACTCACGTGTGTAGAGTAGCTTCAGCTCATCCTGAGAGCACGCTCAACCCGGAGGGTTGTCATGGTAAAGAAGGGGGGAGGCGGCCATGCTCCAGTCTCCAGGGACCGACCTACGGGCTCAAGGTAGGTAAGTATCAGTGTGTGTGTGTTTTGTGTGTATTAAAGTTTTATTTTACAGTGTGTCAGTGTGATTTTGTGAACTATTTTTTGCACTGCAGAACTACAAGTGCCAGCGGGCCCTTTAATGTCCCAGCATGCGGGGTAGGCTTGCTGGGACTGATAGTTCGCCAGTATAAAACAATAGTTTTAATTCTTTTTTTTACACAAGTCATCAGCCCGATGCCCACCGCCCAGGGGCATCGGGGACAGCCCCGGACTATCAGCATAGGCTGGTAAGTCCTGGAGGGGGGGGACCCCTTCATTGGGGGGGTCCCCACTTCCCCAGGACCCCTGCCCATGCTGACCAGCCAGGGGGTTAATGCTTTGGCCGCGGGAGCTTATATAATAATTTTCTCCCGGCTGTGGCATTACCCTGCTGGCTGGTTGTGTCCGGTGCTGGTTCTTAAAATACGGGGGACCCCTAGTCACTTTGTCCCCCGTATTTTGGGAACCAGCGCCGGACCTTGAGTCTGGTGCTGGTTTCATAAAATCAAGGGGACCCCTATTTGTCGGGGACCCTGATTTTATGTCACCAGCACCGGCTCAGTGAGCCCGGGGCTGGTTATACTCGGGCGGGGGACCCCGCGCTCGGTTTTTTTTTTTACACTTTGCGCTGTCCTGCAAATGTGCGATTTTCAGACATGAAAATCGCACATTTTCAGGACTAAAGACAGCGCACCACTTCGCTGCAAATCGCCCCTCTTCGCACTTTTCAGCCTCCAATGCGCATCACATTAAATATGAGCATTTTGACTGAAAAATGCGATTTCTAAAAGTGCGAATTTGCGGCGATGTGGTGCGCAAATAAAACATGCGCATTTAACGCATAGCATAGAATCTCACCCATAATCTCTAAGCAACTGGAATAGAATAGAATATAATTCCTTTTATTCGTCTCACAATGGAGAAATTTACAATTGTTACAGCAAGGTTCAAGTACAGATAAGGGTAAAAATAGCAAATAAGATAAGAAGTCCAAACAATATAAATCTAGAATCTAAGAACATGTAGGTCTCTACAGACCATGACAGTTGTACATTCTGATTGCAGCAGGTAGAAAAGACCTGCGGTACCTCTCCGTTGAGCATCGAGGGTGAAGCAACCTATCACTGAAAGTGCTACACAGATCCGTCAGAGTATTTTTGAGAGGGTGTGAAGCATTATCCAATAATGATGTTATCTTGCTGATCATTCTCCTCTCACCCACAATCTCTACAGAATCCAAAGGCATTCCTAGGACAGAACTGGCCTTCCTTACCAGCCTGTTAAGTCTCTTATTGTCGGCTGTTGAAACACTGCTGCCCCAGCAGACCACTCCGTAGAATATAAATACGCTAACACAATGTGCTCTTTACCTCTCCATTCAAAAAGATTTGCCACAATGATTTGACCAAGGGAAGTCAGGAACCGCACAAAGAGTGAGATGTTCCTTGGATGATGGACCCATAAACGACTGCAGGGGGTACAGGCAAAGAAAACCCTCTCATTTTCAGTAGCAATAGAGGTACAAAACAGGGCTTACTTAGCCCTCATCTGGTGTCCTCACGTCTGAGTTGCCCCTGGTGGAGTGCCATCAGTGGAGTGGGATTTAGACGGTTGATGGAGGTATTGTGTCCCGGTACCAAATCCCGTCTAGATTCCACTTCACTAGGCAAGCGATACCCGGGATGTACAGGGACGTCAGAAAAAGTGTCCTCAGTGCCCTGAAAAATGCGGCTGTACCCACTGTCCACTTAACTATGGACATGTGGTTCAGGGCAAACTAAGGACTATATGACTGTGACAGCCCAATGGGTAGATGCATCTCCTTCCGCAGCAGCAGCAGCAGCATCTCCTGCACGCCAGCTCCATTCAAGGCAGGCTACTCGGTGTATCACCGGTTTCAGGAAGAGGCACAACGCCGACAACCTCTTAGAGGAACTGAGGCAAATCATCTCCCAATGGCTTACCAACCTTAGACTCTCCTGGGGATTTGTGGTGTCAGACAACGCCAGTAACATTGTGCGGGCATTACACATGGGCAATTTCCAGCACGTGCCATGTTTTGCCCACACAATAAATTTGGTGGTGCAGCATTTCATCAGAAGTGACAGGAGCGTGCAGGAGATGCTTGTGGTGGCCCACAAAATTTGCGGACACTTTCGGCATTCTGCCACTGTCTGACGAAGGCTGGAGCGACAGCAAAAACTCTTCAACTTGCCCTGCCATCAGCTTAAACAAGAGGTGGTGACGCGCTGGAACTCCACCCTCTATATGCTGCAGAGGATGGAGGAGCACAAAAGGCCATTCAAGCCTACACGGCCACCTATGACTTAGGCAGAGGAGCCAGGCTGCACCTGACTCAAGCGCAGTGGAGGCTGATTTCCGTGTTGTGCAAGGTTCTCCAGGCATTTGAACTTGCCACATGTGAAGTCAGTTCCGACACTGCCAGCTTGAGCCAGGTGATTTCCCTGATCAGGCTGTTGCAGAAGCAGATGGAGAAAGTGAAGGAGGAGCTAAAGCGTTGTGATTCCGTAAAGCATGTAGCTCTTGTGGATGAAGACCTCCATACACTTTGCCAGGATATGAGGGTGGTCAGTCTGTTAAAGTCAGAGGAATACATTCTGGCCACCGTGCTCGAACCTTGGTTTAAAGCCTATGTTCTGTCTCTATTTCCGGAGGACACAAGTCTACAAAGGTGCAAAGACCTGCTGGTCAGGAGATTGTCATCTGAAGGGGACCGTGACACGGCTACAGCTCCTCCTTCATTTTCTCCTACACCTTTGGCTGCGAGGAAACAGCTGCAATTTCCCACACAACCCACTGGCGGGGATGCAGGGCAGGCAGGTTGAGTTTGGACATCTGGTCCAGGCTAAAGGGCCTACCAACGATTGCTGACATGTCTACTGTCTCTGCATTGGATGCTGTCACCATTGAAAAAATGGTGGAGGATAACTTTGGTGACAGCATCCAAGTAGACATGTCAAACAGTCCTTACCTGTACTGGCAGGAAAAAAAGGCAGTTTGGAAGCCCCTGTACAAACTGGCTCTATTTTACCTGAGTTGTCCCCACTCCACTGTGTACTCCGAAATAGTTTTTAGTGCAGCGGGGAACCTGGTCAGTGAGCGGCGAAGGAGGTTGCTTCCGCAAAATGTGGAGAGGATGATGTTTATAAAAATTAATTATCAATTATTCAATGAAGACCAGGAATTGCCTCCAGAGATTATAACGGAACCTGTGATTGTGGAGTCCAGCGGGGACGAATTGATAATCTGTAAGGATGAGGAAGTACACACTGAAGGGGCGAGGAATCAGAGGAGGATGACGAGTGACGATGATATCTGGTCTCTGTAGAGCCAGTTTATACAGGGAGATATGAATTGTTTTTTTTGTGTGGGGCACAAACAAACCAATCATTTCAGCCACAGTTGTGTAGGCCCTGTTGCTGAAATGTTTGGTTTGTTAAAGTGTGCATGTCCTATTTCCGCAACATAAGGGTGGGAGGGCCCAAGGACAATTCCATCTTGCCCAAGGACAATTCCATCTTGCATTACCATTCATTAATCCCACTGCTGAGAATCTGTTAGAGGCCGTATTAGCGGCGCTTGCCGTTGTTAAGCAGCTGGGACAATGTGTCACTGCCGGTCCCAAACTTCTGGTCCGGGATGGTGTCACGGCAACAGTTGCTAGACACTCAGCATGTCTCTCCCTGCCAGCAGCGCCTCTTCCCCAGCGGTTGCCTAGTCAATGGGGAAGCCAGACAGCATCAGGGAGGTAATTAGCCAGTACACCTGTGGCAGCATGCAGCTGCTCTCTGTTACTAATCAGGGGTGGATACACATATAAGGCATTCATTTGGGCTGCTACAATGCTGGTTATAGAAGTGTTTGGAGACTGCCCTGATCTTGCTGTTACATCTGGTCCTGCTGGTTCACCTCTTGATACCTGAATCCCGGGAAGCTACCTCTGGCTACCTCCAGGCTGCTCATTCCCTTCTCCCCTGCAAACAAGTACCACCTAGCTTTTGTTATACTGTTTATTGGCAGGGAGTTTAGCAGACATTCATAGTAAGCTGTGTGAGGTCAGCTTCTCAGTTTGGGCCTGTGCTTAGGCCGTGGCTTTAGGCCACACAGTTCAGTGTATGTTTATACTTTAGTTATTACTGTTTGTCCGTGTCTCTATAGTCTGCGTTTGCATTTAATCTTGTTATCAGTCATTGCACCTTCCTTGTCTAAGTCTTGCTCACTTTGTCATTGTTCAGTGCTCTGTCTCAGTTAGCCTGAGTTTATGTATCCTAGTCCTCGCTTCTTATTGTCTCTAAATCCTATTGTTTAGTTAGTTTCTGTAGGCAGTGTAGTTCCATGCTTGCTGCTCCCTACTGGTAGCTGCCCGGGGCCCTTGGGGTTAAGTCTACACTGCCACTTGCCGACGTAAGACCAGGTGGCATACAAGTACCGGTAGACGTTTACAGTCTTATGGAAAAAGGGCTGTTATTGGCAAGAAGGCTCACGTGTGCTCTGTGGACTTAGACCTGGGTGTCCTGGGTGGCTACCCAGAAGATGTCCAGAGGACCCTCGGCTGAAGACCTGCAGTACAGTATCCATAGTGGTCCTGCCCTTTCATCTGTTCCGTCACTCTCCAGGTGTTCCCCAGGAAAACCCTGCTAGGGTTCACCAACACTCCCTGGTGAGTGTAACAGAATCATTGGTATGTGAGATAAGTGGACTCGTCTTTAATCGCATACAACTGTTTGCACTCAAGTGGAAATAATCACAGAGCTGAGCAATCCCACTGCTGAGAGTCATTGATTGCTGCACCCATCACCCACTGCTCCTCGGCTGGTCATCGCCTGTGGTCAGAAGGTTCCACCCCTTTGCAGCTATTGCATTGCTGCACCAATCGCCCACTGCTCCTCGGCTGGTCGTCGCCTGTGGTCAGAAGGTTCCACCCCTTTGCAGCTATGGCATTGCTGCACCATTCGCCCACTGCTTCTCGGCTGGTGGTAAACACGATCAAGCCAGATAGGGGTCTATTTGGGGCCTAGTTTTTTTTAACTGCCATCCTGTCTGCCACTCTTACATGAGCCACGTGTTTGTGCCACACACTTGGGTTATCCAGCTACCTCGGTGCAACCTTTTGCCCTAAAAACAATATTGTGAGGTGTGAGGTGTTCAGAATAGACTGAAAATGAGTAGAAATTAATGTTATTGAGGTTAATATAGCGTAGGAGGAAAAAACTAAAAATTCTGTAATTTTAGCAGTTTTTATGCTTTTTTGAAAAAAAAAAATCAGAACCCAAAACGTTTAGGGGGTGTTTTGGCAAAATCCATTAGAACCCAAAACCTGAAGGTAATCAGAACCTTAAACCCAAAATGTGAAAAGTGGCGGGTGGGACACCCATTATAAATACATCACGTATGAAGCGGAGACGGGCAGGGAAACCCCTCCCCGCTGCTGTGCTGATGGGGACGCGCATGCATGTGAGACGCTCACGCGTCCCCGTCTGATAGAGCACATGACCGCCAGCCTGCACCAGCTCAAGGAATCTGGCGATTCCACAGGCTGGTTGACATATTATGTGTTAGAGGATCAGATGCTTGAATAGCTACATTGTCACGTGTAGTGGCGTAACTACTGTAAGGCAGCACAGCTGCTGCTTGGGGGAGCAAGTGGCAGCAGGGTCTGTGTGGGCGCTGGCACCTGCTCGACGCACTGACATGCTGCTGCCTGCCGCTTCCCAATGGCTGAGCACCGGAGGCGAGTCGGTTATAGCGCAGGTGCGGCCATGGCAGAGACGACAAACCTCCACACTGATTCAATTGACTGTACACAGAGCCGGCTATTGGCTACTGTGTACAGGATGGGCCGGATGGCTGATGGGTGCGCTAGGGTCGCCTGTGATGCGTTGGAGCCAAGGGAAGCAGCAGTGTCTGCTGGTTTCTCTTCCTCTCTCCTGCTTCAGCTTCTCCGTTATGCCTTGGGGGGCGCCACAAACATTTTGGCAAGGGGGAGCAAAATTTATAGTTACGCCACTGGTCACGTGGCATAAGTAGGTGTGAATCATCGTATTGGGAGAAGCCTCCAGAGAACTGCCTCAGCAGGTGTGCCCAGCGATTCTCTGTTTGTGCAGGGGACATGGTGTGACAGTCCACCATGGGGCAGGCATATTAACCCTGGGGAAGACATAAAATCGAAGGTGATTGGCTGCAGTGTTATCACCTTTGAATCGATTTTCTCTCTTCTCCAGGCTTAATACAGCTGCCCCTGTGTGTCTCATTGTATGTGAAATTGCTACGTATGATGCTATGGCATAACTGGTCCTAGAACGTCTGGGTATGTGCTGTTGCTAATAAGCTGGAGGAGGTGCCCTACTGTTTGCCAATGTAACTGATAGGACTAATATGCAGTAGGAGTGAGGAGGTACAAGTGATCTAATGTAACCGTTATGCTTTGTGCTGGAGGAGAGGAGAACATTTTCTACTGCTTTAATTAACCAGCATTTCTTCATATAAACATTGTATCCTACTTTTATAAGCTGACCTGCCGCTCAATTTATCTACATACACTGTGCTGGCACCTGTACTGATATCCACTCTTATCACATCCTGGGCCAGATGCACTAAGCTTCAAAAGTGATAAAATGGAGAGTGATAAACAGCCAGCCAATCAGCTCCTAAATGCCATGTCACAATAGGTGTTTGAAAAATGTCAGGCAGGAGCTGATTGGCTGGTTATTTATCACTCTCCATTTTATCACATTTGAAGCTTAGAGAATCTGGCCCTACGTCTGGCTTTATAGACTGTTTTGTGTGAGACTTACTACATACCTCCCAACTTGTGTCCGGATGAAATAGGGACACTCGCGCGAGCGCCCGAAAAGGGGGCGGGGTGTATGCAAATGAGGGCGCGGCTTATGCTAATTAGCCGCGACCTCATTTTCATACGAGAATAGACGCTGTGCGCATGCCACCCCCCGCAGCGGGACAATGCCTGCCGCGGGTGGGACGTCGGGACAGGACCCGAAAATCGGGACTGTCCCGACGGAATCGTGACAGTTGGGAGGTATGTTACTATACGCAGCTCCCATTACTTCCTGGACTGTTATATTGGACCTTATTGTAGTTAACCTCAGACGCCGCCTGCCGCTCGCACGGCCACCCCCCCTCTCGCACTGGTGATCACCTGCATGGATGATTTGCACAATCATCCAATCGCAGACTTCATGTTATCATTTGATGGTCAGCGGTTGCATTCCAGTTGGTCCGAAAAAATCAGACGCTTTCTGGTCTAAATACCATCAAAAGTTTAAAGGGCTTTGAGCGACTTTTTCGGGACCGAAATTGCGCATATTTGTGCATGCGCAAACCCCAACAATCGGCCGGGGTAGAGAATTCGGCCCACACCAATATCAGGAAGGGTTAAACAATAGCACCGCAGATCCTTGTTTGGAACTGTGAAGGGAAAACATCTCTGGGTCAGGATTCCCTTCTCCATCTGCCAGGACACTAGGTTACAATACATTGCGTGACCTTTTCTGCAGTTTCCAACCTCTCTCTGATCAGATGGTTGTCAGGATCCTCCCCACAACAACTGCTCTACTGCTAGTGACAAATGCCATTCCTTCACTCATGGATAAGGTTCAAGAACCTTTTATTGATATGTGAAAGACGTTTGACCTTGTGAACTACCAACTGCTCCTGGGATGCATAACAGCTAATGAGGGTCCATGACATAGGATAGCCTGTGGCCACCTAGGTCACCTCACACAAAGGCCCCCAAATGAACAAGCATTGTGTATTGCATGTAGCGGATGGGTGGGTGTATGTGGGTGTGTAGGAGGGGAGCTCAGTCATATAAAAACATCAATCACTTATTTCAATATACTTTTTCCAGCTTGCCCACATCGGGGATCAACTGGTTGTTCTCCAGAATGCAGTGGGATGCCAACAAAAGCTCTTCCAATCAAGTGGTTCTAAGTGCCCATACATGTTACAATTATTGTATACAATATCGCATCTCATCGCATCTCAGTTTTGCGAAGAGATGAGATCTAGTACAAAAAGTATGTGCAGCACATACTTTTTGTACTAGATCTCATCGCAAAACCGAGATGCGATGAGATGCGATATTGTATACAATAATTGTCACGTGTATGGGCATCTTAACATTCCGTTGCACTGAATTTATGGCTATTTTGCTACTCATGCCAAGCCACATGCAATCTAGGCCTGCCTAACCTAACCTGGGTCCTTACTACAGAAGACACAGGACCAGGTTCACCAAAACAGATGTGGCTCCACAGTGATGGCAAAAGATGCTTGAACATCAGTATTACATTACATTATTTGGCCAAACACTGGGACTCATTCATGTTTATGAGTAAAGCAAAACAGCAAGACACTGTGTATATAACTGCACTACAGGTGGGGCAGATGTAACATGTGCAGAGAGCGTTAGATTTGGGTGAGAATGGTCAACCTGGAATCTAAATTGCAGTTTAAAAATGAAGCTGTTCAACTTTACATGCGAAAACAGACAGTATTTATCCTGCACAGAAAAATGTTTGACCCAACAAATCTTTCTCTGCACATGTTACATCTGCCCCACATGCAATGCACGTGGTTTTGCGAAGTTGTTTGCTTTTTTTACTTTGCTTACGAACAGGAATCAGATCCTAAAGTTCCAAGGAGCATATGAAATAATAATCTATCATAAGATTTGTATATATATATATATATTGTATATATTTTTTAAGTATACAATAAGAAACATATCAGCTGCCTTCCCTTTTACAGGCTAACTAGGGAACAGTTAACCAGTGGAGGTTTCAGAGGTAGTGCTGCAGAACAGATCAAAATTTAAATAGGGGAACTACACCAACTGCCACCAACTGCCACCAACTGCAATTCCAAATGCTGCCAAACATCACTGGCAGTTGGTGTGGCCCTGTTATTTGAATCTTGAACTGAGCTGCTGCCACACCTCTAGAGCCACCACTGGTCTTGACCCACATATTTCTTATTTATTAACAGTTTCTTATATAGCGCACACATATTCCGCAGCGCTTTACAGAGAATATTTGAACATTCACATCAGTCCCTGCCCCAGTAGAGCTTACAATCTATATTCCCTACCACATGTACACACACACACACACACACACACACACACACACACACACACACACACACACAAATTCTAGGGTTAATTTGGTTGGGAGACAATTAAATTACAAGTATATTTTTAGAATGTGGGAGGAAACCGGAGTACCCGAAGGAAACCAACACAAGCACAGGGAGAATATACAAACTCCACACAGCTAGGGCCATGAAGGGAAGCAAATCCAGCATCGTCTGTGCTGCCCATATGAGGACAGTCAGTCTTAAATATGTGTTATTGGTGTGTCCTGGGCATATAACTGAAAAATGTTGCATACACAGGTGCTCAAGCAATCACGTGGAGGCAGCAACAGACTGGGCCGCTGAACCTGGCATTTGTGCATGTGGGACCTCTGTCGCGCACGTGAACACGCCAGGCACATGCACACATGCACCGCGCACGCATGTGCAGCCTCTGCCGGCTTGCAGGAGAGAGGGGAATAGCGGTGTGTGATGCCCCCCTCTCTCCTGGACCTCAGCGGAGCACAAAGAGAGCTGCCGAACCCACCACGAGTCCAGCGTCTCTCTCTGGGAATCGATCAGGAGGCGGAGCCTCCACCTTTAAAAAAGAAATCGGCCCACCTGCCAGAAGTGCCACATGGCCAGTCCAGCACTGCATGGAGGACATATTCCGATGGAAAAACAGCACATGTCATGGGACTGGTCCTGGTTTTGATGGTACAATGATGTAGATGCATTATTGGACAGTGACCATGAGTGTTCCATCTGCATGCATGGCTGTACACCAGGGAAGGGCTTTGTAGCGGCATCTGCAAAGTCACAGATCCGCAGCCAGCAAAATACGCCACTTGCTGACGGTACATTTATTAAAGATTCTAAAAATAAGAACAGGTGATCTTGCCCATATCAACCAATCAGATTCTGTCTGTCATTTTTCTATTGCATCCTGTAACATGATAGGCAGAATCTGGTTGCTATGGGAAACATCACCTCTTTTCATTTTTAGAAGCTTTAGTGAATTTACTCCTAAGCATACAAAATGCACCAGTGCCCCTTATGTAACAACTGCCGCTAGTCACCAATAACGCCGTGCTATGCCCGCCATGCACACAGGTGCAGTGATCCCCGCTGTGTCTGTTCTCCTCTTGCACCGTGTGACATAGTGACTGGAAGGAAAGGTGAGCGTACATCTGTACAGAGCTGTATGTTCTATTAGTGCTGGAGACAGCTGGGTGATACTGTAAGATAAACACGTCCCACTGTTACACATTCACACTCACCAGTACAGTAAAACAATCCTTTCACTGCCAAGTGAGAATTTGTTTTCAAAGGTCTTTCATAGCATGTAATTCAGCATTTATCTCTTATTATTGTAAATATTTAACTATCAGAGATAGGACCACAATAAAAATAATGGTGAGTGCTTTTTGCATTCAGTGTTCTGTCCTTATGTAGATAATTTTGTTCCGGGTAATGAAGCCGTCATCGCCGCTTGCTCATATTGCTATGGAGGCGTTTAATAATATAACAGAACAGCTTGTGAATTAAACCACGAAATGTTGATTTAATATTATTCGGAGTGTCTTCATACGCATGCTGGATTTCGGATCCCTGGCTGGGGTAACCTAGGATGGTACCCGCTACTTCATAATTATATACTGTGGGTGCTGCCCTCCTTATCAACATTCTCTCTCTCTCTCTAGATAAGGCCGTTCGAAACAAAAGCTTTGAAAGCTAGACTGCTACCTTGTGATTGCCACTGTGTCTCTGTATGTGTGAGATAAATGATGTAGTTTCACTCATTGCCATATATATATATATATATATATATATAGGACGGGATGGGGCACGGCACTCCAGACGGCTTTCAATAATTCAATAATTATTGAAAGCCGTCTGGAGTGCCGTGCCCCATCCCGTCCTATATCACATTCTTCTGCCCGGGCACCCGACGCAGCACAGCACGTTACAGGAGAGCCGGATCCCCCCTCTACTTTATATATATATATATATATTCTTCGTCCCACTGTGGATGCAGTGGAGGCAGCACACGGTCAGAAATACAAGCGATGAGGCAGGAAACTTCAGCAACGTTTCGATTTTATTTACAAAATCGTCATCAGGCATAAAACAACAAGACAAGTGCTCACCTTATATCCCCCACTCCATCCTGTACGCTCCCGCACGTTTCCCGCTGCCAGGCTCATGCATCACAAGTGCGCGCCAGCGTCACGTCCGTTGCCATGGTCACGTCCACCAACGTGATTCCCACACCATGGCAACCGGCGCTGACAACTCGCGTCACACCTCGTCAGCGGAGGACCGGCATACGAGTGCTAACATGACGGGCGTACAAATTAAAAACAACATACACAGCGGAGGTGGTGATGTACAGTTTACAGTGAGGACTAAGCAGCATAACATAAACAAAAACAAAACAGTATATGCGTAATAATCAGTAGTTAACAGTTCAACATAGAAAACGCATACCAACTGTCGGATGCATACTTAATACATGATCCAAAACATATAAATAGATACAAAGAGCTCAAGGCCACCTAATCAACCATCCCCAAGAAGCATGTACAAATATAAAAATATAAAATATTCGTTTAAAGAAAGGCATGTAAACCTAAATGATCATTCAAGCCATAGGGGACCATGGTTCTCAACCGGTGTATCCACCTTGATTCACACCGGAGGAGAGCCAATGATCTATTACCGCCCCTCAGGCGCGCGGGGACATGATCTATAATAATATAGTGTAGATTCGCCATACTGTGTCCAGCCAGTGCTAAATGTCTCGCAACTGGCTGGTCACTAGAACCGGCGAGAATGGCTGCCCGTATGGCAGCCCGATGTCCAGCCATTCTGTCACGCAAATTTCTATCAGTTTTACCTACATAGTGCAGGCCGCACGGGCAGGAGATTAAATATACAATGAATGCAGTGGTACAGGTGACTTTGTGTCTGATGGAGTAACGTTTTCCTGAAAAAGGATGACAGAAGCTGTCCCCCCACCTTCATACTCCTGCACGTAATGCAATTGAGGCAACGGAAACATCCGTTGCGTCTCCCCAAAAAAGTGGTAGCCGGAGGCATGGTAACAGAAGGTGTGATATCGGTCCGTACCAGCCAATCTCGGACATTCTTGCCCCGGGTATAACACGGCATAAGCGACACGTCAGCCAGTCCCAGGTTTTCATCGGTGCTAAGCAGCGGCCAATGACATTGGTGTAATGGTTAGCATTACTGCCTCACAGCGCTGAGTTCATGGGTTCCATTCCCACCATGGCTCTAACTGTGCGGAGTTTGTATATTCTCCCCGTACTTGCGTGGGTTTCCTCCGGGTACTCCGGTTTCCTCCCACAATCCAAAAATATACTGGTAGGTTAATTGGCTCCCAACAAATTAACCCTAGAATGTCTGTGTGCGTGTATATGTGGTAGGGATCATAGATTGTAAGCTCCTCTGGGGCAGGGACTGATGTGAATGGTCAACTATACTCTGTAAAGTGCTGGGGAATATGTATGAGCTATATAGGAAACGGTTTATATATATATATATATATATATATATATATAACAATGGGATAAGTGGCACTCGGAGTAAATGATACACAACAGCAGGTGTTGTGTATAATTTATTCCGAGTGCCGCTTATCCCACTGTTGTATAACAGGACCACAACAGGTCCTTTGAGGGCACCGGAGCAAGGAATTCTACATACATTGGAGTGCTGTCCATTACCCCGATCTATATATATATATATATATATATATATATATATATATATATATAGCCAGAAGGCTGGGCACACCAGATAGAGGTATACGAGTCCCGGTGCCAGCTTTAGGATCAGACGTCCAAAATATATGTTCAAGCTGCACAGCGGCAGCAGCAGCACACGGAGAAATAAATACAATAACGGCAGGAGTCAGCAACGTTTCGATCTTTACTCAATCGTCATCAGGCATAAAAACATAATGAACAATGCTCACCTTATATCCCCAAACCCAGCGTGCACGTCGGTGCACGTTTTCGCGGCAGCGGTTTGGGGATATAAGGTGAGCATTGTTCATTATGTTTTTATGCCTGATGACGATTGAGTAAAGATCGAAACGTTGCTGACTCCTGCCGTTATTGTATTTATTTCTCCGTGTGCTGCTGCTGCCACTGTGCAGCGTGAACACACATATATATATATATATATATAATTTATTTCTTTATTAACAGTTTCTTATATAGCGCATACAAATTCCGCAGCGCTTTACAGAGCATAGTTATGAGCAAACACAAAACAAATTATATTACAAGACAGTTTAGGACAAGAACATGGTTAATACGGATAGTTGCATCAGGGGACAGGACACTGAAGCAATTATCAGGGTGGCAGTGGTTTATATATTCTAAGAAAGGCACATGAGGATATATATATATATATATATATATATATATATATATATATATATATATATATATATATATATATATATATATATATATATGATAAACAAATTCGGCTATTTCCCATGAGCTGCGTTTTCCCAACCATTCCACCAAGGGACAGCATGAGACCACATCCAGCCTCGAGAATTAATATCTAGAATCCGAAAAAGCATGCCTGTGCCATTCTCTTGCACAAGGTGGCGCTCCCGCACTGAATTTTGACCAACATACTTTTCACAGCATAATAAATATATTTGCAATGTACATTCTAATAATGGTAAGATGAGAAGAAACAAACAAACAAACAAACAAACAAAACAAGACAAAAGGAGCCAGCCACCAAGCACCCAGATGTATTTTTGCACCATTAAGCCCTAGCTGTGCTGTATTTTAAGCACCCAGCCTAAACCTATTTACCTTTATTTGGCTGTTGCAGCAGCATCTTCTATTTGC
Source organism: Crinia signifera (assembly GCF_055691185.1). Classification (NCBI taxonomy): domain Eukaryota; kingdom Metazoa; phylum Chordata; class Amphibia; order Anura; family Myobatrachidae; genus Crinia; species Crinia signifera. The sequence goes on along the minus strand of NC_139217.1, from coordinate 443,832,393 downwards.
ATAAAATGAGTATTTTTAAGCACATATAAGTGTTAGAGTGCCTTATTACACCTAGAGGAGCGCCGTGCCCCCTATGGAAGATGACACTTCTTCCAAAATAGGTCAATCTACGGGCAAATTCCGTCTGATACATACATGCGGAACTCAGTATACATTGATGGAAGTATGCAGATACTTACATCTAATGGACCCTTGAATGTAATCATTGCATTGCTCTTGACAGACCCCCGTTCCCCCTTATATATAAATACATCTACTGTCAGCTTGGGGATATTTTGCATTGAATCTGGGATTCTGTCAATGTATTTCTGTCTCTTAAAAAAATAATAAAAAAGGATAAAAAAAAAAACAGTGTTTAAATAAATTTTAATAAGCACTGGAAGGGCCTTCTCCACATTAATCCTGTGTAATTAGGGATATAACACTGGGCTGTTCAGCAATCACTAAAGAGGAAAGCTGTATGCAAATGAGCTCTTCCCAGTCTTATACATAGAGGGTTTTTTCTGACGGTGTTTGGACTCCTCTTTTTGTATTTAATGATATGGTGCAACGGGTAACTTAAACTTAATTACAAGGTTCTTGACTAAAATGGGGGAGGCAGTACTATTAAAAGTGGTTAGTCGTCAGAGAGAGCCACCTGCGCTTGGTACTACCACTCAGTCAATGGCAGACTGCAACATGCACCCATCTCAAAGCTGAGAGAGGATGAGGTATCTCTTGCTAGCCCCCCAGGCACATTTGGACTTGGATCTCCTTTGCCACCTACTCTGTGCAGAACAGCGTTCACGACTGGGGCCATGTCTTACCAGCTGCTGGAAGGTATGGTATGCTGGCAACCCAGGAGGGCACCAGCCTTTTTTACACCAGCCTTTTAATAATCAAGCAGATAAAATCATCACTATTTCAATATATTTTATTTTCATTTACAGCTATTGACAATTTAACTAATATCAGACTAAAATACGTTCGACAATTCGATTTTCTAGAAATACGAATAGCGTCATTATCATTTTTTGGTCGAGATTGCAATCACGGATTTATTATTTATAGATTTTTTAATAATCGTTTTTTTTTTTTTAATTTGTTTTAGCGGATAGATGCAATATTTTAAGTCTAAATGCATATTTATTGATAGTCCCTTTGATTGAAATAATGAATTGAATTTTGGGGGGGGGGGGGGTATTGATACTAAAGATATTTCACAATAATGAATAAAGGCACTTAGACACAATCGCCATGTATACACAGAATATTCATTTTTTAAAGTGAAGTGGATGAAGTTTACTCAGCAGTCAGTTCATTTAAACAGTATCTATCTGGCTGAGATAGGGGCTCTGTGGGGAGAGTTGAGAAGTTGGAAAAAAGCTTTTGATTTATTCCCCCCCTATCAGTGATTAATGTACGTTAATTAGCTAATCTCAGATCTATTATTTACAGCTGAGGTGGACAAGGGGAGAGCTGTGCGGATCGCTGGGGTCAAGTTAAAATTTGCAAAATGGGGAGAAATATGAGAAATGACTCTAGATCGTATACAATATAACGTGCAAGGAAAAACGGCAAATAAAAAAATATAAATCGTATTTTTGTTTTAGTACTAATTAGATTAGCATTGCACATATTTATCAAGGGTACCTTATATTATCTATTTGTACATGTTATTTCCTAGACCGGCTAATCTTATATCGTACAGTAATCATTTCAATGCATGAACCGATTAATGATAACTTAGTATTTTTCCGTTTTGTAGCCTCGATGTTTATTTTTCATGTTAATAAAAAATGAATTTTGCTATCCAGTTCTCCTTAATGTTTCATTCTCCCTTTATTATGTAGTCATTATATATATATATATATATATATATATATATATATATATATATATATATATATATATATATATATATATTGCACCAGCATTAGCATGCTCCAGCCATACAATTAAAATTAATTTACCCTTTTTCTTACTACCGCCAATAGATCCCAATTTTGCCCTATCGTAGTATTTTTTTTTACGTAACCTCAGATTGTTTGCTTATATATGTAAAGATATATATATATATATATATATATATATATATATATATGTGTGTGTAAAGATATATATATATATATATATATATTTATATAATTTTACAATATTATTTATAAACAAACATAGCTGACTGGCGGTGTTAAGATCTGCATTATACATGGGATTTAAGGCAAAGAAAAGTAAATTCGTATTTGACACTTTAAACTCGCTGTATGGAATACAAAAAAAATACAAAATGACAATCTTTGCGTCTTTTATGTAAAATTCATGCTTCCTTTAAATTCCCTTTAGTGACCCTGGCGAGCACTCAACAGCCCTCATCAGGCGCAATAAACGAGGCACTGGCCGTATATTACATGCACACCCTCTGCTTACTGTAACCGGCCAAATGTTAGTTACCGGAGCGGAAAACGTGGAGGGCTCATAAAGACGGCTTTCATTTTCCTACGTGGAATCCTATCTATCTATCTATCTATCTATCTATCTATCTATCTATCTATCTATCTATCTATCTATCTATCTATCTATCTATCTATCTATCTATCTTCTATCATATTTATATTTATTAATACACTCACATACGCACGTGTACATATGTATATTTATTTATATATATACACACACACACACACACACACACACACACACACACACACACACACACACACACATATACACACTTGTGTTTGTGTATATATATATATATATATATATATATATATTATATACACGTCTGTGTCTGTTCTTGTTTTTTTTTTTTTTTTTTTTCATTGCATCAACGTCTACCTAAAGACTATACAACGCTCACCCTTTATAACCCTTTATAACCCTTTAAGGACTGACACGAAATATAATTTGTTAAAAAAAAAAAAAACAGAAATGGAACGTTCAATTTTTTTTTCTTTTTTTAATTTTAGAATGAATAGTAAATAGCATCTGTTTAATTGATGCGATAAATACGCCGGCTGTAGAGATCTTGCTCAAGAAAAGATGATTAAAACCCTTCTCCTTTTTTTCCAATGGAAAGAAATAGATTGGGAAATGTGATCGAGGATTATTTCCTGATATCAGACAGATGGGGCTGTGCTGTAAAAATGCGCACGTTCCTCTTCTAGGTCTTAGACCCTATTTGCAAAATAATCTCTGCTAAATAAAGTCTAAAAAAAAAAAAAAAAAACGCCCTGTCCTATGTGTCTGGGGCAGTGCCAAGGCTGCAACGTGGGGTTCCAACACCTCAAGGACATTTTATGTTTATTGATTTGTGTTTATGTTTATTTTATTTTCAAAATAGAATAAATAAAACAATCACAAGTGGACGCGTCATCATCAGGAGAACAGTATCGGGTCCCGTAACATCACGCTTGGGTGACGTCACCGAGGTCCTGTTTTGTCAGCTCCTGGAATTTAGTGACTTATTTAGTGACAGTGACAGAACTATATGAATGGTTTGTTTGTACACAGAGGAGGGGGGGAGGGGGGGTACACACCACACTCACATACACAAATAGAGCGGCATCAGATGCTGTGCATAAAAAGGGTTTATCGATTGAAATAATAGAAGCATTATTTTGATTTGTCCTGACACGAGGGCTGATTTATAGATCTCCCCCGCATTGATCTCTGCCTGTTGGCCAGTCACATGGAAGTGATAGAATTTAGCCACAATGCGCTCTTGTGCTAATGAAGAATAGCACTAGATACACGCAGAAACAATGACATTTAATTTACAGCTGGAGCTGGGCAATGGGGGTTACCCGAGGTACAGAGTGTGGGGCATGTGTTTCCACTTTACACATTGCAGAAACTGCAGCAGACAATAGTGTGAGAGACGTTGGGAAATATAAGGAGACACAGCAGCAGATGTGTTTCATTTCTGCGGGCTGGTGGGAGAAGGGGGACAGGGGAGGTGAGGCAGGAGTGCACACTCACACATCCAGCTTCAAGGCTCCGGGACACACCAAAGAGATGGGGCATAAATCCTGCCTGCAGTGCAGGGGCGGGTCAGCTGACAGGGGGCACTGGGGTTATCCTGAGACACACATTGATCACCTGGCCAGGTAGGGAGCAGTGTGTGCAACAGCAGATGGCGAGTACATTAGACTGTATTATGGACAGTTGGTACAATTATTATTCACATACTCAGCAGGTGAGATATGGTCTGCTACCAATGCAGGTGAGATATGGTCTGCTACCAATGCAGGGGAGATATGGTCTGCTACCAATGCAGGATAGATATGGTCTGCTACCAATGCAGGTGACATATGGTCTGCTACCAATGTAGGTGAGATATGGTCTGCTACCAATTCAGGTGAGATATGGTCTGCTGCCAATGCAGGATAGATATGGTCTGCTACCAATGTAGGTGAGATATGGTCTACTGCCAATGCAGGTGACATGTGGTCTGCTACCAATGCATGTGACATATGGTCTGCTACCAATGCAGGTGAGATATGGTCTGCTACCAATGCAGGTGACATATGGTCTGCTACCAATGTAGGTGAGATATGGTCTGCTGCCAATGCAGGATAGATATGGTCTGCTACCAATGCAGGTGACATATGGTCTGCTACCAATGCATGTGACATATGGTCTGCTACCAATGCAGGTGAGATATGGTCTGCTACCAATGCATGTGACATATGGTCTGCTACCAATGTAGGTGAGATATGGTCTGCTACCAATGCAGGTGAGATATGGTCTGCTACCAATGCAGGATAGACATGGTCTGCTACCAATGCAGGTGAGTAACACTGTGGTATAACTTGGTCTCTCTTTCTTTCTCTCTCTCTCTCTCTCTCTCTCTCTCTCTCTCTCTCTCTCTCTCTCTCTCTCTCTCTCTCTCTCTCTCTCTCTCTCTCTATCATTCCCCCTCTGTCATTTTATACTCCCTCCTCCCCTCCCTCCATCTCTATATATATACTTCCTACTCTTTATTTTCATTCTTCCATTTATCTCTCGAACTCTCTTTTAATTATTTCCTTTCACTACCTTCCTCTCTTCTCTCTGATTTCTGTTTCTATCCTTCTACTCTCCCCCTCTCATCTCTCCTCCTTATCTCTCCTCCTTCCTGATTTCCTCACTCTCTCTCTCCATCTCTTTATACACTTCTGCCTTCGCTCTCTCTCCTTAAGGTCTCTTCTCTTCCAGAACTGTTGAAGGGCATCATTTGCTTTCCATATAGTATAAGACAAGCACAACCTATTGCACCCAGCGATGCCAGATTGCAGAAAAAGTAAAAGGGGGATTGTGGACTTAATGGTAGTGAAAGTATTAAGGGGGATCAGATTGAGAGATACAGAGAGACTCCGAACATCTGTCTAATGCAGCCAATACAAGGGACATTAGTGATATTGCAGAGAGCCAGCTCGGAGCATTGTGAGCTGAGATTACCAGGGCGGACACAATCCGATTAGCAATTGCTCCTCTCATGCCAGGGCCAGGCTGCAACCTGCAGGATAATAACTGTATGAGGACAGGAGTCAGCTGCCATAGTGTAACCCTTACTGTGAGTGTGAGCAAATACACACACACACACACGCACACAGATAAACACTCACACACACACAGATACACACACACACAGATACACACACACAGATACACACAGACGCGCACAAACACACACAGGCATGTGCATACACACACACATATAGGACATCATTCAGGTCCGTTCACAAAGTGTGTTTGTTCGCACGGGGACCAATGTTTTGTTACTGTGCATGTGCACCCACTGCGAATAGTAGGATCACTGGGTGCACGCACCCAGGACAGCGGGCATGGGGCCATGAGAACTCTGGGCATTAACATGCTAATGAACTCGTGATATGGGCACCAGGGGCTGGCAGCAGACATCTATCTATCTATCTATCTATCTATCTATCTATCTATCTATCTATCTATCTATCTATCTATCTATCTCCTTTTGTCTATGTAGCCAGGGCTATAATAGGGGGTGGCACCAGTGGCGTAAGTTCGTTACAGTTGCCCGGAGGCAAGATACATATTGGTGCCCCCCCCCCCACACACACACACAACCCTATATATATATATATATATGTATAGATAGATAGATAGAGAACACATATATCTTTAAGAACTCAGCCACAGAAGCAATATCGTTGGCTTTTAAATAACTGATTTAAACTCACAGGGGAGTAGAGGTGCCCCCTTGGGAGCAGGAGCCCGGCGGCAGATGACTCCATTGCCTCCCAGAGTTCTGCCTCTGGGTGGCACAGTAGGTATATAGATTAGAGGGGTAGGGGCAGGGTAAGTACACACCTCCAGCCCCTGTTGGGATTCTGCCACTGTTGTCCTACTCACCACCTGCATCCCGACCGCCGGTCTCCCACATGTATTCCGTCATTTATTGTTGTTTCCCTCCTAATAATTCAGTTTACATTGTGCAGCGCAGAAATTCAGCTTCTAACTGATTACATGACAGTTAGGAGCTGTTTAACTGGACATTTATCACTCATTATCAGCCTCACATTTTTCTCTTTTTAGGGCCCATTTATTTATTTAGGGCCCATTTACAATGCGATCTGGGTGGGTTATGACTGCCCAGGATCTCATTGTAACATGCGATCCTATTGCGGGGATGTATCATCCTGCACACGGAGGGACAGGGCTCTCAGACAGGTACCAGGGGATCTGCGCATGCGTGGTTTGCCGCCGGCAGTGCCCCACCGGCAGTGTGGTGTCTAGCCCATAAGCTACAATGGGCAACCGCCATCCTTAGATAGGACCCGAAGTGATGTTGCTACATAAAAACCTATGGGGGAGGCGGCTGGCGGCGGTACAGAAGGGATCGCAGCAGGCACTGAAGATTCCTGCTACGGTCCCTCCTACATACATTCTGGTGATACTTAATATTTGCGGCTAACACTTTTTTTCGAGGATTTAGCAGCAAATAATGGGGCAGATGTATTAAGCCTGGAGAAGAGATAAACTGGAGATAAAGTGGAGAAAAAGTGGAAGGAGATAACGCACCAGCCAATCAACTTCCAACTGTCATATTTCAAACACTGCTGATTGGCTGGTGCATTATCTCCTTCCACTTTTTCTCCACTTTATCTCCAGTTTATCTCTTCACCAGGCTTAATACATCTGCCCCATTGAATGATAAATCGGCCCCTTTATGGCTTAATACATCTCCCTCATTATTTGCTTGGAGAGTGCGTCTCATTCTACCTCCAGGAGCCGCACTTCCCCATTATAAAGTAATGTACCTCTGTCTTAGCGCAGCAGGGAGACTTCACTTCCTGATTGAACATCTGCACATATAAAACTCCCTGGCATCTAAGCTTTACCATAGAACATGTGTGATGCTTAGGAAGTGCCTAGAACATGCAGGATGCTGGGGAGGACGGTGTAATGTTAGCATTACTGTCCCACAGCGCCGAGGTCATGGGTCTGGAGGGAAACACCCAGGGTTTTATGGGTGTCCTCATGAAAATGCCGATCCTTCTCCTGGAACCCAAGGGGGGCTGATTCCTGCGGCTGGCGTCACAAGACATCAGTGCCCACCCCCTCTTCGGCGGACACTGACGTCATGTGATGGGGAGAGAAACCATTCAATGGCCTGCACCCATCAAATGATATCTGCCCTCTTGGGCCCCATGCGAGGAAATGTGTTCGCGTACATCCCCTCACATGTTACCGAGCGGGATTCGGCGGTGAGGGGGCTGGCGTTCGGCCAGGAGGCAGGCAGTATCAAACCTCTTGCTAAGCAGCGAACGACCGCTGCATAGTGGGCGGTGTTGAATCACCCCCCATGTGTGATGTTCAAACATTACATAGTGCATGCGTGTAGTTAACATGTGATGCCGTTGCCATGCATAGTACATGTGTGTTGCTCAGAGAGTGCGTAGCGCACATGTTATGTACAGGCAGCACGTAGTAGATGCGTGATGCTGAGGCAGAGCATAGTATACAAATGATGCCCGTGGAGTGTGTGGTACATGTGCAAGGCTCAGTTGTACATGTGTGTGAGTGAGTCCTTTATTACATCACAGGAAGAGGCTAATGTAAGCAGCCTGTGAGTGGGCGCTGGAGCGTGTAATGGGCAGCATGGAGATAACTATTTCCTATAATCTTCCCCAGTTTAACAACCTGACCCCCCCTGTGGGGATGAAATTGACCATTCACATACAGGAGAATGAATGCAGCCCCAGCATGGAGAGGTTAATAGAATATTATTCAGGGTTCCTGTTACTCTGATAAAGACAAAGACTAAACGCGCTCAGTGATGAGAACATTATTGAAATGAATTCAGTTGTGGTCACCGGAGATGTTTGCGCTCCCTCCTCTTCCTCCTCCTAAGCATGGTCCAGTCTCCGGTAATCTCTGATGGCTGTGCCGGCTTGGCAGCTACCCCCCATGTGTTTCTCTGCACTGCCCCTCTGGCTTCCACGGATTTATTCCACAACTGAAAATACCATTGAATAGGTGAAGCAGAATGACTTTAGCAATAAATGTTTATTTTACGTATAAGGGGTATTTTTTACTGTGCATTTGAAATTTCATATTTCAGTTATATCCAGCAGGTGTCTCTATTGTTTCTGTTGTTTGTTAGGAAGATTAGTCTCAGACTTTGGTCCTGATTCAGACCCATGCACAGAAGTGCGAAAATGGCTATTTGGAAATTTCCGCACTTCTGCGCATGAGCACACGCCGAAGTGCGCATGAGCGAGCCCTGAAAATGCAATCGCAGGCGATCGGTGGAGGGTGGCAATTTTCTGGGAGCGGTTCGGACAATCCGTGTCTGGACTGCTCTGGGGGAGGGCCGTGACAGCAGCGTGGTGTCACCCACAGCCGATGCAACCCGAAACATGCTCGTCCTGTGCCTGACTTTGCAGCCAGGGGCAACCGGCCATGTGCGAGTCAGTGAGCAAACAGAGTGGAGCGGACTACTGTGCCCGGAGTGTGGTGAGGGGTCCCATGCTTGGAGGCTATTGCTAGACCCCTACCTGGACTTGCAGATACTTGTCTGTGCTCCCGTCTTACCTGCCCCATTAAAATTGTGCCTCTCAAAATGGTCACCACCTTACAGGAGACAGTTATTAAATGTTCTAGAGGAGGTGGCGGCCATTTTGGGAGAGACTAGGAGATGCAGACACGTTGGTGGTGGTAAAGTTGTGCGTTGTGTAAATATAGAGAGTAATAAAGTCGAGAGAGACAAACTACCAACCAGCATCTCCCTGTCATTTTTCCAACAGAGCCTGTAGCATGACAGTTAGGAGCTGATTAGCTGGTACTTTACCCATCTGTACTTTGGGCTTGATTCAGACCCATTCTCAAGGGCTGCAGCCCTGCTGATTATTGAATGGCCGCGTATGCGCACAGTAAGCAGGGCAATTCCCAAACGTATAAGGGGAAATGTGGGCTGGTCAAATTTCCTAATAAAAAAGTGAAAAAAAAAATTGCGTTGGGCCCTGTGATAATAACACCAGCTTCAGCTGGCGAATCACAGGGCTTCTGGGCTTCTGCACAGCTTTCTCTGCTCCTGTGCAGGCGTGGGGTCAGAGTGATCAACTGTGTGTGTCCAATGGATCACAGTGTAAAAAACTGGGTCCGGGGATCGCGGCTCCGGTGAGAGGTGCTGATCCCCAGGGCCTCCTGCTGCGCTGTGACCCCTGGTGCAGTAAAGTGGCACTGCAAAGCGGCAGGTTACTTTACTGCACCAGGAGTCATAGGATAAGGAAGCCCCGACGCCCGGGCAGTGCTGCAGGACGATCCCTGGGGGTTGGAAATCCTGGCAGGAAGCTGGGTGCCGACGGCGGTGGTATCAGTGGCTGCCCAATGGTGCTGCGGAGACCCATCACAGGGACAGAGCTTTACATTAAGCTATGTCCCTGCATGCGATAATTGGTACATATAGTTTGGCTGATATTATTAGAATCCTCAGATGGAGATGGTGATAAATGGGGCCCTCTAAGGTTTAGTAAATCTGTCCTCAAACCTTCTAAAGAGCAATCCCAGCATGGACAGCTACAGTACCTTGCAAAGGTATTCACACCCCCTTGGCTTTTTACCTATTTTGTTACATTACAACCTGTAATTTAAATGTTGTTGTTTTTTCATCTGAATTTTAAGTGATGGATCTGCACAAAAAAAGTCAGTGTTGGTGAAGTGAAATGAGAAAAATATATAAACATTTTTAAAAGAATGGTTAAAAATAAAAATCTGAATGTTGGCACATGCATGTGTATTCACCCCCTTTGCTATGAAGCCCCTCAAAAATTCTGGTGCAACCAATTACCTTCAGAAGTCATATAATTAGTGAAGTGAAGTCCACCTGTGTGCATTCTAAGTGTCACATGATCTGTCCGTATAAACACACCTTTTCTGAAAGGCCTCATAGGCTGCAACACCACTACGCAGGAGGCATCGCACCATGAAGACCAAGGAGCTCTCCGAACAGGTCAGGGACAAAGTTGTTGAGAACTACAAGTCAGGGTTGGGTTCTAAAAAAAATTATCCAAATCTTTGATGATTACCCGGAGCACCATCAAATCCATCATCTTCAAATGGATAGAACATGGTACCACAACAACCCTGCCAAGAGAGGGCCACCCACCACAACTCACAGACCAGGCAAGGAGGGCATTAATCAGAGAGGCAGCGGAGAGACCAAAGGTAACCGTGAAGAAGCTACAGAGTTCCACCACAGAGACTGGTGTGCCCTCGCATGGGACCGCATAGAGCTGGCCTTTATTAGAGGGGCCAGGAAAAAACTGATTTGAGTTGAGGAAAAGATGGATAATGCTAAATACAGGGATATTATTGAGCAAAACCTGTTTCAGTCTGTCTGTGATTTGAGACTGGGACGGAGGTTCACCTTCCAGCAGGACAATGACCTGAAGCATACTGCTAAAGCAACACTCGAGTGGTTTAAGGGGAAACATTTACATGTGTTGGAATGTCCAAGTCAAAGCCAGATCTCGATCCAATTGACAATTTGTAGTCATACTTGAAGATTGCTGTTCACAAGTGGAAACCATCAGTTTTGCCTTGAAGAAAGAACACAAATCCCAGTGGCAATCTCATAGAGACTTATCCAAAGCCACTTTTTTCAGTACTTTTTGGCGGGTGAATAGTTATGAACACTGAAGTTTTCTGTTATTTTGTCCTCTTGTTGTTTGCTTCACAATAATAATAAAAATAAAAAAATAGCATCTTCAGTTATGGGCTTGTCCTGTGCATGACATGATGCAAACCTTCAAACAAGCCATTTTAATTCTAGGTTGTGAGGCAACAAAATAATTAAAAAACAAAAATACAGTAATAACCTGCTGGATATTATAACAGGCAATACGGTGGGTTACCCTTCTAATGAGCAGCAGTATATAGTTAAGGGCTAGTCAGCAGTGGCGTAACTATGAAAAATTCTCCCCTCTGCCACAAATCCTTTGTGCCCCCCCCCCCCCCCCACCTCGACCACTGCATCTGGCTGCCCCGGGACCTTCCGCCGGCGAATCAGTCTGTGGTCCGGCTCTCCCTGCTCTCCCGGCTCCTGCTGCCATTAAAAATGTGTCACTCAGAAAATGGCTGCCCCCATAAAGCAGACCGTTTTTAAGGATGCTAGAGGAGGCCTCCGCTTCCTCTAGCATCCTCAAAAACTGTCTGCAGTACGGGGGCAGCCATTTTCTGCGCTTTTGAGGAAATGTACCACAATTATCACACGGCATGTAGGATAAAATGAATCCATTTATTAATACGTTATTATGCAAATAATAAGACCAATTGATGAATTGAAAATAAATGAATGTTTAAAAAGTGGCACATACAGATGGAGCCGCTGTCATTCAGCGGTGGTCTGGCAGTCGGGTCACCAACCGCCAGCCCCCGCTAGCTGCCACCAGCCCGGCACCAGCTAAGAGGTGCTCCATCTGTAGAACCATTTATAACGGTTATGGGAAGTGATCGCCCTTCTTTTTCCTTCACTTAGGATCCTGTTCCTATTAAGGACTTTCAAATGTTGTTTTTGCATATTCAACCTTCCCCCATAGATTCACCTGGTCAGAGAAGTGCACATGACCCGACCACCTGACCAGAATAGCGTTCCACCCCAATCCGGAAGTAAGTCACTCATAGCGCACTTCTGGATTGCGGAGGTTACGTGACCGGACTGATGTCTGTGAATTGAATACTGTGGGATCACCAGCCTATCAACTGGGAATATTAAGGTGAGCGAGGATGTCCTTCACCCCTTTCTTTTTTAAGGCAGGAAGGTAAAAAAAATGCTACCCTTAATCAGTATAAGGCCGCAATAAAGGAGATATACTCCCCCCCAAAAAAGCGGTCACATGACATAATATTTATATCACATGACCAATACCACCTGCCAATAATAATATGGGGGTTTATGTATATCAATACTTATTGTGAAATATTATTTTTCTATGTCTGCCTTCTACTTTTTCTGCTTTTACTTACAGGGCCACTAACAAGGGGGTGCTGTGGGTACAGCTGTCCTGGGCACCAGCCTCTGGAAGGGCCCAGACAGCTCATTTTACCCCCCCTTCCCCCGACTGCCTCCACTGTACTGCCTGCTTCTTCAATGCAGGACAACGGCGGCCAATTAAAATGCTGCACCGGCTTTTGAGCCAATCAGAGCTCATGTACCATTAGCCAATCAGAGCGGCTGCCAGTACATGAGCTCTGATTGGCTCACCAGCCGGTGTTGCATTTTAATTGGCCGCCGGCATCCTGCATTGAAGAAGCTTGTGCTTCGGGACCTGAAGCAGGAGTTGGGTGGTAAGTGAAGGGAGGGGGGATGGGGAGGGAGGGGAGATGGGGGGACCCAGAGGGGCCCTGGCTGGAAATCAGTCCCGGGCCCAAAAATTCCTAGTGGCAGCCCTGTTTACTTATGTTTACATATATAATAAAAATCATGTACTAAAGTTGTAAATGAATAACCCATAACCATACACACGTGCAGTAATTAGCGGCCATATTGGCCAGGGTATAAATTTAAAGTACCAGCATATGGGAAGATACTGTACCTTTGAAAAAGCTGGGGGTACCCCAGCGAAACACGAAACAGGCTGTGACACCTCATTACTGTGGCCATTGTTGAGCTACAAAAAATAAATTCCTTCCAATCGGATACCTGAACCAGGCTGCATATTGGCACCACCAAACGAGCACCACTAGAGGACATCTATCCAGCTGGCACCACTCCTCTGGGCAAATCCAAGCACCTTTTGAAGATGGACTCCCACGAATTGTGAATGGTTATACCAAGACTGTCCATTTCTTTTTAACTTATACCTCCGAGCATTTGCAAAAACAACATTTGAAGTCCTTTATAGGAACAGGATCCTAAGTGAAGGCAAAAGAAGGGGCGATCACTTCCCATAACCGTTATAAATGGTTCTATGTGCCACTTTCATCAATTGGTCTTATTATATGCATAATCATGTATTACTAAATGTACAGTATTAATTGTATCCTACTCGCTTTGTGATAATTGTGCTGTGTACGTTTATTCCTTTCTGGTGTATTTTTTTTGCTGTGTTAAGGCAACAAAACATGAAAAATGCCAAGGGTGTGTATTTGTGTGTGTGTGTGTGTGAATACTTTTAAAAGGCACTGTATAATTCTAGTGACTCCCTTGCATATCACAGTACACTCACTCCCTCTCTGGCAGCACACAGCACCTCCCTCCCCTCTGCCTCTCTATGCTCCCTATCGCTCATCATTCACTTTCACTTTACCCTACTGTACAACATATGCGGATACCAATCAGTTCTTGTGAGCTCAGCATAGATCTCAGGTCAACTTATCCTGAGCTGATCTCGGTTCAGCCTCACAATGCATATGGTACATTGATAAGGAGTGCATATGTTTTCCTACATGACGGTCATGTATTATAGCATACAAACGAAGATAACATATTCATTTCACTAGCAGCAGAAAATGGGATTTGCAGTAATTAAGCCAGATTCTAAAGAAGACCCGGAAGAAGAAACGGGAAAACTACAGATAATGCGGCAGTCTTGCTTCTAGCGCAGTACCGGATTATCCGTTTTGTTGGATTATCGGTGGTCTCAGAGGCATCCATAGGCATCCTTGATCCATTCCTATAATTGTACTTATTTCTTTCCTTTTACCTCATTGGACTGTATTCAATCCCAGCTGAAATTTTTTACCAGGTTAAAAAAAATCCAGCATTGGCAAAAACTGCATGAATCGCGAAATTGATGCAAAATCATGCGGTTTTGGCGAATTTGCGGCCGTTTTTGAGGATGTTTTCACCCATGACGATTCCCCCCCCAAAATAAGTGAAATGGCATGGGCAAGAGTGTACTCAAAAATGGGTGGAAATGCCCATGATTGAATAATGAATGGCAAATCTTCTCAGGGCCATTGTATTTTACACTGTGCATTATGGCACTTGTAGTGTCCTTGATTTTGTATATTTTCTATAGCAATAAAAAAACTTAAAGACAATTGAATATAACAATAGATAGAATGCACCAATTTGACATCAGGTCATTTGATCATTTTAAAGTATAACAATAAAAAAAAAGCACATGACTGTTATTCCTTAATGTGCAGGTTAAACGTAACTTTTAAACCACTAACACTCTGGCATATCTAGAACAGGTTCAGGAGGCCCACGCCGCACAGCCTGCACGCAAAAGTATTATCTTTTTTGGATACCTGTGTCTGCCGGCACTGTAGAACAAAAATCACTGAGAAAATGCTGCAGCACATTTCTGGTGGAGCAGTAGAAGGACCTGGTAATGAAACTTGATACAGTAATGTAAACATTTGTCTTTTTGTACACCGGATTCTGTATGAAATACAGTATTAATATTTAAAACTATTGATGGTTTATATACTATAGACTTTATCAGACATTTAAATAATATAAATGTAGTCAGGGAAAGGTTATAAATAACATAATTAATAAATACACAAACATAATAGAACCAGTACTGCAATTTCTAAGCACGCATCCTCCCACCTTATTTTAAGGCTCCAGTCTCTTCTTCCTGGTAGCTGCTCTCTGGTCCAGTGCACTCATTGAGAACTCACACACAACAAACATGGTAGAAGAAGCTGCTACCAGTGGTCATGTGCAACAGTTACTATATGCTCTGTTCCTTAAACTGCATGATGTGGTGGCATCTCTACTTGTCGTATTGCATACCATTGCTGTTGTTGTCATAATTTGAGCCACTTGCCAAGACGAGGGGGGTTTCTGGAACCCCCATTGTGTTTGCCTATGAGGGGCACCATGTTCCTGGAGACCTAAAAATGCACTGTAGACTTTTGGTGCTGCCAGTGAGGAGGGGGTCCAAACAGACCCTGCACACAAGCCCTCTGATCTCATAAAATTCTTCTGCGCTATACACTCACTGAGCCGTTCGCAGCAGGGAGGGAGGGATGGGGCGGTGGCGGTTCTGAGCCTAGTGTTTTATTAGTGTCCCAATGAAAATGCTGGGTGTTTCCATGGGTACGCGGGTGAGCCGATGCCTGCCGGGGGTGGCCAGCTGATGTCACATGACGTCAGCAGCCCGTCCTGTCTTCGTCCCACCCCCCGCAAATAAAAGTCAGTTCAGACTGACTTTTATTTGCGAATGCAGGCGAAATCCTTCGATGGCCGCAACCCTCAAATGATTTCTCCTGCAGCAGCGGCATGCGAAGGGATGTGTCTTCGGTACAGGGGAAACGGTGCCGCTCGCGGGTGGGGGGGGGGGGTTGGGTCAGGCAGCCATTCGGCAGGACGGCCTCTCTGGTGCTCGGTAAGCTGCTAAATATGCCAACCAGAATCAGGCCCTGTGCTGGCAATTAATACACGGTATGCTGTCAATCCCCTGGTTAAATGCATCCCCTGGTTACACGCACCATTAGTGAAGTTTATTTGGACCAGTATTATCTATATAGATTCTGCATATCTCTATTCTATTTTATACAAAAAATAAAGTGTTTCCAAATGTAAATGTAGACGCAATAAGTTGAAGACAGCAGGGGATAAGTAGAAACAAGACAGCTCAAGTAGCGTTTGAGAACTTTCCATTCAAAGTCTGATTGGTCTAATATTACTTCTGTGTTGTTTAGCTAACGTGCAATAGTTGGCCATATGCATGGATTTTCCAGGTGGTGGTTTACGGTAAAGTTTCCACAAGTATCCTAAATAGAATTTGAGTGCGTGAGAATTTATTTTTTAAACACATTTCCTTATTTAAATATGAGTCCCTGAGGAATCGTTTTCCCCTATTCAAATATTTAAATTAAATTTCTTTCTTTTCTATATTCAGATTGGTGATGTAGAGGAAACATTCCACCAGTGTGATACGGTTGAGTCACGGAACGAGCATGTGTGACATGATGTTATGCAGAAGAGCACCTGGATGTCCGCTGCAATCTAGAGTGTGTTTTACTAATGTAAAGCCAGTACTAATATAGTAATACTTGGGCCCTGTGCGTCCTAAGTATCCAAGAATTGCGCCCTTCTTTTCCCCCAAAATTTTTAAATGGAAATTCACAGATTTCCCTCATTTAACCCTTTGAGTGCCAACATCTCTGTGCGAAATGTGCAAAATATCTGCTAAAAATGCCGGCATCGCTCACATTTGTTATATAAATTCAAATAAAAAAATGTTACGCAATAAAAGAGTATATTTCCTATATAAAGGTAACATTACGGGTCATTATGATGAATAAAAATGTTTGCTTGGCAATTTTCACACCTATTTTAACAAATTCACTTGGCCCTCAAAGGATTAAACTCCACATTCACCCTAAAACAGCTAAAACCTCTGTTTGTAGGGATAAAATATATTATTTTTAAGAAACACAATGATTTCCATGTATCCAGCTCATACGTCCATAGAATATCTCTCTGATACTGTAGATATCTGGTCCAATAGGTGGTTTTCGGCAAACCTGAGAATCATTAAACTACCATTTAAATTTCGTAGATTGATACTTAGGGGTAAATTTACTAAGACGTGAAATCTATTTATTTAGCACATTCTAGAATATAATAGAATCTTATCCCATCTTCATTAGAACTCCCATTTTAGTTAATTTACCCCTTTGTACCCACAGCAGATTGATACTTTGCATCCTCCCAAACTTATAAAATGTTTTAGTGTTTCCATTCTTTTTTGGAATAGCCTGTTGGCCCTTATCTATCTCCGTTGGATTCCTTGTGTACATACTGGACTTCTGTAAGCCTTGCACTTAAAGTGATTTCTTTTTTTCTTGGACGACAACACCTGGGAAGAATAATGAAGAATTTTATTAATTTATAAAATTATTGCGTTACCATAAAATCTTGAAAGACAGTCTAGACATGATTGTATAGGCTTACGAGCATTATCACACATTATTAGCATTCTACCACTGGTTTCTAGACATCAGTACAGATCACGTCATGACTAATGTGTACAACTATGTGTCGCTCGGCACAGACTTCGATGGTGAAGTTGTTTTAGTTTATTTGTAGATTTGCAGATGCAATTATCTACTGTGGGTTGATGATGATGACTTCTGTATCTGTGCTCCGATCCCATCTATGTGCCCCATTTCAGGTGCAACTTGAAATTAAAATGGAAAATTGAAAAGGTGCAGATGTATCACTGCACAGATATCACAAATCGAATGATACGTACTGCACTTTCCATGGTTATCATTGGTTGGAGACCTTTTCTAAAAAATGCTTTGAACTAGGACGTTTCTTTAAATCTAGTTACAGATGCCGGTATCCCTGGCTACGAGCTCTAGGCTAGATATAATGGATGATGACTCCTTGGCTCTTATCTTTGGAGAGACAGGACCACTACACCCAACTCAAAGAGAGATGAGATCCATAATTGAAAGATCGGGACCCACAAAAGGAAAAGAGTATAGAAAGGGTAGATGATAGAATGAATATTGGAAAAAAATTAAGTACGAGCTATTTTGAAGATTGAATAGAATTAGCTAATTATACTTTATTTCAAACCTAGGGCAAGAAAACTGGATTCACTCTATTAAAGTCAATATTGGCTTGTTCGGTAGTCTAGTTCCTCCAGTATTTCAATGCACATCACTTGCCCCATGTTGAATGCCGTAACTTCCATCCAAGCAAGTATATAGCTGTCACACGGAATCAGAATATTGGTTACTGAATTATACAAAGTAGGCATCATTACAGAATTAGAACAACAAGATGTAGATAGGCCATAATAGCACTCAGTGATAGCTATGTTACAAGGGCCCTTATTCTGATCGGTGCATACTTTCCCGAATTCTTACGGTGCGGTCCGCACGCCACGCTGTGCGGTGGCGTACGGCCAACGTCCATAGAAACGCCCACGTGTCCTCCGCATTCGGACGGACTCACTCTTTAAGAACAGGGCGTGTGTACGGACGACATACAAACCGTGCGTGTGCGGTGGACACGTACAGATTCTGCACGGTCTTCCAGCGTAAGCACGGTCTTACCGCGTCAGAACGTACGGGAAGCTGTCCGTACGCACCGATGCGGAGTATTTACGCTAAATACCACACTTTTTTACAGAGTACACACAGCGATCACATGACCCACTTAGGCAATTAGGCAACCTCATTAAAAAGGGATTGTTATCTATTTCAATCAATTAAATCCTAATCTATACTGAACCACATTCCTACTACATTCATTACACACATTTAACCCTTACAGCATGTGAACCTAACATACATCTATCTACAGTATGTACATTTTGCTTATTTAAACGATTATAAACAAGTTACACATATACTTTCCCATTTTAAATAAACACACAGACAACTTCAAACTGTAATAAACAATTTATTTACAAAGCAACAATTTTTGTAACCCAAAATAATTAAAGATCCCCATCCACGAGCTGGTCTAATTCCACCAGCACCTGCCGCAAGTGTCCTCTTATACGTAAGAGGGCCCCACGGAGACCCTCTTGTGCTTGGGCTGGCTCATCTGTGGACAAAATAAAAATGGAAAAATTAATAATGATATTCATGCATACATTTAACATAGTCATACCTAAATTTTAACCATGCACCGTGACAGGTGTGTGTGTGTATATATATATATATATATATATATATATATATATATATATATATATGTATATAGACACATATATAACTATATATATGACACATACATCTATACATACATGCATACATACTACATGGAAAGCCTGATTTTTGCCCTATACCCTTTACTCTGTAGAACACCTCACAGTCATACTGCTCCTTCTCAATCCAAACCCACCCATGACTAAGCTCTGAGAAGCATGTCACGCGCTGCACCAATCACAATTCTGCTAACAAAGTTCAGTGTCTGTTATATGATGGAGCCTGGCAGGGGAGTTACACAACTCTCAGGAATGCACAGTACATTGGTGCAATCAAGCATGGCTTGCCTGCTGATGGTCTGCTCCAGAAATCATTGTCATAATGCCAGTTAGGGGAAGCTGCAGCACTAACCCACTCCCATGCTCAAAAGCATTACTAAGACCAAATCAACACACAATTATGGTGCTAAACATACATGCAGACCGCAGGGGGTGGTTAGCTAGAGGAGGGCCCAGGGGCACTGACCACTTGTTACTCCAGTCTAAGCCACGCCTGTCCATACTCCATTTATGCCATACTGAATCTAGTTTACAAAGATCAATCACCAGTAAACTCTACTCACCTATATGAGGCTACAGATTGTATGCTTGCAGCAGAGACATGTAACCCTTACATGAGCAAGTCATCACTTTCTTCCAGGATACAGATTAACTACACAGGTTCAGTGGCACTTAAAATCGACATGAAAGCCATCCACACAACCTCTGACATTAATATGTGTCCAGGATGAAAGGGATGGTTTGGCCACCCTATCTAACCCCTAAGTGTGTCTGTTGCTACCCAGTTTGTTTTATCACTTTATAGTATAGAAAAAAACAATTGAATCACCAGTGCTACAAAGCAAATAGAAGATGACAAAAGGAATAATGAATCTTTATCTATACATACCAATTTCTGGTGCCTGCACCACCTCACAGGCCTCCTCTTCTGCTGTGGACTCCACATGTGGCACCTACTCCTCTTCTGCCACCTCGTCCTCCACTGCCACCACCTCCGCTGCCCACCCCTCCTCCTCCACTTCCTCCCTTTCCTCTTCCTCCACTTCCTCCGCCACCCCTTCTTCAATGGCAACCTCCTCCGCCATTACTGCCTCCGCATCCTCCTGGGCCTGGGAGGCCTCTGAGTCTTCTCGGACCTGTCTTGCTCGTTCCCGTGCTGTGTTTGGGAAAAGACAAAAAAGTGCCAATTAGTGGTAATTTGTATTAAGCCTTATCAACCTATAAATGCAAAGATTATAAGTACTGATAATTGTACAGCCAAACAGCTCCTTAGTGGCCTTTACAAAACACAGCCTGTAACATGGCAGGTATGCTGTGACATTTGGGCCATTGTAAGCATCACAAACATTAATCCTACACAATGACATATTTTATCACCATTACAGGGTGTCAAACAGGAAGTAGCACACATATAGTGTATGCCATGTTTCACTCATGATCAGGCTGGTGACCTTATTGCCTTAAATAAGGTCATGTAAGCAATCATGTACAAATGGCCATTTAATGTATAAACACTCACATCTCGCTATGCTGGCCCTGATTTGCTGGAGCAAATCCGGCTGGCGACATCTCAAGTCGGACCACCACCGCTCCAGCTGTGCGATGGTCCGCCGCACCTGCGTACGTGCGAATATGCGGCGGCGGGCCACCGCATAAGCATTCCGCTTCTGGCGGTTAGTTATAAATGGGCCCGCCCGCCCCAGCCTGGTCTCCATAACGGAGACCAGTGTCCTCAGCTCCGCTGGCGAGAAAGGTGCTGCTCTGCCATAGGCCGCCATCTTAGCAATGGCACAAATCAAACAATCATGTGCTGTCATTGGTTGATCAGAGTGATATTTGGTATTAACTTTATTTTCATTTTTACACTAACAGCGTGTATGCGCCCGAACAGACGGCTAACCCATTGCATCGCACACCCATCCTAAACAGACAGTGTAAAATAAGATGGAAACACATTATATATAATCTATAACATTCACCAAACATGGGTATAAGCAACAGGTGAAATAGTCTGCATCACTAGACACTTACACCTAACTCAACAAGGTACTAAACAGCTATTTTAAAATGAAAGCTATGCAGCAGAAACATAGCAAATAGTGCCAGACCTTTTCCCAAAATTAGGCCATGCTGCCATGTGTACACTTACCTTCTACTGGCCCATACTACAGAGGTGGAATGAAAAGTAGCTAGCATCCAGCCTGAATTTGGAGTGCTTTCACATGTGATTTGGATGCTAGCACTGATTACTTGTGCCTAAGTGGTGGACTGGATTTACATATGGAATGGGTAGTGACAGTTGTACTACATACCAAACAAGTGCACAGTACAGATGTACATTCAAATATACATTTCATGTGTGACCTCAGTTTTATTTGGTCATTGGTATTCAAATCTGCATTTAGCTACTAAATCAGACTTACTCAGTTTGCCAGGTTTTTGAGAAATATTTATCCACAGCAAGGGGCGTGCCGTATGCGCCGCACGGTTGACGCTGCCGTACGGAACGCGGCCGTACGGAACGCAGGTTGCAGCTGATTAACGCCAATTACAGAAATAGTATTTAAAGTTGTCCTAGAAAGGCAAACAGTTGTTGCAAACATGGCTGGCTAAGAGTCAGAGGAAGAACAGGTGGTGCAGAACCTCTTGGCCCGCATGGAGTCCAACACCACCTATGTCCCCCTCAACCCAGAGCAGCCAGATGGGCCATCAACATCAGGCCAATCGGCAGCTGGCCCATCCTCAGCATCAGCAGAATCATTGGGAACACAGCAGGTGGCTTCCCAACAGAGTAGCCTGGCCAGCACTTCAAGTACAGCAACCGGTGGCCGTGGCCGTGGCAGTACCAGTGGCAGTGGCGGTGCCAGTGGTCGTGGCCGTGGTCGCAATCGGGCAACAGAGGAACCAACCACCAGAAACATGGCATATGAACCGCAGGAGCTTGCCATCCTGGTGACCCGGGCACGGGATTTGAGCGAGTGCCCACCGGTAAAGTTGACACACACAAGGAGATGGAAGATCTGGGAGGAGATAACGGCGGAGATTAATGCGGTGGCTCCACAAGTTCGTGAGGCGGAGCACGTTAAGAAGAGGCAAGTACATGTGTGTTACATTTGAGCAGCACAAGTCCAGTAATGTTTACATTCAATATTAGATGGAGTTGGTCAATGGGTGGTCACGTTGCTTGGAGGCACAGACATGTTTGCCATGACATTGAATTGATAGTTATTGTAGGGTGACTGTGGTTGTATCTTCTAAGGGTTGTTTTTCAAAATGAATATAATGTAAGTTTGGTGTCAGTAGGCACATGTTGTATTATGTTTCAGATTGCAATGGGTGCTACAGCAAACATGAGGAGTGACATGTATTAATATGTACACTTTGATTGCAGGTGGCACGACTTCAAAGGCAACCTCAAGAAGAAATTGACCCAGCGGTGGGAACACAGCCACACCTCTGGGGCTGGCCCCATGCCTTCAAAGCTGCAGCTCACCCCCCTGGAACAGATGGCCGAGTGCTGCATTGCAGTAGAGGAGGTCCGGGGGGTAAGCACCATAGTGATGGCAGCGGAAGTGATGGCTTCTACGCTTGAAGGTAATTATTTGCCAGGCCATAAGTAGATGTTTTGAATTTTGCATGGAATGTGTGGTAATTGGTATTTTCTCTTTCAACAGCATCCCCACCGCTTGGTCAAGAATCTCTTGAGGAGGTTGTGGAGTCCGTGCCACCTGGCCCCAGTAGCAGGCCCGTGCAGCAGCAGGCGGCAATGTCCGCGGCTGAATTGTCCACGTGGGGGCATGTGCTTGAAAATATTGTGCAGCAGGGAGAGTCGGCATCAGAGCGGGTGCGTAGGGCCGAGGAGGTGCTGCAGGGTTTGACCACCAGCCAGCAGAGTATTGCTGCTAGCCTGCAGGTGCTGGCTGATCAAGCCCTGCGGCAAAATGAACTCCTACTCCGCCATAATGAACTTATGGTGGAGCTAGTTACCAGCAATAGGGTCCTAATGTCACCCGTTTCTGGTGCAGTCCCAACATCATCACTCCCTGCTGCCAGAGGGGGAAGAACATCCCCCCCTCCCCAGCATGTGCTCCACATGACCCACCATCTGAGCGTGGCCGTGGGCGAGGTCGAAGAGCTGCTGCACGTGGCAAGGAGCCTGCCAGGGGCAAACGTGCCTGCAAATGAACTTGTGTCCCCATTAATCTCCACCGTTATGTCTTCCCAAATCTTCCATTGAGCTGTGTGTGTCAGCATCCTGTGTCAAATTCCGTGCCGAGGGTCACCACATTTGCCCGCGGTTCAAATGTCATGTTTGGTTCCCCTGTTGCCCTGTTTGGCCTAGCATTACTGTGTGCTGTACTTGAAGTGTTGGTGCTCTACTTTTGTTGTGAAGCCACCTGATGTGTTCCTAATGATTCTGCTGTGGCTATTTATTTTATATTATTTACTTTGAGTCCTGTTATGGTACCATTTATTTTGTGATGGTTTTGAAAATATTTTCTACGTTGATTTAATAAATGTTATTTTTGCCCCCCAAATGTCTGGATTAATTGATACATGCAGAAGTGACATGTGTATTAGTATTATTAATATGAAGTTGTGTTCATTATTTGCAGTGTAAAAGTGTGTGAAAACTGCAGCATATATGTGTGTGTTTAGTAATGGTCCATTTAAGGTGCATTGGTTTCAATTGAAGCAGCGAGAAGCGTGTATTTTACAAGTAATGAGTAAATTAGGTGATTGTATTGTGTTCAGCTGACATTGGTTGAGGTGCGTCCGTCCTGATTAGGCGTTCCAATTGCCTAGCGCATGACCGAGTGGTGTCCGCTAAGCAATACTAGCCTTTTGGACACCGCACATTTCTTCCCTTTTTGTTTGCGTGCATTCGGTGTGCTATCCGAATGCACGCCTACCAAAATAAGTGTACTCCCCCGTGTCCGCCCATGTTTCCGCCCAGTTTAGCCCACTTTGAAACTACGCCCCTGTGTCATTCCGCATGACGCCCATAACACGCCCATATTGGCCGAGTGATAGCGGTGCACATTTCTGTGCGGTATTAGTGAGAACAAGTACGGAGACCATGCGTGGCACATGCGCATGGCGTTCCCCACGCATGCGCAGACGGCTAAAAAACGCGATCCGAAAGAATTCGGGAAAGTACGCACCGATCAGAATAAGGGCCAAGGTGTTGATAGCCTTGCAGGTAATGATACAAAACCAAATACAACTTCAGCTGGTATCACATATATGACCAAAATACAGACGGTCCCGTGGTTG
Organism: Crinia signifera; assembly: GCF_055691185.1. Classification (NCBI taxonomy): domain Eukaryota; kingdom Metazoa; phylum Chordata; class Amphibia; order Anura; family Myobatrachidae; genus Crinia; species Crinia signifera. The sequence continues at coordinate 443,807,980 of NC_139217.1, read as the reverse complement.
TATCAACTGCTCCCCTATTGCACATACAGGGGAGACAGAATAAAAAGCAGCATAGTGCAGGTCAATACAATAAAAGAAGTTTTTAATCTATAAAATGCACTTACAATAAAGTGACTTTGGTAAAAGCATGAACAATATGAACCAGGCAAACAGCATACATGAGATGGTTATCGCGTCCGCCTTCAGTCTGGGTCCCTTGTCCCGGAAACAAGGGGGGCTCAGTCCAAGGTCCGCCAATCTGTAGCTGTCCAAACAGCTCCAAACGTCAAGCTGGATGGTGGTATGCTTGAACGCGTTTTCGGATATTATCCTTCATCAGAAGCGTAAGAAATGAGTCCAACACTGGGCATATATATACCCCATGCAATTAAAATGAATTACATTCAGTTGCCGCTAATCGGCGTCCAGTGTCCGGCCTCCTTATCCCGCTGACCGGCGTTGCGTTCCATACACCGGAACCACGTTTCCGCTTGCGTTCCAGCTGCCAGAAGTCGTCATACGCATCGCGTTATTGTAGGGATGCGTTCCAAAGCGCTGCAGCTTGCGTTCTGCACAGACTACAGGCGCTTTTCAAGACATAATGGTCACTATGGGGATAACATGGAGATCGGACGCTGTGCACATCAAGGGGGTTATTCTAGTTCATTCTTTCTGACAAAATCCTTCTTAGATGGACAAAACCATGTGCACTGCGGGTGGGGCAGATGTAACTTGTGCAGAGATAATTAGATTTGGGTGGGGTTTTTCTTCAAAGTGAGATCTATATTGCAGTGTAAAATCATGCAGTCAGTATTTTCCCTGCACAGAAACAAAATAACTCACACAAATCTAATTCTCTCTGCACATGTTACATCTGCCCCCCTGCAGTACACATGGTTTTGTCCATCTAAGAAGGATTTTGTCAGAAAGAATGAACTAGAATAAACCCCCAAGTTCCTTTACTCTAAAAAACAAAATAATTAATAAAACCAAATAAACATATAGCAATATGACCCCACACCATATAGCATATAGAAAAAAACAAGAAAAGGAAGTATTATAAAGAACTATAGAAGGCAGGATGGTATATCTTGTCAAGTCAGAAAGGGTTTTAATTCAAACTTTGCGTTGAGGCCATTGGGGACTAGTGTGCCCAGGCGATGTATCCAACGCATCTCTGTCGTAGAGAGTCTTCTGGCATCATCATTAGTACGACTCTTTGGCAGAATTTGTTCGATTGCACAGAAACTCACAATCTGACACTCATTTGCATTATGCACAACACGGAAATGTTCATATACTGTACCGTGTGTATCTGTAATTTTTTCCGTATATTGTAGATGTGTTCTGCTATACGGGTTTTCATGGGTCTGCTGGTTTTTCCTATATAAGTTAGGCCACAGCTACATTGCAATAGATAGATTATGTTTCTTGAGTGACAAGTGAGAAATTGTTTAATTTCAAACTCAATACCATTCACCATAAAATGGTCCAGCTTTCTTCCTTTGGATTTCACCGTTCTACATGCAAGGCATGAGCCACAACGGTGGAATCCAATTGTTCTAATTGTTTGACGTGGGCCACTGCCAGTTGAACTATGAACTAAGTGGTCTTTTAAAGATGGCGCCTTCTTGTAAATAAATTGAGGTTTTGATGGCAATTGTGCTCCTAAAATTGGATCATTCTGGAGCAAATGCCAGTTATGCTCTCTCCACATCTTTATGTACAGAGCTATACCTACTCACGAGGGCCCATTTGAATCTTTCATTAATTGTATCATTACAGAATTGCAAATCAGTCCAAAATGTGCCTGTTAAACAATTCCATGGACCAGAAACAGCAATAGTTTTATTTAAATGTCCCCTACCTTAAGTACTTGTTCCTCCCTTAAACACTTCCATAGGTGTTCATGCAGAGAGAAAGAAGTCCCAATCTTCTGATGTTCCACCGTGTGATCTTACTCTTGCCCATCTGGTAATATACAAGACATTCCTATAGACTAGATGGGGAGTGGCAGGGAGACATATTATTCCGAGCATGAATGTCTTATGGTGAGGGCATTGAGTAGGAAAATTCAGAAACCAAAATGTAAATGAGAGACAAATTTGCGCTCTTTAAAAATGCAAAGTACCATTTGTAATAGCCTGCAATCTGTACACAGTGGTGACATTTAGGCTATGTATCCGCTAGAGTTCAAATTCCTAAAAATATTTTAAAACCAAACTAGGTTACTCTTGTAGGCTGCTAAATTTGAGCCAAAGCATCTTCAAACTAAAGATAAAAGTAAAACTACAAAAAAGTAAAACAGGTTTTGCAATAAAGACATATAATTTACTGAGATGCTATCACAATGCATTCATATATTATGTAACAAGTGTTTACTAAATGATGATGTCAACCAGGAACAGGAGAAGTGGGATTGGAGAACAGGGGCACAAACAAGTAGTGCAGCCTGTGTAAATGGGTGTGGGCTGTTTCTCTAAGGCTAAAATACAGTATGCTATTGGCAGACATTATGGTGGTAGGTGGCAGCAGTGTGCAAATGGAGGTTACCCAACTGTACCTGTCCTTTGCTCCAGGCACCGATAACACAATAAAAACCTTAAATGGCTGCCTAGCTGATCTCCAGGAGTGGATGAGTGCCAGATGGCTGAGATTGAACCCAGATAAAACAGAAGTCCTGATGATAAATCACAGGACAAGACGGCAGCATAGTCAACGGACAGGTCTTACGCTGGGGGGCACAGCACTAAAAACTCTGATCATGTGCGGAATCTTGGTGTTGTCCTGGATAGTGGCCTGACACTTAAACATCAGGTGTCAGCCACAATCAAATCCTCATTCTTTCATCTGAGAAACATAGCCAGAATCAAGCACTTAATTCCCTCAGAAGACTTACCTAAAGTCATACATGCATTTATATCATCACGACTCGACTACTGCAATTCCCTCTACCTGGGTCTCCCATCAAAAGAATTGCACCGCTTGCAGCTGGTACAAAATGCAGCTGCCAGACTATTAATTAACCAGCCCCGCTCCTGTCACATAACTCCCATTCTCTTCTCCCTTCACTGTCCACCTGTAAAATGGCGAATCGTTTTCAAGATTGGATTACTCACTTTCAAGGCCCTACATGAGCAAGGCCCAAGGTACCTGCAGCAGCTGCTGATTCATTACTGTCCTACTTGATTACTACGATCCATTGAAGAAGGACTACTAACAGTACCCAGAATTTCCCTGAATTCATCTTGGGGTCGAGCTTTCAACTTTGTTGCTCCAACTCTATGGAACTCTCTTCCTCGCACAGTGCGAGAAGCCCCCACTGTAGAATGCTTTATAAATAGACTAAATACGTACCTATTTACTCAAGCATTTCACTGACATCCACTGTTAAGCTTGTTGTGTATTTTGAGCTGTAAAGACAATGGTAAAGCACTTTGAGTCCTATTGGGAGAAAAGCGATATATAAATATCATCATTATTATTATTATTATTAGTCCACATGGCAAATGAGCTTAAGGAAGATATATTAAAGATATTTTAAAGGCAGGCAGGATATATATCACAATGTAATGGTGACATAATGGATTAATGGGTTATATATACTGATAAATACTTGAAGCTACTCAGGTGCAGAAAGGTTTAAGGTTGCTCCTCTATGGAGAGCGCTCCAGGTCCTAGTGCCTGCTGGCAGCTAGCTCCAGTAGGAGATGTAGAGGAAAAACTCACTTAACATACACAACCCAGCCTACAAATATCTCAGGTCACTGCTCATCCTCTTATGTTCTCAGTGATTTTTTTTATGTATCTCTCAATTTGCTATGGAGATGCCCACAAAGGACAGCAAATGTTTGAGATATCTGCTATTTGAAATTTGCACCTTGCATTCATTATTTGTGTGGTTCACGTTTGTGCTTGTGGCTCGGAATTCAACGCTGATATGTTTACACATTTGAATAATATCTAAACTAATAAAAGGCACTTTTTTATTTAAAAAGTGAACACAACTGTACAATGTAACTCAATACAACAATTAAACTGTATCAAATTACACACAAACACATTCAAGTTGGGTCACACATGGGAACATGTTGGAAATGTCTTGAACATCTTTGATCTGTTCAAAAGTTTCTTGATTTTTGTAGGTAATAGGATAAGCTATTTCGGGATCCAATTATTCCTAGGTCGGGGTAGGTCATACAGGGTGCGGGGTTATGGGGGGGGGGGTTGTTTTGGGTAGTTTTTAATTTTTTGGATAGATAGGTAGACATTGGGGAGGTAGTGACTTGGTCACACCGCACTTCTGGCATAGGCAAATGCAGGGTGGGGGGGTTCTGTTGCCTTAAATTATGACAACAATAGCACTGGTATATAATATGATCAATAAAGCTGCCACCGCATTATGCAGTGTAATGTAAGGGACAGAGCAGAGCTGCTGCACATGCCCAGTGTACCAGCTTCTTCTACCACATTTACACTGTGTGTGTGTGGATCTGAGCCCTCAAATATGGACCAAAGAGTAGCTGCCAAGAGGAAGAGACAGGAGCCTTAGTATGAGGTGGGAGATTGTGAGCTTTGAAAGTGCAGTACTGGTTCTATTATGTTTGTATATATATATTTATTTATTTATTTATTATGATATGTTTAACCTTTTCCTGACCACTTATCTTATTTAAATGTTTGAAACAGCCTATACTTTAGACCAGGGCTGGGCAACACCGGCCCTCCAGATGTTGATGAACTACACATACCAGCATGCCTTGCATCAGTTTCAGCATGGCCACATAGCAAAACTAATGCAAAGCATCCTGGGATGTGTAGTTCACTAACATCTGGAGGGCCGGTGTTGCCCAGCCCTGCTTTAGACCATCTGTACTGTTAAATATTAATACTGTTAATTTTTTGATGTATAAACAGTGTATAAAAAGTCAAATTTTCATGGCTGTTACCACTCCCCCAGACTCCTGTACTTACTCCACTGCAGAGTGGGAGATTTTGGATTATATTTGGAAACCCCCCTCTAAAAATCCTGCATTTGCCACTGTTTGGTGCTATCATTTAATATAATTAAATCAGCTCCTACCTGTCATGTCACAGGTTGGGTTTGAAAAATGTCAGACAGGAGCTGATTGGTTGGTTGATTATCACTCTCCATTTTATCTATTTTATAGCTTAGCGCATCTGGCCCTGGGTATGAAAAATGACAGGTACTGTACAAGCTGATTGGCTGGTGGGTTATCACTGTCCATTTTATCATTTTTCAAGCTTAGTACATCTGGCCATTTGTGTGTATATAAACCAATATTTCCAGGGAGACTGGAAGATTTATGAACAAGACAGCCCCATTTGCACATGGGTACCGATAGGGGGAGTACAAACACCGGAGCCTCTGAAAGCCGACAGGCTTTAGGTCAAGGTCTGGGCAGCAGCAATCTGATCACAGGACTCTGCAAAATTACCCATCAGCGATCAGATCTCAATAACCCCCAATGTCTTAATAGGCAACATAAATAGCCAAATGTAATATTTAGTCTTGATATTATCTACAATCCCTTGTGATCAATATAAGCCGCATGTGAGGCTGAAGGAAAGAAAACAAGCTGCCACTTTACTGAACTGGAGCGGGTGGTACTAAAGGGGAAGAGGTGAGACTTTGATGTTAAGATTACAGCTTGCGCAGTGCATATGTAAGGGGATTTTCTGTCTCTCGACTCATTTGAATTGCAGGCCATCTAAGCACACCGGTGCAAACCATGTTACTGTGTAGTTTTCAGTGTTCTATAAGAACAACCACAGTGTTAAATTATGCAAGAGATTTACATGAGATGACTCAGCTTTCACTGGTGTTACTAGATCCATCCCACACACCTGCAGACGGCTGGATGCTACAAAAGTCAGCCAAGATGGATGAGACAAGACACGCACAGGTTGCTTTTTTTATTTTGCTCAAACATACAGGAGCTGTAGCAAAGAGAGTTACTGCCATATTTATTAGTTAAGGACTTGGGGGCCAGATGTATCAAGCTTCAAAAAATTATAGAGTGGAGAGTGACAAACAGCCAGCCAATCGGCTCCTACCTGCCATGTTACAGGCCTGGATTTGAAAAATGACAGGTAGGAGTTGATTGGCTGGCTGTTTGTCACTCTCCATTTTATCACTTTTTGAATCTTGATACGTCTGGTCCTTTGTCTTAGCGATGATATTTTCTTATCACTGTTATCCAGTGGCAGAACTTGTGGGTTGGCACATGTGCAAAAATATAATATGGACCCCCCTCCTGCACCCCAACAAAAGGTCTCAATATGCAACATGGCACAGGGTGACAGGGAGAGGCAGGGGGAGGCAGAGTGTGACAGGAAAAAACAGTGGGTGACAGGAAGAGGGCAATAGGGGCAGCAGTGGGCCACTTAGTCCTCAGGGACCCCAGTGCACTGCACCTGCTGCATCAATGGTAGTTCGGCCTCTGCCATTGTCACAGCAACAAGAAATTAAGTATAGTCTGAATTTAACAAAATTAACATAGAGCTCATATTGGCACATATTAAATATCCCCCTAATGGGTATATGGGGGGCCAGTATTTACCCTGCACAGAAACAAAATAACGCCCAAATCTAACTCTTTCTGCACATGTTACATCTGCCCCACCTGCAGTGCACATGGTTTTGTCCAGTAAAGAGAGAATTTGCTTGAGTGAACCAGAATCAGGCACATTGCCCAGAGTGACCAGATCAGATTATAGACATTATCATCTAGAATGTGCTAGATAGATGATAGTTGTATATTACTAGAGCTTCTAAAAATGAAAGAGTTGTTGTTGCTCAAAGCAACCAATCAGATCCTGTCTATTATATTCCAGGATGAAATAGAGAAATGATAGGGCGAATCTGATTGGTTGCTATGGGCAATATCACCGGTTTTCATTTTTAGAAGCTTTAGTAAATTGAGACCGTAAAAGTGTGACTGGTTGCTATGGGAGACATCTAATCTTCTAGAACCCGCACTTCATATACACCTATGAATATTGAAAGCAAGTCCACAATTTCTGTACTGAGTGACTAAAACAGCAGAAAAAAATGTATATATCACACCACAATCGTGTTATAAAACGCCCAGTTATTAAATCATTTCAGTCTTTCCTTATTTTACATATCCATAGACAAATTTATTTAAGTATAAAATATTTATTAAAATACAGACATTAAAACATGCATTTTATGGTGACTTTTTCTCAAACGATGGATGTAAACATATACCTGACGTGTTTCGTCTCTCCGCGAGACTTCATCAGGGGTGCGAGTTTTTTATAGAAATCTTTAAGAGTCTTTGTGGGACTTCTATTGATTCCAATAATTCTAATGACCAGGCCTTCTTACTAAGTATTATTGTTTTATGAAAAAACTATTATTTCTCTACTAGAAAAATGATGTAGTCCTGTAATAGAGGGTCTTTAAGATCACTATTGATTGATATTTAGCCAATAATGCTCCATAAATATGGGACTCCTGTAGTAACGATAAACAATAGAAAATAGACACTCAATTTATCCTCAGGGAGATAGAATGTCCCTAGTTCTTAGGTGATTTCATTCAAAGCAGTGTGATCATTCCTGGTCAGCCAGTGCCTGTGTGCTACCGTGTTTCCCCGATAATAAGACATCCCCCGAAAATAAGACCTCCCCCAGATTTTGGACATGTGTCCAAAATAAGACCTCCCCCGAAAATAAGGCCGATTCAAATTTCACAATAAATACTAGAACCGCTAACTTCCGCTAACCTCCAGGTGATCTTCAATCACATCTGAGGTATTTAGAGACCTCCGGCTTCTACAGATGCCGCTTTGCTCCCGGTCCCAGGGATGCATTGCGGGAGCCGCGTGAGGTCGCTGCGCACATCACACGGCTGCAGCAGAGCGGCTGCAGCAGAGCACGGAGCGTTGGCGTTGATGAGACAGAGAGGAGGAGAGGTGTGTAAAGGAGGCTATGGTACGTTCCCTCTCTTTAACTGGGGGCATGTTTACAAGGAGCACTGGGGCATGTTTACAAGGAGCACTGGGGCATGTTAACAAGGAGCACTGGGGGCATGTTTAAAAGGAGGACAGGGGCATGTATTAAAATAAGACCTCCCCTGAAAATAAGGCCTATGGTGTTTTATGTGGGTTGAAAAAAAAATAAGACAGTGTCTTATTATCGGGGAAACACGGTAATAGGGGCAAACTAGATGGGCCAAATGGTTCTTATCTGCCGTCAAAATCTATGTTTCTATGTTTCTAATGTCCTCAGTGCAAGAAAAATGAACATGGGTTGAATACATTAAATATTGGCAATAAAGAAGTAAAAAGTTACTGTTTTCTAAAATTAAACTTGAAAAATAAATAATTTATCATTTTCATAATAGATCTTAATAACATCAAGTCAGAAATAAAGTGACAGCAAAAACATCATGTTTAAGAGTCTGTCATTATGCCATAAGTTAGAATAAATGATGATTGCCTGAAGCTTTTCTGTTATTCGTTGCTTATAAGACAAATGATGCTTTAAGAACAATTCATTAAAAGTTTTGAGGTTACCTGCACACCCATTCTGTACCTGCTGTGTATTACATACAGTATAGGGGGAATGTACCTTCTTGCCACAGATTCAGGGTCCCGTGATGCCTCTATTCTTCCGAACAAGGATTGGTTTTGGTTTTGTCCATTTGAGAAGGAATTTGCCAGAAGCAGTGAACCAGAATAACCCCCAATGTTTCTGTCCACATTTAAACCATGTCAACAATCTCAATTTCAACTTTCATACCTTGTTGACATTCTGTAATCGACATTCTGGATGCTGGCATAACGACTACATATAGTAAATTAATCCAACATAAAAATGAATTAAACCACAACAATAAGCTAAAGACTGAAGGAGGGTGGGGGAACCTCCATTGCCTCAGGGAGTTACCCCCCTGTATCTGCGACAGCGGGTTACGGTAACTGCTGCTTTATATATTTATCCTGCTAACACTGAATACATTGGCACCTGTTGGTCTATCTTCAGAATAACCGTCACATTCAGCACCTCTATCAACCATGATGCTCAAAGGTATTGTGATTAAAAAAACTTTTTAAATGCCAATGAAAAGAAAAACTCATTTGCCAATAGTTCTGATTGTCATGGCACAGTTCTTTGAACATGAGGTGCCCTGCCTAAAATGAAAGTGGGGTGAGGAGATGAAGATGCGGCTTGTTAGTAGAGGTAAAGGCATGTCCTGTTAGTTCCTAATTTTCTACTTGGGATCGTTGGTGGTCTCAATCTCTACATCCCACTCCCTGTGCCAGTGGTCCCCACGGTAACCAATACTGCCCCTCTGAGAAGATGAGTTTACTTAGTGGCAAAGTTTTGGTTTCGAATTAAGTTAAATTAATTGTTACTTATTGTGCTATTATATCAGTGGTTGCCCAAACTAATTTGGCAACAACTTCCTGAGCTGTGGGTACAACAAATCCTGTCTTTATAATCATTCTCCTTCCAAGATCCAACCACAGCTGCTGGATTCTTGTGAGACTGTGGTAAGTAGATGTTCTATTGAGCTTCAGGTGGCCTCTGGTCATTACCTTCTCCTGCAGCAATGAACAAGTTTTACTATACAAAATGACAAGTTATAACAAAGAAAAGTTACAAAGAAAACATTGTATCCATTGCAAGTAGGGAAGCCATCCTGGGATTGGCAGGATCCCTGGATGTTGGTGCAAGAATGCCGGGATTTGAATCCCGGAATAGGTGTACGAGTGAAATTGGAACTGTGCATACAATGGCATGTACCTCTAAGGCAGGCCCATGATAACCTGGTCATTTCTGAGCGTCTGATCGTATATGAGCCCCTCCAGCTCATAGAACATAAATCATTAGGCGTGAGGCTATATTATATCACTTTGTGATGTCTACACCCAACAGTTGACATTTCTGCTTGAACATGAAAGAAGATCCCTTTGGATTATAGGTGTAGATGTATCTCCAAATGCATTTGTAGTGCGGTTATAAGTTGATAATTACACCTCCTACGCCTATCCCTCCCTCCCCACAGTCAAACCCTAACCTTCCCCCACCCCCAGCAGCCTTATCCTGAGTTCCCCCCTACTACCGTGACCAAACCCTTCTTCCCCGGCCTGACCATAACCCAGCGTACTTACGTTTGGGACAGGTGAACACCAAAAATGAAGTAAGCAGTGCAGCGGCAAAGCTTAGCATATAGGCAAATATCTGTATTTAGATTGGAGCATGCAATGCTCTTGCCCTTGTGTACGTCTGCATCAGCCTTTTAGGGGTACATTTACGATAATGGGAGTTCTATTGAAGTTGGAATATTGCCCATAGTAACCTGTCATATTCTATCTATTATATTCTAGAGCAGTGGTTCCCAAACTGTGTGCCTAGGCACCCTGGGGTGCCTCAGGATGTTTGCAAGGGTGCCTCGGGTTGGGGTCCACGACCAAAACAAATTATTTATGCTCAAAGTTATAGGCAAAGCAAGTGCTGGTGGCTGCCACTCATAAAAGGTATAGACCAGGGGTTCTCAAACTCGGTCCTCAGGATCCCACACCGTTCACGTTTTCCAGTTCACCCGGCAGGTGCACTCATTGCATCGCATACACATTTTAAAAGATCCACAGGTGGAGATAATTATTTCACTTGTGATTCTGTGAGGAAACCTACAAAACATGCGCTGTGTGGGTTCAAGACCGAGTTTGAGAACCTGTGGTATAGACAATTAGAACCACCCCAGCTATGTTCCCCACCACATAACTGAACCTGGGGGTAACAGTTAAGCATAATTTACTTTATTTTTTTTATTTATACATAAGAAACTTTTTGACTAGGAGTGCCTTGAACAAATGCTGATATTTTAGGGTGCCCTGGTTAAGAAAGTTTGGGAACCACTGTTCTATAGTATGCTAAGTACATAAGATGTAAAATGATTGGTTGCTATGGGCAATACCATCTCCAATAGAACTCTTAGTCATTTTAAAATGAGCCCCTATATATATATATATATATATGTATATACACATGTTTGTTCACAGTTGTTGCCTAGCAACCCGCCCCCTGACCCCGGAAGTGATGCCCCATGTGATTCAATGGGTGTGATGTCATCATGCAGCATCCTGGAATGCACGTCGCCGACTGGTGATGTATCAGATATCCGGCAGATGGAGGTGGTGAGTTAACACTTGGGTGAGGATATAAGGTATGTTTTTTGCATTATGTGGTTGATCTTGACAAAGGTTTATTAAAACCGAAACGTTGATCGTGATTACTACTTGCCATCGGCTTATTTCTTTGAATACTGCAGACCCTTGAGTGCCACTCACCTCCCCCCCCGCTTGTCGGGATACTTGGATATATTGTTGCTACCAGGCATCGTAGTGGAGGCACCAGGGCACCCTTACAGTGGTATATTGGAGTGCTGGGTCACACTTGGAGTTTATATATATATATATATATATATATACATACACACACACATAATATATATATATCTACACATTGGAAAGAGGATGGCATTTACACCTATTTCGTCTTGCATACAGTACACTAACTAAATATCTATTTAAAGTTGACATTAATAGAGCAGTGTGACATTGCACTTAAATCCCCATTGTTGTATGTTAGCTTAAATCCTACCTCTGATCTCCAGAGGGTCCGAATTTAAGCTCATGCGAAGTGCATTTACAAGCACAGTGAACTTCTTGTTCCCTCCCTCGGCTCATCTAATGCAAGAAACGTGTTAATCAAATTGCTTATATATCGCAGAGATATGTTTGCTAGAGGCTGGCATCACTTCTGTATCAGTTGACACAGTTGAGCCGGCTACAATTTAGGCCTGCTTCTATTTAAAAAGAAACAAATATGTGTCTGGGTGTATTTTTTTTTCCAAGTGTTTTTTCCCATATCCCCAGACACTGTAGCAGAATACATATATTTATTTCATTATATTTTGTGAAAACTGCGGAACTAAATGCAGGTCTTAAAGCAGTCCTACGTGTTGCCTTCAGGCGATACACACTCAGTACAGACACCCATCTCTGCCATTCTGCGTTATCTGCCAAGATTTTAAAACTACCTCCGGTCGAGCTGTAGAATTTTAACTCATCATTACTTCAGTCATCTTATTAGGGATTTTAGTGCTCTGTATTATTTAGCCAAATAAAAATTCACTGGGGAAGCTCCATGTCGCAGTTCATTCCCATTCACAGAGAAAGAACCCTAAGCACTCTTAATTGAAAATCTTAAGTAAATGTGAGAAATCTTAGTTTAGGCTTCTCATCCTGGCAATATTTTGGCCTGTGAGAAAACAGGGACAAATATAAATATACGCTGGCTGAATTTACGCCGCTACCGCATACTAAACAGCATTCACACTTGTTTTTATTCAATTACTTTTCTGGATTCTGCTGAGATAAAAAGAAAGTGTAATTGAATTAGAGGTGGCTTTTTTCCCAGAAGTGTTTCTAGCCTTTGATTCTTATAAAAAAGTCAATGGGCGGTATTCAATGAGGTTGATTCGCCAGGTTTTTATGGTGATTTTGTGCCGTAAGGCGAATTTCTGACTAAAACGGTGAATCACCCTATTCAATGACCAGATGGCGAATACATTTCAAGGTTTTTTTCGCCATGATTCACCGAGTAGCAATCGCTATCTTTTTATGGTGAAGTGGAAGGTGAACTTTTAAAATAAAGTGTTTTGTTTATTACAATTGGTGTCAAAAAATCTGGAATTTTATTCTGAGGAGGGGCATGCTATTTTTATTAATGTGCTGTAAGCACATGAATATATGCTCATTAGATATTCATATATTCACTGCACCCGATCATTACATATTCATGATCGGGTGTAGTGAATATACCCGGTCCCCTGCTGGCACCCCCGGGGGGCAGCCTATGCTGCCTGGCACCCGGGGAGCCCACCTCCCCCCCACAAACGTTCTGGGGCAGGCAGGGAGACTTCCATCTCCCTGCCTGCCACCGTCCTCAGGCTCCATGCGGCGTCCGCCGCAGGAGCTCAAATTCGCCAGTCAGGGGCAGCGAGCCCCTGACTCGTTGAATACCGGAGCCGGCGAGGCTCCGGAACGCAGCGAGCAGTGGCGAATGTGCAGTGAATCCTAAACAGGATTCGCTGCACGTCGCCGGTATTCACATTGAATACCGCCTAATGTTTAATCTCTCTATATGAAGTCCAGTGGCGTTGTACTGGGCTGTAATTTTCTGATGAGGCAAATGCGGCATGCTAATGAAATGAGACCAATAGGTAGCAAGGAATACTCTGGTCGGGATATGATCGCTACGTCAAGCGCAGCGAGGCACCATGCCCGAAGCATGGCCAGTGCAGCCATGACCTTCCGACCCTGTCGACCTTAGCCATGTCAACAAATTTCATGTGTCGTCCTAATTCCTGACGACCTTTAACAGTCAACCTAATGTACGTCAACCTTAATAAGTCAACCCTATGACTCATACCCCTCTGGTCTTAAACTTATCAGACCTTTTAGGGCAAGTGGAGGCAGTGGCGGTACTGGGGTTGGTGACAACCAGTGCGGCCATGAGACCCCCTGACTTTGAGTACATGGGGAACAGAGTCCTGATGACATCTCTAAATAGGCGTGGCTTTGTGGGGGAAGCCCACAATTACCTTACTCAGGGGGCTTCTACCCCAGTAAAGCTTACAATCCACAGTATATTCCCTACCACATGTACACATGCACACATTCATTCAAGGGTTCATTTTGCCAGGAGCTAATTAACCTACCAGTATATTTTTGGATTGTGGGAGGAAACCGGAGTACCCGGAGGAAACCCATAGAAGCATGGCGAGTTAGGGCCATGGTGGGAATTGAACCTATGACCTCAGTGCTATGACGTAGTATCGCTAACACCTGTATTACACCATCAGTGCTTGTGCAATCCCCTCAAATGGTTCCCACTGTCCCACTGCTATTGAGATGGGACAGAACCTACCATAAAGGTGAAAATGTAGCTGGAAGGGGCACAACAGAGCCCAGGGTGGGGAGTTATAGTGGCAGATAGTGTTGTGGGAAAATCCCGAGGAATGGACAGAGAGGGGGCGTGGTAGTACAGAACGGTGGTTGGGTGGTGTAGAGTGGCAGGAATGGGGAGGAACTGAGGGAAGAGGGGGTGGAGCAAGAAGAGGGCAGGGCTGATCAGGGCCAGGAGAGGGTGGACAATGGCGCATCAGCATTTGTCAGGTCTCATTACTAATATTTTTAGGTAATGAAAAATGTTTTAATAGTAAATACTACAGTGTTCATAATTTGATATCCACCATTTGCGACCACTGTTTGAGGTTCATCACTCATCATTAAATCCAGTTAAAAAGTATGAAATGAAGCTTGAATGCTCTGAAGCTGTTGTGAACATTCTTGAATTCAACTCCACTTGGTTTGAGAAAAGTGTTCTGGTATTTCTCCAATCCTGAGGAACCGAAACCAATGCAAACGCTACTGAACCTCCGTGGTAGTATCACCACTTGAGTCATGTGATTATCTCCCTGACCGGCTTCTTTTGCACAATACATGGCTTTTAGTATAGGCTTAGGCCCTTATTCTGATTGACGCGGACTTTACCGCATACTTTCGGATCGCGTCTTTACGGCGTCTGCGCATGCGTGGAGAACGCAACGCGCATGTGCCACGCCTTGACTCCGTACCAGTTCGGCCAAATCCCGTCCAAAACTGTTCGCCGCTATCAGTCGGGAAATAGGGGCGTATTATGGGCGTCATGCGGAATGACACATGGGCGTAGTTTCAAAGTGGGCAAAACGGGGCGGAAACATGGGCGGACACGGGGGAGTACACTTATGTTGGGGGGCGTACATTCGGAAACCACTCCGAATGCACGCGATCAAAAAGGGCAGAAATGTGCGGTGTCCACAAGTGTACTATTGCTTTGCGGACACCACTCGTTCATGCGGTAGGCGAACGTACGCCTAATGACTACAACCATTAACACCTGAACCCAATAGAATCTACTCCTTTACTCATTACTCACTAATAGGACGCTTGTCAGTGCTTTAATTGAAACCATTGCACTTCAATTGCTGTAAGGGTTAATGTGTGCAATGCATGTGTTAGGCATGCTTGTAAGGATATATTGGCATCTAATTGATTCCAATTCAAAATAAGAAGTTTTTTATGAGGATAGGTAATTGAATAAGTGGGTCATGTGATGTATAGCAGAAGATACTTCATAGTGGGTTGTTTGGCGTAAATACTCCGCTTACGTGCGGTAGCACCGCTTGGCTCCCGTTCGGATGCGGTATTCCCGAGCATACTCTGTAATACTCTGTAATACCGTGCCGAATCGGAGTGTTTCTCCCGCACACGCATGGTTTGTATGTCGTCCGTAAACACGCCCTGTTCTTAAAGAGTGAGTCCGTCCGAATGCGGAGGACACGTGGGCGTTTCTACGGACGATGGCCGCATGCGGCAAAACACCGTTGCGTGCTGACCGCTCCGTAAGAATGCGGGAATTTCCGCACAGATCAGAATAAGGGCCTTAGTTTGCACCATAGGTGATATTGGCCCATAGTAACTGTTGTGGCCCCAATTGGGAATGCACTGTTCTGACTCTTCATCCATAGCTGCTCTGCTGAGATTGCACACACTCCTGAAACTGATGCTTATGCAGTTAAAGGGCTTTTCAATACACCCCATTTGCAGCATGTCCGTGACTCCTCTGTGGCATCCGCACACCCAGTGTCACAAACCTGACTTGATTCACATTTATTTCCTGATGCTGGCCTGGTTCCTAGCTGCTGCTGTTGCAGCTGCTTTCCATTCCTCAGTGATCAACTCCAATGAAGCTTCCTGAGTTCTGCACCAGTCACATGTTCCAGGTACTCAAGGTATAATTCTTGGTTCTGGCTGCTGCTGCAGCTGCAGACAATTAGCAATCACCTGGAGGAATATAAGCCAGCTTCCCAGAGTCCTCCTTGCCTTGAACAACTGTTCATTCTGCTTCCTGAGTGGTTACCCCAGAGACAGAGAGTTCCAAGGCTCCTGGTTATCCAGTCTCCTGTGATCCCATCTCCAAGTGTCCTGCTGCTACTTACCTGGTTCCGGTCATCTCCAGAGACTCCTGCTGATTCCATCCTGCGGTTGAGTGAGCAAGCTATTCCCTGCAGAGGATACCACTGGCACTGGCCAGCATCTCCACTAGCTCCCAGGCTAGACCCCTTGGCTCCCAGGCCAAACTAACTTCAAAACCTATCAGTGACTTTCTTCCATCTCAGTCCTGATCTGCCGACAGGCACTGTCTACCTCACAGTCGACACTCAGCTTCTGCCATCTATTCCTGACTAACAACATCTGTGTCATCCCTGACATCCATCAGTTGCTGCATCTGAGTATTGTCACGTTATCATCTATTGTCGACATTGTGTCAACTGTTTCCCAAAGGGCCTCCAGAGACTCTGTGCTTCCGTCATCTCCTGGTGACTAACAACATCCGTGTCATCTCCGACGTCCACCAGTTGCCGCATTCAAGCATTGTCACACCTACATCTGTTGTCGACATCCTGTGTCAACTGTTTTCCCAAGTGTCTCCAGAGGTTCTGTCACTCTCTCCAGGTTATCTACATCATGTACTGACGACGCCCAGGTCATCACCACTGGCTCCCAGGCCATCCCGCAGCTCCCAGGCTGCCAACTGCCATCACCGGCTTCCAGGCCGTCTCGCAGCTTCCAGGCTGCCTACTACAACTCCGGCTCCCAGGCCATCCCGCAGCTCCCAGGCTGCCAACTGTCATCTCCGGCTCCCAGGCCGTCTCGCAGCTTCCAGGCTGCCAACTACAACTCCAGCTCCCAGGCCATCCCGCAGCTCCCAGGCTGCCAACTGTCATCACCGGCTTCCAGGCCGTCTCGCAGCTTCCAGGCTGCCTACTACAACTCCGGCTCCCAGGCCATCCCGCAGCTCCCAGGCTGCCAACTGTCATCTCCGGCTCCCAGGCCGTCTCGCAGCTTCCAGGCTGCCAACTACAACTCCAGCTCCCAGGCCATCCCGCAGCTCCCAGGCTGTCAACTGTCATCTCTGGCTCCCAGGCTGTCTCACAGCTTCCAGGCTGTCAACTATCTTCCCCGGCTCTCAGGCCGTCTCCAAAGACATTTCCTCATTTCTCCAGTGTCCTCACTCCCAGCCCGCGTCCAGAGGACCAGGACAGGGGGCCGCGACCTGCTTGCCAGACGCAGCCAAGCCCATAGTTCCTTGCGGGACTCCCTGGTGAACACCGCTGGTAAGTTAGACTCCGCGCCCCTGCTTCTGGTCTCCGCCAACCCTCTGGTTCGCTCTGCTCGGGTTCCCAGTGTATGTCAGATATAAAGTCTCTTGCTCAAATCTACTCCCAGAGTTCCTCCTGTGTCAGCGAGGCCCCCAAGACTCCAGGCTTCCCAGTCTCATCTGAGAATCCATCCAGTTGCTATACCTGTGCCTCCAGTCGTCTCCCATCTGACTGTCGACATCCTACGTCGACAACTCCCGCAGCTTCCAGACTGTTCACTGTCAGTAGCCAACACTGAGTTACTGTGCCCTGCTTTCCCTGTGTAGGTCATACCAAACCTTCTATATCCTGCTACCCAGTGCCCTCCACTGGCCCACCACGGTCACAGCCGAGTACACAAGAACCCTCGGTGCTGACAGATTGTTCAAGGCCGATGTACTTGGCTCACGACCCAAGTGTGGGACCAGCGGCTCTTCCAGGTGTCTCCGGCTGTATGAAGATCCAAGAAGCCACTCAGCAAGGGATAATGAAGAGCCTCCAGGGAGTATCCACCCAATTGGATACTATACAGCAGTCGTTGGCACCTCTTGCGTCGACTGCCAAAAAATTTTTTGCGTCACCTATTGCCACTTCTAGTTTGGATGATCTCCAGCAATTTCTGGGTACTTCTAGTCCATATTCCAATTCAACACCGGTTGTTCCAGTATCCTGTCCCCGGTCCCCTATGGATTGTCCGCGGATTTCCCAGTCCCCTTGTCCAAGGAATTCTGAGCCTCTGAGCGTTCTTCATAGATTGTTGGAACAGCTACAAAGTCTTCTGTCCACTATAATTCTGCTAATACCAGAGATTCTTCAGAGTACACAAGTTACCGCAAGAAGTTCCGTGCGAACCACTGCTACGAAACAATCTCCTGTTACAAACTCTCTTAGAAATAATCTATTCTCTTCCATGCAGTGTGAAGACAAAGTCAGGAGGTCCTCGCATTCCAAATGCTCGGAAGCTGAACGTCAGCGTCGCAGACAGCTCCACCTATGCTTCTATTGTGGTAGTGCTAGTCACCTTATTAGAGACTGTAACCTCTGTACATCCAGGAGGGGTGACAAGTCCCAATACCGCACTGCTCTTTTGCATAATACTTCTGAAACATCTGCTCCCGCCATCTCTGCCTCAGTCACGCATATTCCTAGTTCCAAGTCTGAGAACCAGAAGAGGATGTACAAGTCTCGCGTCACTCAAAGGGTCTCCGATTCCTTAGTCCCAAATAAAACATCTGTGTCCGTAGCCTCGGATGAGGTACCTGATCCTGTAGCTTGTGCTGGGACATCTGTAGCTACAGTCCAAGGAAGTGTTTTGAAAATATCAGCCTCCAGCGAGGCATCTGATGCTCTGACCCCAGAAGAGGTTTCTGTTTCTCCAGTTCCAGAAATGGCACCCAAGCCATTTACTCCAGGTCAGCCTTCTTCCTGTGCTATTATGTCTACACCCTGTGTAGTCCAGGTCCAAGACGGACCATCTGTATACCCGGATTCTGTCCGTTCCGGGTCCAGCCCGGACTCCGCCTTTCCCAGTGTCGAACTTCAGTCTGATTCTCTTAGTAATGGTCTTCCCAATAACCTCCCGGCATTTCTAAAAACAGTTCAAAGAGAATTCCCTCCAAAACCAGCTCCTTTGGGACCTTTGAAAGGTTCCACCAGGGTCACCAAGAGCTTATCCACTACTGCACCATCACTTTCCGAACAAGATCAAGTTATATTGAATCAAGACATTTCTCAATTAAAAAATTGGAATGCCTCCACGGTATATCAGCAGTCTCAAATTTCTGGAGTGTCCAAACTTGAACAAGACCAGACACTACAAGATCCATATATTAACAGTCATCATATCTCCAGAAATAAAGATGTTTCTATACCCCATTCTCCTGACTTAAGGTTGGGTGTAGTTTCACTCTGTTCTTCGGCAGGTCCTTTTAGGAAATCTAGCCCCATGGATGTACCAGCTAACATCACTTCGGTCCCTAAAGAGAAGAATACTGATCATTCAGAGTCTGCAATCTGTATTGGGTTTTCTACTTTACATTATTCACATGACTCTCTAACTGATATCTCCAAGAGAAAGGATCATATATGTCCACTAGAATTGGACTCAGATTCCGATTATGACCCAGTTTATGATGAAACTCCCTATCCAGGAGGTT
Source organism: Crinia signifera (assembly GCF_055691185.1). NCBI lineage: Eukaryota > Metazoa > Chordata > Amphibia > Anura > Myobatrachidae > Crinia > Crinia signifera. The sequence goes on along the minus strand of NC_139217.1, from coordinate 443,788,537 downwards.
TTATTCTTCCCGACCATGTTTTTCTCCAGGACGATACTCCAATAAATTCAGTTTTTTTTGATGATGGATGGTCCACCTGTTCCGAAGATGAAGACTAAGAAGATATGTGAAAAACTCAGTTTGTGAGTTCTTTAGTTCTCCTGCCAAGTTCATTGGGGTGTCCGGAGTCCACCCTAAAAAGGGGGGGTACTGTCACAAACCTGACTTGATTCACATTTATTTCCTGATGCTGGCCTGGTTCCTAGCTGCTGCTGTTGCAGCTGCTTTCCATTCCTCAGTGATCAACTCCAATGAAGCTTCCTGAGTTCTGCACCAGTCACATGTTCCAGGTACTCAAGGTATAATTCTTGGTTCTGGCTGCTGCTGCAGCTGCAGACAATTAGCAATCACCTGGAGGAATATAAGCCAGCTTCCCAGAGTCCTCCTTGCCTTGAACAACTGTTCATTCTGCTTCCTGAGTGGTTACCCCAGAGACAGAGAGTTCCAAGGCTCCTGGTTATCCAGTCTCCTGTGATCCCATCTCCAAGTGTCCTGCTGCTACTTACCTGGTTCCGGTCATCTCCAGAGACTCCTGCTGATTCCATCCTGCGGTTGAGTGAGCAAGCTATTCCCTGCAGAGGATACCACTGGCACTGGCCAGCATCTCCACTAGCTCCCAGGCTAGACCCCTTGGCTCCCAGGCCAAACTAACTTCAAAACCTATCAGTGACTTTCTTCCATCTCAGTCCTGATCTGCCGACAGGCACTGTCTACCTCACAGTCGACACTCAGCTTCTGCCATCTATTCCTGACTAACAACATCTGTGTCATCCCTGACATCCATCAGTTGCTGCATCTGAGTATTGTCACGTTATCATCTATTGTCGACATTGTGTCAACTGTTTCCCAAAGGGCCTCCAGAGACTCTGTGCTTCCGTCATCTCCTGGTGACTAACAACATCCGTGTCATCTCCGACGTCCACCAGTTGCCGCATTCAAGCATTGTCACACCTACATCTGTTGTCGACATCCTGTGTCAACTGTTTTCCCAAGTGTCTCCAGAGGTTCTGTCACTCTCTCCAGGTTATCTACATCATGTACTGACGACGCCCAGGTCATCACCACTGGCTCCCAGGCCATCCCGCAGCTCCCAGGCTGCCAACTGCCATCACCGGCTTCCAGGCCGTCTCGCAGCTTCCAGGCTGCCTACTACAACTCCGGCTCCCAGGCCATCCCGCAGCTCCCAGGCTGCCAACTGTCATCTCCGGCTCCCAGGCCGTCTCGCAGCTTCCAGGCTGCCAACTACAACTCCAGCTCCCAGGCCATCCCGCAGCTCCCAGGCTGCCAACTGTCATCACCGGCTTCCAGGCCGTCTCGCAGCTTCCAGGCTGCCTACTACAACTCCGGCTCCCAGGCCATCCCGCAGCTCCCAGGCTGCCAACTGTCATCTCCGGCTCCCAGGCCGTCTCGCAGCTTCCAGGCTGCCAACTACAACTCCAGCTCCCAGGCCATCCCGCAGCTCCCAGGCTGTCAACTGTCATCTCTGGCTCCCAGGCTGTCTCACAGCTTCCAGGCTGTCAACTATCTTCCCCGGCTCTCAGGCCGTCTCCAAAGACATTTCCTCATTTCTCCAGTGTCCTCACTCCCAGCCCGCGTCCAGAGGACCAGGACAGGGGGCCGCGACCTGCTTGCCAGACGCAGCCAAGCCCATAGTTCCTTGCGGGACTCCCTGGTGAACACCGCTGGTAAGTTAGACTCCGCGCCCCTGCTTCTGGTCTCCGCCAACCCTCTGGTTCGCTCTGCTCGGGTTCCCAGTGTATGTCAGATATAAAGTCTCTTGCTCAAATCTACTCCCAGAGTTCCTCCTGTGTCAGCGAGGCCCCCAAGACTCCAGGCTTCCCAGTCTCATCTGAGAATCCATCCAGTTGCTATACCTGTGCCTCCAGTCGTCTCCCATCTGACTGTCGACATCCTACGTCGACAACTCCCGCAGCTTCCAGACTGTTCACTGTCAGTAGCCAACACTGAGTTACTGTGCCCTGCTTTCCCTGTGTAGGTCATACCAAACCTTCTATATCCTGCTACCCAGTGCCCTCCACTGGCCCACCACGGTCACAGCCGAGTACACAAGAACCCTCGGTGCTGACACCCAGTCTGTGTTGTGAGCAAGGCCGATTGTCCAAGATGCCAACATCCAATGCTCAGAGGTATATGAGGTCTGTGTACTAATTGTTGTAGAGCAGGGATGGCCAAACCGGTCCTCAAGATCTACCAACAGTTCATGTTTCCCAGGCAACCTGTGGGTCTATAGTAGGAATGAATGCAGCAGGTTTAAAAATGTGACAGTTAGTAATGACTACAGCTGTGCACCAGCTAGGTGATTTTGAAAACAGGGATAAAGAACCAATCAAACAGCTTCTAACTGTCATATTTCAAACAGCCTGTTACATGACAGTTAGGAGCTGGTTGGTTGGTACTGAATCTCTGTCCTCTTTATCTCTCTCCAAGAGATAAGTAGTATATTGACCAGATTATGTATTTGGCTGCACACACTTTCTCAGGCTTAACTGTTCCCACTAGTTTTATAGGTCCATACACACTGGGAGATTTTGAGCTGAAAGCAGCTCAGTTTCACCGTATCAGCTGCTTTCAGCTGAAAAGCTGCCCAGTATGTATGGACAGGCGATGCGCACTCCCGCATGTGTATGCACTGAGCGATTTCAGTGATGATCGCTGTGCATAAATGCTGGACAAAATTGCCTAGTGTGAGCCCCCAACCAGTGAGCAGTCCAGACAACAGTCACTGTGCAGTGACAGAAGGTAGAAGATCCCATCGTCAGAACCCTGTGCAGTACCTCTGTGATCTGTGTCTGATAACCACCAAAACTAGATTTGCAAGCACTTTTCATTTCACATGCTGTTGTGTAGCGCAACCAGAATATTCGCCCAGTTCCGATTTTCAGTTACTGACCTGTGACTTTTCTCACTGCCCTCTGTATATGTCTCTGCAATACAGCGTTGGCTGAAATGATTTCCTGGATTCATTTACCGCCCATTGGCTGAACCTGAGTGTGTTTCTCAGTGTATGACTGCGACTGTTCTGCGGGAGTAAACATGCTTTGCCAACTGAAAACATTAATCAACACATAGGATGGAAGCTTTCCAGGCTAACAGCCTGTAGCTTCCTTAAGCTCAGACTGAAGGTTAAGAAATATGGTTGGCTTTCTCTTCATCTTCATGCTTGCCTCCTTTCAGTGCTTGATTAGTCGCAGGATTACGAAAAAATGTGACATCATAATTGACGGTAGAAGACAGATCTCCAGTTTAAATGTTCCTCAATGGAAATGTATGACCTCTTGATAAATACATTATGCTTATGAGTAAATACCCTCCAGATTTTTTGGCAACGGAGTGAAGTGAGTGAAGTGTACCTACATGACATCACTGCGTTCTTCCGAGACGGGAAAAGTCACTTATCAGCAAAAAGAGAAATAGGATCTTCATTGTTACATGGGAGTCATTGACAAGCTTAGGCCACACGCCTGCGTCTGGAGACACACAAAAGGAACACTTCTTCATGTTATATGTTAAGGTCATATTTACAGACGAGTCTAGTGCCATTGAATAGCCCCTGGGCGCCCAGGGGTGATGGGCACATACATGTCCCATCCTTTGAACGGGCGCAAACAATGTAACAAAGGCCAAAATAGGAAAATATCGTTTTTCTTTTTCTTTTATCCCTATGAAGAGTCTCTTGACATTTTATTATTTTAAATAAGATTATGTTTAAAGATAATAATGATGTTTGCAGTAGGCAATGAAAGGTAGGTGATTGATGTAGAAATGATGTTTTCAGAAGAATTACTGTAGTTTTGATGTTAGAACCGGGGGCTTGTACGCTTCATAGAGGAACCACAATGTCTCTCACCAGTGATTGCTGTGACCGGGAGGAGGAAGAACCAGTATTCGTCTGGCCAAACTTCTGCACACACCCCTGTGCAGGCAGCCGCCAGGTAGGGCGGTGCAGGAAGGAGCCTGGAAGGCGGCAGTCTCTTCTAAAGAGCGTTGGATCATGTGAAATGCTTGATGCTAGTAGTTCCCCCACATTCGCAATGGGTGTGGATTATTCCATAGACAATGTCTTGATAGACAGCAAACAGGCCGACCCCAAGAGTTCGAAATGTGGTAGGTCTACAGGGTCAAAAGGTCAACCGGGTCAAAAGGTCAACATGGGAAGGTCTACATGGGAAAGATTGGCTGGGCCAAAAAGGTTGACAGAGTCAAAAGGTCGGAATGAAAAAGGTAGACACACGAAAAGTTCGACATTAGGTTTCACAATTTTTGGTGTCAACAACTGCCAACATGGACCCCCAAATGAGTGTAACGCGCACCTGCGCATGGTTCGCCTCATTTTGGCACACTGTTATATTCTCCCACTAGGCTGACATGGATGGTGAAGTAAGAACAAGCCGGTTTAATAAAACGATCATGAAAAACGAATGCCGATCTTGTCATGTGTCTACCGATTTCATGTTGACCTGTTAACCCCATTGACTATTTGACCCTGTTGACCTTTTGGGGCAGACCTATTGACTGTCTATATAAACACTGTAGATCTATCAACCGCAACCAGTTGGCTACTTTCTTTGTAAAATGTGACTGATTACTTTACATTTTGTTTTATGTATTGGGTTTTCTTTTCCGTAGTGATGATTGTTCCCTTTTAAGATAATTTCTAGCAAGAGTTATATAGTCTGGGCTACAGAGAATAAACATAATACAAACATTTGTTATCAGATGGGTACACACTACGGTATAGTTAACAATATGTACACACTATGTCATTAATGATATATCGCATGTAAAAATGACACATGTGCTAAATCGTAAGTGAGCCCTTCCAGGGTTCTGCTGGGGGAGCTCAAGGGCAATTTGGTCCGACTTGTCCTTAGGACAAGTCAGGCTGGTGTATGGGGGCCTTTAGAGTCAGACAGAGATGGGCTAGTGCTTATCTAACAGTCAGATTTGAGGAATTAAATACTGTAGATTATCTCACCTGTGATTGACTAAAGACATCCTGAAAACATGACGGGGGAAATTTACTAAGATGGGAATATGACTTCACATGTGATGTTGCTATGGGCAACCAATCAGATCCTGTCTACTATCTTCTAGAGAGTGTTAAATAAATAAGAAGCAGATTCTAATTGGTTGCCCATTGCAACATCGCATGTGAAGTCTTATTCCCATCTCGGTGGTATATAAGAATGGTTTATAAACTTTGTAAAATGTTGCATTATAATCAAAAAAAGTGCCATGGTGTCTAGTTTCTGTATTGTGTAAATACTCACATTTGTTTCTCTAAAAGATTAACAATTCTATTAAACGTTAAGCTAGTCAATGTGTTTATTTTTTATTTCACGTCATCTTCCATGGAAGGTTCTAAGTATTCCAATAAATCTACTCTTTATAAACCCGATGATTATGTTTGCAGATATCAGAGTGAGGTCAACAGTGAAAATTGACATTGCCTTGAACTTAAACATGTTCATGCTATGTGACAGTAATGGAAAGCACTGATCTGATGCTACAACGGCACAGTATTTCCCTAAATATACAAATGACTTATTCATGGTAATTTGTATGCTAAAGCTTTATTAAAAACTGACAACCGAGTCACACGCATAAGACTAGCTTAACGTAAAAAAAAAGACTTCATTACTTTTTATTTCTTTTACAATCACGAAAAGAGACTGCAAAGAAACACACACACACGCACGCTGCACACGATAATACTCTTGTCGTTTTCACAAGTAGGAATGCTGGTTGGAGTAACAGTACTTTGAAAGAGTTAATGCAGAAACATACATGCTTTGTTCTTTTGCATTCAGAATATTTTACGAGGACAATAATACACTCCAGGGTGTGCATTAAGCTAAATCACTGCACTTTGCCTTATACTTACAATACATCCATACCACGCTGTGCCTTCGCTTAATGTACACCCTGAAGTGTGCCATTGCCTGCTTTCTAATAGTACTTGGTACATGGTTTACAATACTTAACATGAGCACATGAAGTTTCAAGCTGTAATTTGCTCTGACCCGGTTTGTATCTCTATGTTGGCGGAAAAAAGGACACGAAAAGGGGTCAATGACAATTACATATTAGAGGAACTCAAATCTCAGTGAATCGTTTTTTAAACATTTTATTTTTGTGTGCGAAGTGTATTTAATTTGACCATGCAAAAATATATTTAAAAGTCTAGTGCTTATCTGTGCTTACGTGGGCATTTCTTAGCCTACGGATATATATTTTTTTCTGTATTGCGTTTGGAAATGTTAAGCATGTGCTTGTTATGTCTTGCAACGGATTTATTCGGTCCCTAAGAACAGAAGATGTAAAGAACACTATGATTTAAAATTGAGTAGTGTTCTTTTTTTTTTTTTTGAAAGAGCAAATGTAAATTTAGAATTTTTATTCTATTTCTTTTTTTTCCGGACGAAGAATGGGGATTATTCAGAACTGATTGCAAGGCTGCGATCTTGCAGGCTAGGCAATAATTGTTAGATTGCTCATGCTTACTAGTACGTGTGCGTCAGGCCATCCTGTAATAAAATCCTACTCATTTTTTTTAAATCACTGGCCAAGTTGATGGACAGGAAGCCGGCATTTGTGGGTGGTCACCGTCCGTTTTCTGGGAGTGTCAGGGAAAAAACTCAGACGTGTCTAAGCATTTTAGGGGAATACACGACATCAGCTTCGGCCCAGATCAGCCAGGTTTGTAGCGCAGCTGACAAGTAAGTCCTGGGCGCACACTGGGAATTTTTTTGGTACTCTTTACCTAGAACGGCGCCCATCGCGACCATCGCGACCATCGAATGCACTAAAAAGCGGGTGCGATGCGATGCCCGCGATTTCCCATAGGGACCAATGTTAAAAGTGAGATTGGACGCGATTTTAGTGTTCAATGCCTCAATGCCCGCGATTTTTACATAGGAAACAATGTTAAATGGGCCACAGAGCCCAAATAGTCACCGTGAAGTCTGAAATGGCCCCCACAATTGTTAACGCCACCCCACGATCAACGTCAACCCGAAGCGTGGCGAGCGCAGCGAGCCCGCGAGGGGCGGCGGTACGCGTCCTCCGACCTTTTCATACCCCCACTATCCACGTCGGCGTGGAGTTGAGAATAGAATAGTGTGGCGAGCGCAGCGAGCCACCGAGCCCGAAGCGTGGCGAGCGCAGCGACCCCCGCGTGGGGACGCGGATACCTTCACAGTTATACGCGTCCCCTCGCGAGCTTCCCAGGTGTCCATGGCGACGCGGACACCTGTGAAGCCCGCGAAGGGACGCGTTTACCTGTGAAGGTATCCGCGTCCCCTCGCGGGGCTCGCTGCGCTCGCCATGCTTCGGGCTCGGTGGCTCGCTGCGCTCGCCACACTATTCTATTCTCAACTCCACGCCGACATGGATAGTGGGGGTATAAAAAGGTCGGAGGACGCGTACCGCCGCCCCTCGCGGGCTCGCTGCGCTCGCCACGCTTCGGGTTGACGTTGATCGTGGGGTGGCGTTAACAATTGTGGGGGCCATTTCACAGTTCAAGGGCACTATTAGGGCTCTGTGGCCCATTTAACATTGTTTCCTATGGCCAAATCGCGGGCATTGAGGCATTTAACAGTAAAATCGCGTCCAATCACAGTTTTAACATTGATCCCTATGGGAAAATCGCGGGCATCGCGGGCATCGCGTCGCACCCGTTTTTTATGTACCCGCGATGCCCGCGATTTTTTACCCCCGACGCCCGCGATGCCAATCGCGGGCGCCGTTCTAGGTAAAGAGTACCATTTTTTTTGATGGTGAGCGGCTTGAGAATGGATATGCAGCTAATCACCGATCTAGCTAATGTTTGTGCTAAGCAATTTGTAGGCTTGTACGTGATGGGGTTTCGCTGTGGCTGGACAGCGCACACCTGATTGCAGGGGTGTGCAATTTAGCAGCGGTGATCAGGTCTGAAAAAAACCCCAAAGATAGAGATACAGATGGAGCAGCGATCAAATCGCCATCCTCCATCCACCACCCTCTGCCGCTCCCCCGATGCCCCCAGCAGCTGCCCCTAGTTCCCCCTAACCCTGCCCATCTCCCTGAAGCAGAGACGGGCAGGGAAAGTGCGACACTCGTGAGTCCGGTCAGATGGAGCTCCTCTCCGCCGGCGATCGCCAGCTAAGGGAATCTGGTGATCCCCATTGCTGGCTGAGAGGCGCTCCATCTGCAGATTGACTTAGGACAGGTATTCTGCCTGATTCACATCTTACGCATCCATTTAGCTACTAATATCTATCATAGACTGGCATAGGGTACAAGATGCCCAGCACAAGAAGAGGAGTGTACCATAATGCTTTTACAATTTTGCATCTTATTTGCAAACACAGTGTTTCAGAGATGCTAGGCTGCAACTGTATCTGCACATATAAAGTTCAATAGAACTTGGCGTGGGAGAACTTTGTGGCTGCCAGTCTCAGCCATTTACACACAGTATACACATAAAGTTGTTGTGATTGAGACGCACAATATTAGAATTGTTGGGGAAAAGTGATGGGCATAAGCAGGGATAGAGAAGGTACTTGGCCATGGCTCAATGGGTCATGCCACGAGTAAGGACGCCATTTCCATGCTCAGAAGAAGAAGCAGTTGTGAAATGAGGAGAGGAGGCCAAAGTATTGCCAATGACAAGTTTCTCCAGTAGTAGAGTCCTATCTGACGGGGTTTTAGCAAAGAGCATCCAGGATTCAGAGAACACTTGGAGACAAAAAGGGAAATACCACTTATATACACTTGTATTCATGCTGACAAAGAAATTTAGTAATATCACATAGTGTAGATCACGCAGAGTAACAAAAGTCAGATGACTGAAGAGGTGCATCTCCAAACCCTAAAAGTGAAAATGGATGGATGGTTGGGATGCCGCCATATGAATCACATCTCCAGGTTTTTTTGTCCTGAAGCAGGGTTAGGTCGCAGTGTCAGGTTGGCTATGACCATAAGCAGGTCCTTTCTGGGCCATCCCGTAATATGGATTTGAAATGATCTGCAAATAGGATGGATAGGATAGGAAGTGAATAGGCATCAACTCAGGAATGTTGGTCGCCAACCATCGAATGATTTGGAAGGTACACGCAAAACTAAGAAACGCTCTGGTGTCTTGGTTTTGCATGTTCCCTGTGTGGGAAGAGGGCAGGCAGCTGACATCCGGTGTTGTCAGCTGCCCATCCCCAGCAGCCATTTTCCATGGGAATGCCCAGTATTTTCATTGGAACGCCCATGAAATGCTTGGCGTTCCAATGGACGCAGCCCATTGCCGCTGCCCCACGCCTCTGCCCGCACTGGTAGGTGTAAATGGAATGGCGACCTAGCAGTTTGCCGTGCACACTCGCACCCAGCGTATGCACATATGTAGAAATGCATACATTGCTCCCCCGTGTGAACACGCGTGGAAACGAATGGATCAAGATCAGGCCCTTAGTCGCTACATCATCAGTTCAGATCCCGAGGTCAGTTAACTCAGACTGAATTTCCTGGACTGCATCATAAAGTTCTGACAGAAAGGCTGTCCAGATATTTTTGAATCAGCCTGTAATGAGTCTGCAGATAGCCAGAGAACTCATCCTTTTCCAAAGAATTAGAACCCAGAGGACTCCCAGAACTGCTGGATGACTGAGGAGCTGGAGTAGACACTCTGTCTCCCTGACCACCACAATGTTCATAGCATCTGACTTGTGGCCTCAGCAGAGAGCCAGGGAAGGTCTTCTTCTGAGAAAATAACCACCTGACAGCTTCAGGGGAACATAAGTGAGAAAGGGGTAGTCTGCCCTACTAGCCAAAAAAATTAGCGAGGTTGTGTATTGGAGGAATCTATTTGAATCCCTCCATCATAATGCTAATCTCCCCCACAGCCTAACCCTATCTCTTGCATGAACAGCCTAACCATAATGTGATAATTCTGACGATATCGACATATGATCTGTTGTAGGGATGGCTCTCAGTGCGGTCATCATCAATGGTTGCTATTGATGGCAATAGTGTGACCACCTGGAGATGGTAGCATACTATGTGATGGAACACCATTGATGGTTTTACCTATCGCTAGTCATCTATTTTCTTTGACTGACTGTCGTCTGGGCTTCACATGTGTTGGCGGCAGAGCTATTTTCTATGTTCTAGCACTTTTGGGAAAAAAATTATAAAAATATTTGGTTATGCTGTGCCATCGATGGAGGGAAACCATCTGGTTCTCTCCCACCAATGGCAAAACTATTCTACATCATTGATGACCGATGTCCATCCCTAATCTGTTGGCATGCATAGAATGTCAACCCATTGACATATAGGGGGCAATTTACTAAAGGAAATTTGTAAAAAATAGGTGTATTTGTATCCAGAAATACACTTATTTTTGGCATTTACTATCCCGAAAATACGGCAATTCATATTCGTATTGATAGCACAATACAAATACGAATTGCCGTATTTTCGGGATAGTAAATGTCAAAAATAAGTGTATTTCTGGATACAAAACACCTATTTTTTTACAAATTTCCTTTAGTAAATTTCCCCCATAACATTATCGACATCATAACTGACTGTCAAAATTTTTTCTACCTTTTGACTGGGTTTCCTTCTGTGTTCCTCCATTTTAGGGACTTGACTGCAGCTGTCTTCAGTTGTTGTTTGTTGGTGGGTCATTGTCCATCTGCCCAACTTTGAAGAATTTTTGACTAAATCTGAGCAGACAGATCGTTCACATCACTGTCAGGTTCAGGGCAGGCCTCCTGTGACATCCGCCGCACGCCACCGTCAGGCATCGCCCTCCATGTACACATGAGAATGCCCAGAATTTTCGTGGGGATGCCCATAAAACACTGGGCGTTGCCATGCGCCACCGCCCTGACCACCTTCCACCTCCATCCCGCCCCTCCATGCAAATCCGGTGACCTGGAAACTCAGCGGCCCTACACATACACGCATATACACATGCGCAGAGCCAAAAATCAATCCCCGAACACACCGGGTACCGAACAGACTTGAATCAAGCCCAATATTGATTCACTTGCTAGTCCTTTGTGGATATATGTATGTATGTATGGAGGATTTGTTTATCAATTCTGACTTTTTTTACTACAATGAAAAAATACAATTTAATTGCTCTTTCTGGTTGTGATTCATTACGCTGACAGAGTACGCATATATATAAAATAGTGGCAGTGAATGTTCCTCTCACGTACAAGCTTGTATTGCCACCTCGGGCAGGTGATAAATCTAAGACAATAATTGATCATTTAGTTGATCACCACACCCAGCTGAGGTAAGAACAGAATAAAACGAGACAACCTTTTGTTTCATTAACAAAAAGTTGCTTGTATTTCATTCCAAGGATCGTTATCTCACCGTCCCATGTCGGTGCTTAGAACAGATAAACTACATTGATAACTGTAGCGATAAGATGTTCTTCAGACATATAACTTATTAATGACACATAGCTTTGTAATTACACTGGAAGCATTGACTTGAAAGAAATTGTAGCCGCTTTAAACTGAAGTAATGGCTAATAATATGAAATATTTATTCTTCAAGTAGAAATTAATTTTATTATCACTCTCTCTGAGTGCCTCCATTTTGTGTGTCATAACCTCAAGTCTGTCACCTTGTAATGGTGCCCGTAACTGGATAGTTCCTTGTAGATATCTCAAGTACTTAATGGATAAATCTGTGGGCCCCATGCTCACATCCTTATGAGACCATGTGGCCTATTCCTCAGGAAAAAAAATATGGGAGGTACTGTACGAATTAAGGTTTGAACTTGCATCGAGACCCATGTATATCAGAGGCCTTCATCCTTTACTGCATGATCACTTCCGAAAAGCTGCTCTTTTTGCAGAGACAGCTAATCGGAAGTCTGTTAAGCATCACTTGTCTCTCTGCATCCCTATCACATGCCTGCAGCAGCATACCTGACTTTCTGCACCTATGTACATGGGAGAGCTAAGAGGTTCATGTCTCCCAACAGGCTTGCTATGCTGAAGAGCTGTGAGATGGAATGGCAGCTAGAAAAATGGTGTGTGGCAGCTGCATATACCTTCTGCTGGGTTTGTCTGGTCACCCTCGCATGTCCCTTTCAGACCGCACTTTTTACCCGTTATTTTGCAGTTTTTTTGCCGTTTTAAAATGGTAATTTGTGCAGTCTGAAAGGTGCAGAGTGAATTTACCGATTCTATTGAACTGGTATTTCTAAACGGTAATAAAGCAGGCTCCTACCCATTTCAGACCCATTTTTTTTCATCCACTGTTTTCTATGGGTTAAAACGGGTTCAGTGTTGTGAAGGGACAAAAACTGCACTGAAATACCGTTTAAGGACAAAAACTGCACTGAAATACCGTTTTAAGACATGCGGTGTGAAAGGGGTTTTAGCTGGCAGACCCATTTTTGGAAACACACAGGGGGTGGTGGAGCGCTAAATGCAGGGGCGTAACTATAGCACCGCAGCCCCCGCAACCGCGGGAGGGTGCCGGGGGCTGCAGTGCTATAGTTACACCCCGCCGCCCCGCCGCCATCCCCCGCAGTCTTTACCTGTCAGTGTCTTCAGTACGCACTGGTCCCGGCTCCCTTCTTCTGCTATGAGGACCACAACAAAATGTCCGCCCCCATTTAGCAGACAGTTCTCTGAAACTGTCTGCTGCATGGGGGCGGACATTTTGTGGTGGTCCTCATAGCAGAAGAAGGGAGCCGGGACCAGCGTGTACTGAGCGTAGGTAAGACTGCGGGGGATGGGGGGGATTGCATGGGCGGCGAGGCGGGGGTTGGTGCGGCGGGCGGGCGAGGGTTGGTGTGGCAGGGCGGTCAAGGGTTGGTGCGGCGGGGTGGGCGGGCGGGGGTTGGTGCGGCGGGGTGTGTGGGTGGGCGCCCTCCCTTTAACGGCGGGGGGGCGCGCCCAAAAGCTAGTTACGCCACTGGCTAAATGATAAGAATATATGACCAATTGGGTATTACAATTTATTTTCACTAAAAAAATTCAATTAAGTACTAAAAGCAATTGCATAAAATCAAGGTGTACAGCCTGATATGGAATCACATAAATTGGGGTACAGATATAAACAATGTACAGTGTCTCACTTGTTCCTTAGATTACTCTCCAGATGGAAAGGTGGTACAGTCTCCCAGAGGGTTTTGGGAACAGCTGGAATGGCGGGTGTCCATAAACCTGACCGGAGAAAGAAGCTGGATCCTGGTTGGTAGGATAAAGGTCTCAGTCCTTAAATAAGGAGCTCCGGTGAATAGCAGGTGGTGGTGTCCAGTGAATGTCCCAGATGGAATAACCTCGGTATGGGGGAGATGGCGGAGAGTTGGTCCAAGTGAGAACTTGTTTCTGTATAAGGTCCCAAATGTCAGACTGTAGCACCTTGCCCAGGCACATCTCCCCCATACCGAGGTTATTCCATCTGGGACATTCTCTGGACACCTATCTTATTGCATTGACTAGTGTTTGTCTTCTATCACATCTATCACATCTATCCTCACATATTCAATTAAACCTATTCTGGTTTGGAATCAACATGTAAACTAACACACCTGCCAAATTTTAGGCATCTGACAATAGGTTTTGGACCCAGTTCTGCAGCTATGAAGTACAAATTCAACAGGATTAAACTATTGTATTGATGGTGAAAGGGTATACACCAAGCAGAAGTAGGAGCTTCATAAAACTGAATGGCTTGGAGACTACCCTACTTGGAAATTTGCTATAGAAATGCAGTTCAAGCCCAAGAAGCTGCAGAAGATCATGGCTGATCCAGGAGACAATTCAAATCCTAAAGATGTGGAGAGAGCCAGTGGAACCAATGTAGAATAGTAAGTGTATTCGGTACTTGTGTAGTTTCATGGCGCCACTTACATAGTCAGCGTAGTGTTTCTGTCAGCATCAGTGTTGTGTTCCTACAGCCAGTGTAGTCAGCGTAGTCAGCGTAGTGAGCTTTTGTGTGCGACTATGTGTACGTTCGCGGCTAACCGGAGCTTACACAGTTAGCGTAGTCAGTCAGCATTACGCAGTTAGCGTAGTCAGTCAGCGTTGTGTCACCACTTATTACATTGTGTGTACCATTGACCATTTTTAACCTTAATGCGAAGGATCGTATGTGGCGCTGCCACATAAGAGGCCGCAGGAAGAAGGTCAGTCTCCGTGGGGCAAATTGGATTCGTGGATGTCGGCTGACGAGCCATTGACCATTTTTAACCTGCCACAGACCGAGGAGGAGTCAGTGTTTGTTTTCAGCAGCACCACTTACTGGCAGAGACACAGACCTGTGTCAATGTCCACCCTATGGCGCTTTATGCGAAGGAGTGTATGTGGCGCTGCCACATAAGAGGCTGCAGGAAGAAGGTTAGTTTCCATGGGGCAAATTGGTTTCGTGGATGTCACCTATCCTTTCTGACCCTTCTGCGCTTCATTTTTTTCGTGGGCCGAGGAGTTGATGAGTATAAGGTTTTGTGAGTGGCACCTCAAAATCTCCAACAAAACTGCCATTTTGTACAACAACCTTATGTGAGAGGTGTGTACCCTTGATCTCATGGCACAACCCCAAAGCCGGATTGGTGGACCTGGAAAAATTGTAGAGGTGGACGAAAGTCTATTTGTTCAATGTAAAAGCCACGTTGGACATGTCCTACTCTCGTCCCAACTGCCGACAAAGCAGCCGACACCGAGGATGACGCAGGTGCGTCGATATCAGCTGCATCAACATCGGCTGCATCTGGAGGGGCTGCTGTCAGGGAAGAATAAATGTTTTTTACCTTTACCATTGATCATTGTTTTTCTTCTTTCTTCTTTATTCTGGGACTTGTTGTTCTATGCTATTAGTTGACATTGCTCATTGTCTTTCTTTATGTCAGTAAAATCCATTTGACAGTTAACATGTGTCATTATTATTGTTTCAGATGGATGACATGACAGGTGTGAATGTATTCCTGAAACAGCCCCACTATCCACGTCAGCCAGAAGCGTGGCGAGCCCCGCGAGGGGACGTGGTACGCGTCCTCCTGACCTGTTCATACCCCCACTATCCACGTTGGTGTAAAGTTGATTTTATAAAGTGTGGTGAGCGCAGTGAGCCACCGAGCCTGAAGCGTGGTGAGCACAGCGAGCCCAGCGAGGGGACGCGGAAAACAAGGCCAAAGCATAGCAAGTGCAGTGAGCCCCGTGAGGGGACGTGGATTACTTTATGTGTATTCTGCGTCCCCCCTTTATTGTGCCCTTGTGCCCGCACCCCCCTTTGTGCATGAGAAACACGCGCGACTGAACCCCTAACCCTGACCGCTTCTTACCCGCGCTGGTCTACACTCTGCTGCAGATCTGTTGCTGGCATCGCTGGAAGTGCTGCATGCTGGTATGATGCTCAACTGTCACATTGTTCCCTGTTACCTCGATGCTGTGGTCCGACATGCGGCCTGATGTCCCACACTGCCATGCGGCTGCGTGGGCACCACCATGAAATCCAGGGTCATCTGACCCATGCACTCCAATCCCCACAGCCCAGAGTGTACCATATGACTCAGTCCGAGTGTTATCTGGCCAGGTCTAATGCACCTATTCCAGTCCCCACTGAATTCACATGATAATCTACCAATCAGGAACCACATCAAGGGATAAAAGGAGCCAGTCTTGTTCAGTCCACGGTCTTGAACAATTGTCTTCCTCTGAGAGAGATCCCAGAGGATAATTTCTAGGCTCCAGCTTACCTGTCTACAGAATACCTTATCCCGCTGCTGCTGCCATGTCTGGCATGATATCATATACCATAGAGATTGCTTATACCATCTCCAGCATCCTGAGCATCATCCGCAACCTGAAAGCATCACATGACCCTCATCATTGGCTCACAGGCCAGCCGTGACCATTGGCTCTCGGGCCTACAATGACCAGTGGCTCCCAGGCCGATCCTGCCCATTGGCTCCCAGGTCGACCATGACCATTGGCAGATCTAAGCAGCCTAGCGAGCTGGTCTGAATCAGGCCCATAGTGCACAAGATTTCTGCAGTATTCGGTCTTAGTTTCTCCAGCTGTATTTTAACCACTTCGGTGGTATGCACGGATATTTTTTGCTCCCCTCTGATCTCCAGGCTCCGACGGTCATATGCCGGAGTTGCGCTGCTGCTGCTCCCGATCCTATTCGCACTGCATCAGTGACCAGGTGGCAGGACCACATCGGTGAGGTTCGGGTGGCTCAGGGAGACTTGGGAGTTTGGGCTCCCAAGCCGCCCGGAACCTCCCCGAGCATGGCCTGCCAACTGGTCACTGCTGCAGTGTGAATGTCCGTGGGGAGCTCTAGCGTAAGATCGCAGGAGGGTGGAGGTCAGAAATGGGGGGGGGGGGGGGGGGGGTCGGGACTGCCTGCTTCCCTTGAGTGGTGAGCAGTGGATGTTTTTACCTATGGGCAGCAGGGCTGCAGCCCCACCTTCCCAGGTAAAATCCACCACTGTAGTGAAGCCAGATGTAGTCTGTGAAACTGCACTGGCTTCATTCTGACTGGCAGTGACTTCCTATTGTAAGTCCAACCTGCTGCCAGTCACCAAGGCAGTCCCCTTGGGATGTGTTCCCTCCCACTGGGATGCCTTTCTGCGGGCTGCCATGAAAAATCACTGATTGCGCATGTGCAGTACCTACTGTATATCGGTACTGCGCATGTGCTGGTCCTGGTGCCTGTCATTTGTATTATACAGGTGCCAGGACCATGATTCCCTTCTATAGGCTGTTGCCCATAGAAGCTGGCCACATGCGCAGTAGAGATGTTTGTACCACGCATGCGCCAGTCTTGGCACCTGTCATCATAGCACAGGTGTCCCGGGAACTCTGCAGGGACTGGCAGCGATGACAGGGGGGGGGGGGGGGGGGGGGGTGCCCCTGCGGCGGCTCTGGCCAGAGGCAGCCCCCGTCCACCGAAAAGGTACGGGCCACCACTGGTGGTGAGTATTACTGGGGCAGGACAAACCTGCCCTGGTAGGTTTGTCCTGCCCCAGCAAATCCCATCACTGAAGGGGTTAATGTAACATTTGTATTAATTAGGGCTGTGTGGATTTAACCTCTGGCAATTCTGTTGCGATAAAGCTCATATTATTTGTATGTTTGTTTAGATCGTTTTACGGCCGTCATCAAATCAGTTCCCAAAACTTTTATTTGTGGAGGAGGAGCCTGGAGAGGAAAAGCAGGTGAGAGGTGATGGGGCTGGGGATGGTCCTGTCTTGTCATTTAGCCTTTTACCTATGCCTACCCTACAACCAGCCGGAGCAGAGCTAGGGCCAGCTGCATCAAGCTTCAGAAAGGGATACAAAGGAGAGCGATAAACAACCAGCCAATCTGCTCCTATCTGCCATTTTTGAATCCCAGCCTGTGACATGGAAGTTAGGAGATTATTGGCTGGTAGTTCATAACTCACCGTTTTATCACTTTTTGAAGCTTAGTGCATCTGGCCTTAAGTGTTAAGCAGGGGCGTAGCGAGGGCGGACCACAAGCTCCGGGCGCCGGAAGATAGAAGGTCAACTGGTGGCTAGCCTATTGGCTAGCGGTCCAGCAGGAGATGTGAATTTTACATAGCAGCACGTCTCCCGGACACAGCGGGGAGCCGGGAGCGGGCAGGCCCGGTGACAGGGGGGATGCCGACCGCACGCCTGCTCATCTGTCAGCTCACGTGGGGGGGTGCACGGATGCACACTGCTTTGCCGGCTGGGGGGGTGGGGGGAGTGCCGTCCGCACACACGTAAGCACACTGCCCCTGACGGCTCAGGCGTTCGGGGGGGGGGGGGGTTGAGCGGCTCTCCGGCAGGTGGCTAAGTAAGGTGTACCCCCACCCTCACTCCCTGCTGTACACTATTGCTTCCACCCTCCCTCCCTGCTGCACACTACTGCTCCCACCCCAGTAGCGCACGCAGGGGGGTTTCTGAGTAACCAGAACCCCCCAGAAATCCCACAGGAGTCTAAGGGCCCTAGCCTGAAAGCTGAAGGTCCCCTCTTTCCATGGGTACAAGAATTTAAAAAATCGGCCCTTGGGAACCGGAGATATCTGACTTCAAAGCAGTGGTCCCCATCCAAGCCTGTTAATTGCTGCTCCCAGTCAGATATTTCAGGTACAGTCTGACTTATAGTTTTTCTGAGGGTATATTCCACAAGCTGGGACTCTCCCCCTTTGATGGACACTAGTAGCTTGTCTCTACTTTCCCAGAACCAGAGATATCAGCCTTCCAGCAGCTGGTTACTGCTCCAGCTCCACACACCTGGTATGTAGTTTTATATACTCGTTGGCAGATTGCTCTGCCTCCTGAACTCTGATCTCCTAGAACCATTTGGTAGGTGGGATTCTCTAGTTTTTAATTCCATAAAAATCTAAGAAATCTATTTCCGGAAACTGGAGATATCTGCAGTCAAGCAAGATGTCCTCCCACCAGAAAATTATGAATAATAAGCCCACTCCACTATACAGCCCTCCTCTGCATATTAAACATGCTCTACTACCCTCAAAGTTATGTATCAGGTCCCCTTCATTCAGCCCAATGCCCCCTTCTCCCACCATCTGTGCAGTAAAGGGGTAATTAGTGGAAATTACTGATCCAGGCCCTACATGCTGAGCGGTTGATATAATACCCCCTACTACCCGCAGGACATCAAAGCTTCCCCCACCCCTACCGCTGGAGGATCGGTAGGGGCCACAATACATTGCTATGCCCAGGGGTTTACACTGCTGTTGACGCCCCTGTATGTATGTATATATATATATTTATATATATATATATATATATATATATATATATATACTGTGTATATATATATATATATATATATATATATAATTTTTCTTTATTGTTATTATTATTATTATTATTATTATTTATATACATTTAGTTTATCTATAATACTTTAACTGACCTGGCATACACTGGGTCACATGAGTGTCCATCTCCATGCTTTGCTCCGCCCATCTGGAAACCCCCTTCTGAAAATCCTGCCCCTGCACCCTCCCTTCCTGCTCCACACTACTGCTCCCACCCTCACTCCACACTACTACTCCCACCCCCTCCCTTCTCCGCACTATCACTCCCACCCTCCCACCCTGCTCCACACTATCACTCCCACCCTCCCTCCCTGCTCTGCACTATCACTCCCACCCTCCCTCCCTGCTCCGCACTACCACGCCCACCCTCCCTCCCTACTCTGCACTATTATTCCCTCCCTGCTCCACACCACTACTATGCTTGATGGGGAGGGGGGCCCCAGAGATATTAGTGTATGGGGCCCCATGATTTCTGTTTCCAGCCCTGGGAGCAGGCGGGGGAGCTGCGGGCAGGGGAGCTGGCGGTGCACTGAATTGAAAATAACGTCAGGGAGCCAGGAGCAGGCTGCTGCACAGTTCTGTTCCCCTTGGCAACGAGCAATTTCAGTCCCCCTTGGCAACGAGCAATTTCAGTCCCCCTTGGCATTGAGCATGAAGCCCCTTGGCATCGAGCATGAAGCCCCTTGGCATTGAGCATGAAGCCCCTGGCATTGAGCTTGTAGGTAGGTGGCACTTATATGTCAAATGTGTAATGGGCATTATGGTGTGTCATATAGTATGTAATAGGCATTGCGGAAGGTGTGTTATATAGTTTGTGATGGACATTGCAGTGTGTTAAATAGTATGTAATGGGAATTGCGGTGTGTTATATAATATGTAATGTATGTTATATAGTATGTAATGTGTAACTGGAATTATAGCATGTGGCTTTATGTGTAATTGGTATTACAAAGTTCACTGAAACACGCGTCTGTTAGGACACGCCCAAACGCGTTTCGTCGATGACTTCGTCAGTGGGCGCTGACGAAGTCATCAACGAAACGCGTTTGGGCGTGCCCTACCAGACGCAAACCTACACACCAGATCTAAGTCCTGCTGCGTGGAACCGAGGGGAGATCGCTGACCTGTCTTGTGAAGTGCCGGTGGCATAAAGGCGACACAGCGGACCCTGTCAGGAGGCAGCATCGGGGACTGATGGTGACCGGGTTGACCGGGTTTTACTATCTCACACCATGTGGTATTTATAGCCCACACTGATGAATGTTATGGTACGAGCACTGTATCATTTGCTCATTTAAATTCATGTGGAATAAATCCTTTTATCAAAATAATACTGCACTATATAGTGCTTCCTTCCATCCCTTCTTCTAGATTCACTTTAATTCTGTTTAGATCCCAGGACCCTCTCTAGGTTGGAAGCAGCGGTCAGCAAAATCCATGATCTAGTGCTATTGAAAAATTGGGACAATTTGGTCTGGTGAACTGTTGTGCACAAGTGCTTATTTTTCACCACATTTAAAGAACCCAGGCAGATAAGCTAGCGCTCCTCTAAAATCTCTCTGCAAAGGGTGTTACATATATATATATATATACAGGTTGAGTATCCCTTATCCGAAATGCTCGGGACCACGAGCATTCCGGATAAGGGAATATTCCGTTTTTTGGAATAATTTTTTTTTAGCCATACTTACCTGCCCTGGTGGGTCCCCGATGGTCCCTCGGCATCCATGGAGTCCTCCGGCGTCCACGGCAGGCCACCAGCACCGTCTCCCGCGTCTCCAGCGGTCCCAGGAGTGCTTTGCGCAAGTTCCCAGGCGCGCCGGTGACGTCACCGGCGCGCGCGCACACTCGCGCAAAGCACTCCTGGGGCCGCTGGAGACGCCGGAGAGGATGCTGAAGGCCTGCTATGGATGCCGGAGGACTTGGTAAGTATTAAAAGAGGGTTAGGGGGGGGGGGGGGAAACAAATATTTTTTTTGAATTATTCCAAAAAACCACGGTTTTTGGAATAATTTGGATACGAGATATATAGTTATATTTATTTATATATAGAGAAATACAGAAATATAGAGAAATACATACATACATACATACATGCATTGCATACAAACATAGATATAGATATACAAATATAATGCAGTTTTTTTTTTTTACAAACTGCGATAAAAATTTCATCCAGTAAAAAAGAATTCCCGCTGCAGGATAAATCATATCTTCTTAAGCCGTGGAATAGCCTGCGATTAATAAAGGAGCCTGAGAAGAAAACTCTAGCTGTGCTTTTTCTCTTTGTAAAGTGTTTTATGGCTCTCCACCACTTCTATTTCATGTAGGTTTCAGCCTTTAGATTTATGTATCAACACCTCTGCACCAAATTTTGTAAATATTCAATGGGGGCTTGGTCCTGTAACATAAACATGTCGTCCTATTGAGGCAGTGAGGAAAAGCAGACACCCGTTTATTATGTGATATTCAGAAGGCTAAGGGGATGTTCATCTCCTTGTTGCAGGAATATCTTCTCTTGCAAGACAAATGAAATGTCATCGTGCTAAGGTGAATCATAATAAATGTTATGCTTTTGGCCGACGCTGACAAATAAATCAAAGTTGTGTTGCGGAGAAATATGGGTGACTTTTTTTCCAAGGAGGATTCAAGTAGCTATATAAATTAAACAGTATACGCTGACAGCTTAGGGGTATAAAGTAAACCACTTGTTAGATAATCTCCATAGTTACGAGAATTGTTTCATAGTCTAGGACAAAAATAATATTTTACTCTTAGCTTTTTTGTATGTGACAAATTTTACTGAGATGAGGGGGGGGGGGGGGGAATGCTGTCAGGTTTATTTCTGTACTTTCATGAATATATATACTTTATATAAAGCACTTGCGTACGGCCTCAGGCGACTTGATAACTCACTGAGATGGTAATACATTTTTTTTAGGGATGTTTACGCAATATTTCTTTTCTTTTTGTACAGATCTAGCATCTAGCACCGGGGTCGATAATCTTAGATTTTCCTTGATGCCAATGTTGTATTAAATAGGTGTGGCTCAAAGGGTCAACCGCGTCTAAGTCAACAGTCAATAAGTCAACACCAAAAGGTGGATATTGACAAAGGGTCAACATAAGTAAAAAAAGTTGACATGGCAATGTTTGACGCGTGATAAGGTCCACATGAGTTTTCAAATTTTTTAGTTTGTGGTGTCAATGTTGACACCCGATGACGTGGACCCCCCAGTGAGTGTAGCGTGTACCTTCGCGTGACTCGCTCCACTTACCACTCTTTGGACTACTTTACCATTCCCAATTGGCGATAAAGTGGATCGTTGAGCGTGAAACAGTTCAAAGAATGAAAATAAAATTGTGAAAAGAGCATGTCAAACTTTTCATGTGTCAACTGTTGCAATGTTGAAGTACTGATTGTGTTGACATTGCCAACGTCGGCCTAGTGCATGTTGACATTTTGGTGTTGAATTTTTAATGACTGTCTACCTGTACACTGTTGTCCTAACCTCCGGATATACACATTCGGTACTTGTGTAATATCTGGGCGCCCGATTTTTTCATTGCATCGCATCGCATCGCATGCAATATAGTGGCATACAATTCATGCGATGCGATTTTTCATTGTAAAGACCTAATTTTTTATTGTATAGTCACCCATGGGTGATTTCATACCCCCACTATCCAACTATGCATGGAGTTGATTTTATGTAGTGTGGCAAGCGCAGTGAGCCACCGAGCCCGAATCGTGGCGAGCGCAGCGAGCCCCGGGAGGGGATGCAGAATACATGTAAAGTAATCCGCGTCCCCTTGCAGGGTTCGCTGCTCTCGCCACGCTTCGGGCTCGGTGGCTCGCTGCGCTCACCACACTATATAAAATCGACTCCATGCGTAATTGGATAGTGGGGGTATGAAATCACCCATGGGTTACTATACAATTAAAAATCTGGTCTTTACAATGAAAAATCGCATCGCATGCCTTAAGTAGTGGCATGCAATGATAAAATCGGGCGCCCACATAATACACAAGTACCACACATTTTTCTTACTAAAATAAGACAACACTTTTTTGGAGAGATAGTCAACAGACGGTACTGTCATCATTATTTAAGACTTGGGTTGGGGTGGAGGAGGGGGGCCCAAATTATATTTTTGCACCTGGGCTTACCACCCACAAATTCCGCCACTGCCATTGGTTCTTGATCTTTTTATACCATGTGACAATATTTCCATAGTTCCCTTTCTTTTCCAGTTGTTTACAAGACAAGCTGGCATTGACTGAAGGAGGACTATGATTTGCATGCCCCAATGTAGGTGGTATATATTAAATTATACACAATTTCATCTGACAAATGGTTTTTGTGCTACTTGCTTGTGCTTTTGTGCTACTTGTGGCTGTGCTTCATGCAGTACAAAAGGTGTTTAATAACTGCCATTAGGGTTGGCGTAACACTGGACATTTACATTTAGAACATCCCCTTCATTAACTGTTTCTCTGGCAGAACATTGAGGTCAATGAAAATTGTTTCTCTGTTAAAAAAAAAAAAACCCACATTATTCTTTTTAGTGTTTTCATTGAAACAAAAAATAAACACCTGCAAACCGGCACAATGGGCCTGATTCAGAGTTGATCGTTAATTAGAGAATTTGCAAATCGAGTGGTTATCGAAAGCCTGGGCATGGACACAGTACACATTGCGCATGCGTGAAATGCATATGGATCATAAACGCAATGTACGCCGAGCTTGACTGACAGGACGCTGACGTTTGGGGGGTGAAAATCTGCAATTTTTTTGGGTTTGAAAAAAAAACACACGCATGTGTGCCCGGGTATAGGGTAGCTAATCCTGGGATCGGGATCAGCGGAATCCCGGGATCGGCAAGATCCCGGGATTTGGCCCCCAAAACACCGGGATTTCAATCACGGGATTAGAGTTTCCAATCCCGGGATTTCGGGATTAGACTGCACATGCGCGCAGTCTAATGCCGGGCAGCATCTGAGCATCAATCAGACGCTGCCCGACTTCTCCCGGCAGCACTGCGCAGCGTGACGAGATCAGAGGTCACACTGCACAGGCAGAGGTCGTGCCCGGCAGTGTGATGCCGCGCCGCCCACCCGTCCGCCCAGCCAGCAACCCACCCGCCCGCCCAGCAATCCCACCCGCCCAGCCAGCAAGCCCACCCGCCCACCCAGCCAGCGTGATCAGGGCCGGATTAACAATGGGCATGATGGAGCTACAGCTCCAGGCCCACTCTCCAAATAGCTGAGGGCCAGGGCTTTCCAACGAGCCCAGTCCCACGTCGCTAACCCCCCGAGAACCAGACATACCACCAGGCAAACCTGGAACATTTTCACCATAGGATAACATGGGACCCGCTAACTCCGACCTCCACCCGGTTCCGACGGCTGCCAGTTCCCCCTCCGGCATCACAGAAGCTCGAGGTTGATCTCAGTCAAGCTCAAATCGCTGGGCCTTCAATCTGATACCTGGTCCATGGGTTAATTGGTTCTAGAGATATTGCGGGTAAACCAATTTTTGTTACTTGTTTCCTAGAACGGCCACACCGATGTTGATCGGGTCGGTCGCATCGCATCGATCGCATCGCATGCGACCAAATCGCATGCGATGCGACCGACACGACGGTCCCGATTTTTACATTGATTGAAATGTGAATAGGGTCCCTGTGAAAAGTGTGGCGAGCGCAGCGAGCCACCAAGCCCGAAGCGTGGCGAGCGCAGCTCGCTACGCTTCGGGTTGCCGTCAATCGTGGGGTTACGTTCACAATGGGGGGGGGCATATACAATGAACCATTTGCCATTTTTTTCCCGATTACAGTGTTAACAATATTTTAACATTGAACCCTATGGCAAAATCGGGTGCATCGCGTCGGTCGCGTCGCGTGCCATGTTAATGCACCCGACCGACGCGATGGACCCGATTTTTCCTTTGCCGGCAAAATGAACCTGATTTCAAAGGAAATCGGGTCCATCGGGGGTAATCGTGTACCTTAAGTTAAGGTACACGATTACCCCCGATTGTGGCCGTTCTAGGAAACAAGTACCCAATTTTTTTCAGGTCTGAAATGTAATTTCATGGCTGTTCATGTTGTTTGAGGACAGATTTCTCTGGAACCAAACGGCCCAGTTTCACGGGACCAAAATCATTCGAACCTACATGTAAATGGGTCAGTTGGTTCTGAAGATATAGCTGGTTGTTTAAAGGGGGGCGGGGGTGGTTTTCTCTCCCCCTCACACCAGAAAATGCAGGGACTAGGCTGCTGTAAAAGGGGCTAGTCCACGAATGTCCCTGCATGATCCTGGGACCATATTCCCAGGCAAGACCCTGCATTTTCTGGTGTGAAAGGGGTATTATTTCAAATAGCAGTGCTCTGAATACAGCCGGGCAGCAACCTGCTCTCTGCCCTGCTGTCAATGGCTTTCATTTCTGCCCGGCAGCGGCTGTCCCCAAGTTACCACGAGCATGTTTTCCCCCTTGGCAATGAGCATGTAATCCCACATGGCAACGAGCATGGAACCCCTGGCAATGAACATGTAGGTAAGCAACACTTATGTAGCATAAATTTTAATAGGCATTATGGTGTTTGGAATAATACGTAATGGAGATTATGGTGTGTGTCTTAACATGTAATGGGCATTATGGTGTAAATTTTTAATGCGCGCCAATGCCCCTATTTATGAAGCATACTGTGCATTATTGCTCAAACTGTTTGGTATAGCGCAGGCATGTCCAAACTATGGCCCTCCAGCTGTTGTGAAACTACAAGTCCCATCATGCATTACCACAGTTTTGCTATAAGGAATGCTAAAACTATGTCAAAGCATGCTGGGATGTGTAGTTTCACAACAGCTGGAGGGCCACTGTTTAGATATGCCTGGTGTCGTGTGTATTTTGGCTTAACCCATGTGGCACAATGTGAGTTTTGCCTTAATCTGTGTGGCATAACGTGAATTGTTACTCAATCTGTGTGCCATAGTGTGAATTTTGGCTCAATCGGTGTGAATTTTGTCTCATTCCATGTGGCATAATGTGTAAGAGGGAAATGCAATATAAGGGGGTTACTATTGTGTTGCATGATTTGTATAAGGGGTATATGGTTTGGTAAACTAAGGTGACCACATAAAAGGTGCTGAAATGTTGTCTACCAAGTTTTGGCTTCAGTATTTTTTTATGATTGGAATACCGCCTCACCCCGCAAGTATCTTAGGACATTGATGTCCTGTGGGTGCACCTTTAGAGTGCACCCGCCAATATATCTCCCTGCATTTTTCCTGTGCCAGCCCCCTGCCTTTTCCAGGCATATATAATTAGTTGAAAGTATTTACACAAATAGAGACACACCCATGAGCAGACCACCCAAACAGAACACTGGTCACACCCCTCACATTATTAGGTGCTGGCCACAACCCCTATTATTGTGCATAATAGTCCCTTGATCATTCAGCTCCAGGCCCATTTAGACCTTCATCTGGCTCTGAGCGTGATGCCAGTGCGAAGCCAGCGCGCCAGCCCGCCCACCCAGTCAGCGCGCTAGCATGCCAGCCCGCACCCAGCCAGTAGCATGGACGACCCGTCCCCGCACCCAGAAAACGGGCTCCTGGCAACCCTGCTGCACCCTCAAATGTAAGTAAATGTGGGGCAGCCAGGGTGTCTTTTTATTAGGAAAGCCAATCCCGGGATCCCGGGAATCCAGGGATTGAGCATTTTTAAATTCCAAATCACGGGATTGAAAAAATGCCCTGGGATTGGCTTCCCTACCCGGGTATTTATGAGGAGGGTCTGTGACGTCAGCGATGAACACTTCCAGCCTCTGGATGTGGCTGATTCACTTGAACTGCTGATTGTATGTATTTTGTTAGTTTGCTAGGCACCAAATTCCTTGAAACCTTATCATTGGCTGACAGGTGCTTTTTCAAGTGTTAGCTGATAGTAATTGGTTAACTTAGACACATATCAAATACCAGGGTAACTATATAAAGTTGTTTGTAGATGGGAAAAACATTTCTTTATGTCCTTGTTGAACATTTCACGATTGTTCAAGGTGTCTGTTAATGATCTTTTAACCATAGTTGATTAACGCCAACTGTTGGCTATGCAAAAAAAAAGTGAGAAGTTTTGTGATAGGAAGCAATTATGAGTTTTCCTACTCATAGATAATATGCTGCTGTCACAAACAATTATGTTATAGGCAACCCTGGCTAGGTAGATCATACTCAAATTAGGCCATTTTGGGAAAGGGCATTGAGACCGGTGCCATTTTGGGAAAGGGAGATTGAGGCCAGTGCCACTTTGGGAAAAGGCATAAAGGCCAGTGCCATTTTGGGAAAAGGCATAGAGGCCAGTGCCATTTTGAGAAAGGGCGTAGAGGCCGGTGCCATTTTGGGAAAGGGCGTAGAGGCTGGTGCCATTTTGGGAAAGGGCGTAGAGGCCGGTGCCCTTTTGGGAAAGGGCGTAGAGGCCGGTACCATTTTGGGAAAGGGCGTAGAGGCCGGTGCCATTTTGGGAAAGGGCGTAGAGGCCGGTGCCATTTTGGGAAAGGGCGTAGAGGCCGGTGCCATTTTAAACAGAGGTTTTGGGATGTGGTCTGAGTTGGAATTTGCTGCCACCCAAAGGATCCCAGAGATCACTCTATGGGGCTGATTCAGACCACAACGCAGGGCGTGAATTTGCAGCCATGCGGATTATCGATAGACTGCACATTTGCACGGTATGCTGGGCATGTGCATGGTCCCCCTGCGGATAAAGCCGTCAATGGCTAGCCATCGCTGGCTGTTCGAAAGATGATTGACAGGGTATGTATCATAGGATAGACAAGCATTAGGTCAACCACTGAAGGTCGACATACATGAAGGTCGACATGACTGAAGGTCGACACGCATGAAGGTTGACATGACTGAAGGTAGACATGGGTTAGGTAGACAGGGTCATTAGGTTGACACAAGCATTAGGTCGACATGGTAACTGTATCCCGATTGCCAGGTGCCGGCCATGTGTGTGAGGCACCCTGGCATTTTCAGGGAGTGGCGCCAAAAAACGTAGGTGGGCCCAGCCGATGGGAGGAAGGGTCGCTGACGTCATTAGTGGTCCCGATCTCCCCACGGCCTTTGCAGTGTCGAGTAAGTCTAGACTTAATGGGCTGTGCATACTTTGTGGGGGAAAATCCATTCGATGGTGAGTGGATTTGCCCCATTCGCAGCCATGCACAGGGGCGGGACTTATATTTGGCATGGAGGGGGCTAACTGATCGCAGGGATACGAAACGTTTAAGTCCTGTGATCAGGTCTAAATTGGTCCCTATAAGAGAATTAAGTCCAACTTGCTCTCACCACACACCATCCGTGTTATCACATTAAGGGCCAGATGTATCAAACTTCAAAAAGTGAAAACGTTAAGAGTGATAAACAACCAATCAGCTCCTACCTGTCATTTTTCAAACCCAGTCTGTAACATGGCAGGTAGGAGCTGATTGGCTGTTTATCACTCTCCATTTTATCACTTTTTGAAGCTTAGTGCATCTGGCGCTTAGGGGATACCACAGTTTTATTTTCTATTGGGCCTATGGTAGGTCAAGAAAGTAAACTATTTTTTTTCTATAAATGTAAGAAGTGACCATTGGTTGTATCTTTTATTTAGGTAAAGTTATTCTTAAAATTATAACATATGTGTTATACTCTTTTGGTGCAATCATAGGGATCAAATACATTTTGGTGCATTCCAGTTAAATAGACCTATTGTGCCCCAGTTCTGGTACATTGCAGCATTCATCTTCTGTTGGGAATAGTGGTGCATTCTCTTCTCTTCACATTTCACAATTGTTCAAGGTGTCTTTTAATAATCGTTTAACCATAGTTGATTTACGCCAACTGTTGGCTATGTAAAAAAAAAGTGAGAAGTTTTGTGATAGGAAGCAATTATGAGTTTTCACTTAAAGATTTCCCCTACTCATAGATAATATGCTGCTGTCACAAACAATTACGTTATAGGCAACCCTGGCTAGGTAGATCATACTCAAATTAGGCCATTTTGGGAAAGGGCATAGAGGCCAGTGCCATTTTGGGTAAGGGCATAGAGGCAAGTGCCATTTTGGGAAAGGGCATAGAGGCCAGTGCCATAAAGTATAGTTCTTAATCAGTACCCTTGTGGTAATGCATCCTAAATAAATCTAATTGTCATCCAGACCTAGCTAACCTGGAGTGCAATCAATGAGACAAACGTGGAGGTGTTGATAAGTGTTGCTCTGCCTTATAAAATAATGAAATAATTGTATTTACTGTATATAGCACTCTTTCTCCAAAAGGATTCAAGGCATTTAAAATAATGGTGTGCTTGCAATTTGAAGTACAGTAAGTACTGCCTGATCATACCTTTATCAAGAATAGTTGTCTTACATACAGATTACAAAAATACATCTAAAACTCTTGATATTAATCAGTTCATGGTAAGAAAAAATTGTCTCTCGAAACAGCTGTCCTGCAAAGACTACTTGCAAGAGCTGGGTGCAGAAAGCCCTATGAGTCTCTCCTAAAGACTAACGGGAACCTCTGCAACTTCACACTTAACTGTTCAGGAGTCTATAAAAAACAAGAATGGTGACCATGGGAGGTCACCACAGAAGAAGCCACTGCTGCCATAACAATATTGCCGCATGTCTAAAGTTTACTAAAGAGCATCTAGATCAGTGGTTCTCAACCTCGGTCCTCAGGACCCACCAACTGTGCACGTTTTCCAGCTCACCTCACAGGTGCACTCATTATTCACTGAAACATTTTAAAAGAATCACAGGTGGGGCTAATTACTTCACTTGTGCTTCTGTGTGGAGACCTGGAAAACGTGAACTGTTGGGGGGTCCTGCGGACCGATGTTGAGAACCACTGATATAGATGCTCCACAGCACTTGCATCTGCAACATTATGCTAATTTTGTGTATAATTCTCACCCACTTGTAGCATCTTAAGACATTGAAGTGCACTTCCGTGTATATTTGGATGCAATAGGGGTGGTGGGAGGACAACTACATTTGGAATGAACACAACTGGAAAGGGAACCTTATCACATGGAACAGGTATATAGATGATGTCCTATTTATCTGGAAGGGGACCGAGGAATCACTTAAACTCTTCCTCGAGCACATCAACAACAACAACAACAACCTAAGATTTACCACCGAGTACAGCAAGACAGAAGTCAACTTCCTCGACCTCAAGATCTTCATCGAGGACACAAAACTACACACAAAAACATACAGGAAAAAAGTGGATGTGAACAGCTTCATCCTCTCCACCAGCGGACACCATCCACAATGGCTGCAGACCATACCCAAAAGCCAATACATCAGATTACGCCGAAACTGCTCAAGACTGACAGACTTCCATGAACAAAGTGAAGAACTAACAACACAATTCAAAGAAAAACAATACAACAACGAACACCTGAACGAAGCAAGAAAAGAAGTAGAAGCCATAGAAAGGAAGAACCTACTCAAATACAAAAACAAAGACACCAAGAAAGAACTAGGAATACCACTCTTCATTACCAACTACTCCCAACAAGCAACAAAAATAAAGCAGATCCTCAGAAAGCACTGGCCAATACTCCTACAGGATGAACAACTGAGCGAGCACATTCAGGACAGACCAAGAGTGATATTCAGAAAAGCGCCCAACATACGAGACAAACTTGTCCACAGCTGCATTCCACCAAAGCTCAAGAAGCAAGGCACAATCAACGGGAAGGAACCACCCAAGGGCTTCTACTACTGCGGCCAATGCACCGGATGCAAGAACCAGAAACAACTCAGCACTAAACCAAGGGAAGAATTCACATCAGCATCAACAGGCAATACATATCGAATCAAAAGTCAAATCACCTGCGACAACAAAGGAGTAATATACCTTCTAGAATGCCCCTGCGGGAAACAGTATGTGGGAAGAACAACAAGAACCCTGAAGACACGCATAAAAGAACATCTAAACAACATCAAGAAGGGGTTCGAAGACCACAACCTATCACAACATTTTAAACAACACCACAACAGTGATCCCAAACATCTCACGTTCATAGGAATCGAGAGAGTAACACAAAATTGGAGAGGAGGAGACTACACACAACTCATCAACAAAACAGAACTCAGGTGGATGTACGAACTGAAAACACTTAACCCAAGAGGACTCAATCTAGACAACGAGGTCAAATCAATAGTCGGAAAAAAGAAATAAATCTGCCTGGACATTCTAAAAACCATGGAAGCGACCAACATTCACCAACAGACTATATAATCCCAAACTTTTTGTACCATTTCTAGTTTCTATTTCCTTGATCCTCACCCCCCCCAAGCCCGCCAATCACCACACCCCCCGTCCCACCCTCCATCTTTCCGTTTCCCACCCCCCCCCCACCGGAAAAACACCCATCCCCCCAATTAAATACGACACCACCGCCCAACAACACAAGAAATCTTCATTGCCCTATACAGGCATAGCCCGGTTAAGCATACAAATATCCTATTTAAAAACAAGCCCCCTGCGCCCGATCCTATATTTACAGACAACACCACCGTAATTGCACATTCCAAATGTATATAACCCACATCCACACAATAACGTGGAATCCAGAAACAATGGTTACCACTAGCAACCACAAACGTGTCTGCTCGGGATCAGCGCAGACACAAGCATCAAAGAACACCAATCAAGAAGCAGACAGAAGCACCAACCAATCAGACACCAGCAAGAACCAGAAGCTCCAATCAGACGACAAAAGACCATACAGAAGACCCGCCCCCAGCCTACTTAAGACTGACAAGCCACAGAGACTGTAAAACTCCCTAGAAGAAGGCCAGCACCAGGCCGAAACGCGTTGGAGAAACACCAGGAAAACAAGCTCCATTATCCCAACCATAAACAGCCCCAAGAGCACCCCGGCGAGTGAGAGCACCCCAAGCAACGGCAGAAGCATACGGGACCAGAAGGGAAGCGCGAGAGTAACACCGTCCGACTACCGCGACGGCAAAGTGAAACATCCGCCGGGCAGAAGGAAGATCGTGACGGGAACGGGAGGAGGTAAGTAGCCAGGGTCCGTCGGCAAGGACTCGCGACGGGGGAGACGCTAACCAGCCTAATCCCCGCTCGCGACCTCTGCCAGACGCTCCACGCCCCTGACCGCAGGCCTCAGACTAGCAAGGCAGACGGCGCATAGCCCGACACCGGACCTAGTCGAGCCAACGCGGGGAAAGGAAGCACACGGAGCGCCCAGACCCGGGCCGCTACGTCCTTCCACCCGACCAGCTCCCAAGCACTGCACACTCCAGCAGCACCCTCCGTACAGCATCAGAACGACCACCGGCAAACAACTACCCTCGGCACGCCACCCAGTATCACCAGTCTGGGCCCCCGAGCAAGACCTGTGGAAGGCTCCAAGGAACAGCGCACAGACAAGCGGGACGCCGCACCTGTGCCCACCGCCAACAAGCCCACAACCCCTTCCCCCCCCCTCCAACCATCATCCGACCCCGGACTCTGTCCCTATCCAGAGACCCCCGGAATCGGAACATTCCCTAATACCCCAATCCCATTATCCCACCACCGCTGTTTGTGTTACCAAAAGCCCCCCTCCCCCCCCACCCCATCCTTGTGTGTATATGTGCCAACCGCACATATTGTATTCTATGAAACATTGTTAACCCTTTGTACTACTATTATTTCATTAAAGGCAATTTAAGCAAAACAAACCGGCTTATAATTGTGTCATCGCACCAAACACCAAAGGGGTGGAGCGCTTCACTGAACCCCCATTCATATGTGTTATACTCTTTTGGTGCAATCATAGGGATCAAATACATTTTGGTGCATTCCAGTTAAATAGACCTATTGTGCCCCAGTTCTGGTACATTGCAGCATTCATCTTCTGTTGGGAATAGTGGTGCATTCTCTTCTCTTCACATTTCACAATTGTTCAAGGTGTCTTTTAATAATCGTTTAACCATAGTTGATTTACGCCAACTGTTGGCTATGTAAAAAAAAAGTGAGAAGTTTTGTGATAGGAAGCAATTATGAGTTTTCACTTAAAGATTTCCCCTACTCATAGATAATATGCTGCTGTCACAAACAATTACGTTATAGGCAACCCTGGCTAGGTAGATCATACTCAAATTAGGCCATTTTGGGAAAGGGCATAGAGGCCAGTGCCATTTTGGGTAAGGGCATAGAGGCAAGTGCCATTTTGGGAAAGGGCATAGAGGCCAGTGCCATAAAGTATAGTTCTTAATCAGTACCCTTGTGGTAATGCATCCTAAATAAATCTAATTGTCATCCAGACCTAGCTAACCTGGAGTGCAATCAATGAGACAAACGTGGAGGTGTTGATAAGTGTTGCTCTGCCTTATAAAATAATGAAATAATTGTATTTACTGTATATAGCACTCTTTCTCCAAAAGGATTCAAGGCATTTAAAATAATGGTGTGCTTGCAATTTGAAGTACAGTAAGTACTGCCTGATCATACCTTTATCAAGAATAGTTGTCTTACATACAGATTACAAAAATACATCTAAAACTCTTGATATTAATCAGTTCATGGTAAGAAAAAATTGTCTCTCGAAACAGCTGTCCTGCAAAGACTACTTGCAAGAGCTGGGTGCAGAAAGCCCTATGAGTCTCTCCTAAAGACTAACGGGAACCTCTGCAACTTCACACTTAACTGTTCAGGAGTCTATAAAAAACAAGAATGGTGACCATGGGAGGTCACCACAGAAGAAGCCACTGCTGCCATAACAATATTGCCGCATGTCTAAAGTTTACTAAAGAGCATCTAGATCAGTGGTTCTCAACCTCGGTCCTCAGGACCCACCAACTGTGCACGTTTTCCAGCTCACCTCACAGGTGCACTCATTATTCACTGAAACATTTTAAAAGAATCACAGGTGGGGCTAATTACTTCACTTGTGCTTCTGTGTGGAGACCTGGAAAACGTGAACTGTTGGGGGGTCCTGCGGACCGATGTTGAGAACCACTGATATAGATGCTCCACAGCACTTGCATCTGCAACATTATGCTAATTTTGTGTATAATTCTCACCCACTTGTAGCATCTTAAGACATTGAAGTGCACTTCCGTGTATATTTGGATGCAATAGCAGTATCAATCGCACCATCGAAACTTGCATCAACCCGGTGGCATGTTTCTCCAAACATGTCCTCTGATTGATGTTTTTGACAGGCCCACATAAGCTCTGCCACACCCTGTTGCCTCCCAGGAATGACCAGTAAAGATCACAGACTCTGTATCTGATTCTGTACGACACCTCTGAGCACAGACGATCGAGACGCATGCGTAGACTTGAATAGGCCATTTACATGCAGCGTTGACTTTAGATCCAAATCTAAATCAGGCCCTCTGTGTGTGGGAAAAAAAAGGCAAAACACGCAAGCATCTACAGTACATTTTATGCCAAATATAAAGTATGGTGAAGGGAGTTTCATGGTTTGGGGCTGCTTTTCTGCCTTTTGGTTTAGACTGGTTGATTTATTTAATCAAAAAAGAAATTCCAACCCTCATTAAAACATTGTTCTGGAGAATGTAAGGCTAGCCATGGGCCTGATTCGGACCTGATCGCTGGGCTACAATTGTTCGGGGCCCAGCGATCAGGAAAATGCCATCCCAGCATGGTCTTCCCCTGCCCCTGTGCATGGCTGTGAATGCGTTCAGGTGAAAACCATTTGCAACTGTTGTGGGTAGAAGGAAGCCAGTGGATTTTACTCCCAACAGAACGGGCAATGCCTGCATTTTCTGGGGCATTCCCAGAAAATGGTGGTGTGCCACCCCCAAACGTCCAGCATCTGTCACTCAACTTGCAAATAGCCGGCTCTGATCACATGGACTGTTCTTCTCCCACACCCACCACAGGCTTGATGGACCATCATGGTGGAGGTCCCGCTGCATGCCTATCCTATCCTGTAACTTTCCATTTTTGAGGTCCACTCAATCCACCTCTTCCATCCTACCCACCTTCACGTTGCCACCAACCTCTTTTTCACGGTCCTTCACTTTTTACCTTCTGACCATGCCCACTCACCTTGGGGACTTTCACATGAATATCAATGATTTCACTAACCTACAAACCTACCTACAAACTTCTCTCATGCTCTCTGTCTCTGTCAACTTGTTTGACATCTTCAGATGGACATCCTACCCTTCTTATATCAACGACCACTTCTAGGACGTGGTCTTCTCTCCTCTCTATGCTGTTACTGACTTTAACAACTCTACTCCAACCCTTTCCCTGTCAACCAAAACCTCTACTTCAGCATTACACTTCCCCGTCACCCACCCCTTTCCCAAGCTAATGTTTACTACTCTAGCATTATTCTAGGTATTATTAATAATAATTGAATAGTTTGTTTTCTGTATATAACTAATCAACTCCTTTAGTTCTAGATTTATTAACAGCAGTATACTGTATTTGTGTACAAACACTACAGGAATTAAATGTAAGTGTCTCATTAATTAGCTACTGAACAATAGTTTGCAACGCTAATTTCCACACAATCTGGTTCTGAGCCAAAAGACATTAAGTCAAGAACTCATGTAAGAAAATGTATGTTTATGATTACTGTACAATACACCGTTCTTGACTTTCTTTCATATGTTTTAACCATTATATTGTCTCGTCTGTTCCTCAGTTTGGCAGGTGAATACATTCTGTAGGTGAGTGAAGTCAAGAACTTGCTTGGTTAACCAGAAAAAAAGAAATGTTTATATTCTATATGAAATATATAGTAACATCAGTATTGTATAGCCCAATAATAAAAGTCTTTCATTAGGGATAATATTAGAATAGTACAATGCAACCGCATCTTTTAAAAAAGCACAGAGCCTTATTGTACAACAATGTCACTACTGAGGGATCAGTTTTGTATTAAGCTGGGTACACATATATACAATCCAACCGTTTGGCCGACTGTACTCCCATCGGACCGTCCGCAAACAACAGCCGATCACGCGCGTACACACCTGTACAATTTTACTTGCGGCGTCCGATGTACTCCCGTCCAAACAGTCGCAAGAAAAAGATTGTACCACCGTACACACTCTCTCGATTTGGGCTTTTGACACGATATATATGAACAAAATTATCATAATGGGCTGGGTTAAGGGCATACCAAAACAAAGAGGCGTGAGTACAGAACCTAAACAAAAGTGACAGGGTACGCGTCTACTAAACTTCAAATGCCGGTCTGGTCCCGCAGTTAAATTTGAGAGGCACAAGCAGACAGACAATAGCCCTTAAAATGGCCAAGGATAATACAAGGCACAGTTGCTAATATTTCAATATGCATTACATAATGTGACACACATGGATCACCAAACTTCTATAAAGCCGGGTATGCGACTAGTTAGTTTGCGGTAGTCACCCTGCCAAACTTCTATAAAGCCGGGTATGCGAGTATAGTCAGTTTGCGGTAGTCACCCTGTAGTCGCAAACTTCTATAAAGCCGGGTATGCGAGTATAGTCAGTTTGCGGTAGTCACCCTGTAGTCGCAAACTGCTATAAAGCCGGGTATGCGAGTATAGTCAGTTTGCGGTAGTCACCCTGTAGTCGCATACCCGGCTTTATAGCAGTTTGGCAGGGTGACTACCGCAAACTGACAAGTCGCATACCCGGCTTTATAGAAATAATGAACTACAATATTTCAAATGGGGATTAGTGCAGCGCTCTGCTCCTTAACAATTAACCTATTGTTAATATTCTCAAACCAGAGCTTCAGGCTCTTTTGGTCACCATCTAACCTATATATATCTGCTGTATAATGTGATCATATAGGATGGTCCTTCATTATAATACATGAAACGGAACACGTGCAGTGTCTATTATCGGCATTAGCCATAAAGCCAGCTGTTTGTTCAATTGCCGGCTCTGCTGTATGTGTTATATAAATATCAGCACCTAAATTCCATTGTTCAATCGGAACTTGCAAATACACACAATATCAGTGGCGGTGAGGTGGCCTGGGTCCCGGAGACGCAGGGTAGCTCGGGCATCAAGGCTGTACGCGGTGGGAAGGCAGAGTGGTACCCGGTCGGTTGCATCAGCCGGCATTCCTCTGAGCCCCTGCATCCGTGCTGCCAACCCTGCTCCCCCGTCGCTGCACCACGGTCACTGGCGGGTGCTCCACGACTATGGAGGCGCCCGTACAGTCGGGACACAGTCGCCTCAGACTTCCTGTCACAGCGATAGCGCTGCTGCCCCGGTTCCCATAGTCGTGGATCGCCCTCCAGTGATCGTGGTGCAGTAACAGGGGAGCAGAGTAGGCAGCACGCCACGGATGCAGGGGCTCAGAGGAATGCCGGCTGATGCAAACATAGTGTAAGCTGCCCGGGTACCGCTCTGCCTTCCCACAGCTTACAGCCTGCCATTCATTCCCGAACACTATATGTTCCGTCTATGGTATGTGTTCCGTCTAGCAATTAAAAGGTGGTCTGTGCTGAACATGAATTTGCCAGACATGGTACACATTATGTTACACTGTGGCAATGTAATGTGTAACATAATGAGCACCATGTCTGGCAAATTCATGTTCAGAACAGACCACCTTTTAATTGCTAGACGTAACACATACCATAGACGGAACACAGACGCTCGCGCGCCAGAGCATCCAGGACAACATTACCGCAACAGGCTCCCGCGTCCTGACTGCCTCGCTTCCAGTCACAGCGAGTGCTGGGGAAAGGTAAGGTGACCCTCACCAGCACAAGCAGCAGCACCACCACCACCACTCTCCACGTGGTATGCGGTGCACAGCACGCTGCACCTCATCTTGGGCTTGTGCCCCCCAGAGCTGCCCGTCACCAAGTACCTCCAGGGCCCCCTCTCCTCGCTTTCTGTGGCCCTGTCTGTAGGGGGGGGTCCCCGCAGCACCCTCCCCTCGGGATGCTGCTCCAAGCTGCCCACTGTCTGCAAGTCTGGCACCCTGATCATAGTGCACAGACACAGGGGCTCCAGCTGTAGCGCCCGTCGTGCTTGCCCCTGCTGCCATCATCCTCCTCCCCCAGTCCTGTTCCTACTCTCTGCCTGCGCAGTGCATATCCTGCTGGTCCCCCATCCCCAGCACCATGACCCGCACACAGCAGCATTAACAGCCTCCAGCGAATCGCTGTTGTGCTACCGGGTCCGTGCAGTGGCCTGTGGCACCCCAGCTGTGGATATTAGGGGGGCAGGTGCAGGGGATGCTGCCTGTACCCCACACTACCCAGGTATCACCTCACCTCTCCCTGTATCCTTCCTGGACTGGGGGGGGGGGGGCACCTTTGAAATGCTAGACGGACATAGATGGAACACAGACTCTGTGATACGTCTATGTGTTCCGTCTAAGGACAGCGGCAGGGAGCTGCGGGGCTGCAATTATCTACTAACCTGAAATGTAAACTACGGTGCGGCCATACTACATAACCTATAATTTTGTTTACTGGCAACACCAACAAGCAGAGAAACCTTCCACTTTCCATTCAATCATCTTAATAGTGGCCGCGCTTTATTCCACCCGCAATAATCCCCACTATCCAGTGTAATGACACTACACATACTCATACAGCTATGGAACGCCCACATGGGCGTTCCAGCTTTGGCAGTATAGTCGCAAGGACGGCAGCATATCGGTCGGACGTGCGTACACACTGCACTTTTGTTCCGATATGAGGCCGTCCTGTCGGATGAAAATTAAACTGCAAAGAACCATCGACCGACCGAGTATGGACGGACAAGACAGTTTTTTGCCGTTTATCGCTCGTACGGGACAGCGTACACACATATACAATTGAACGGCTGTCCGACCCAGAACGGAAGAACGGCCCGACAATTGTATATATGTGTACCCAGCTTAAGTCTTGCAAGAATGCAGCACATAATCCAAATGTGACCTTCAGCGTAATTATATAAACAGAGTATATGTTTACTTTACCTTGAAAACCGGTGCGATTCATCACACTAACTCACGCTTTGTGTCGACTCAGATAGAGTCATGAAAAAGCAGCTTGGAAAGATAATGTGATAATACGTTTATTTTATAAACACGGTTCACTTTCACCATTACTTTGTTACATTGCAAGAATTTCTCCAAACGGTTTAGGCAATTGCACAGTGCCAAAACATGTGACTATACAATCATCCAGCTCCCTGTGGATTTTTGTGTGTATAATTAGGACTTTAGGACCTCACTTTCCGAGGACTAGACTTCCTTTTATGTTTTACTGTTGACTATGTAATCAATTGTACTTCAAAAACAAACACATTTTTCACGGTCTAATCCCTTAGACACATTTGCTTAGTGTGACCCATAAAACAGTCTCGGCAGACTGGTGAAGCATTGATTTCAATACTCATGTGATTTGGTGAGATTCTGCAGAGGTCTATGCAAAGTCATATTTATATGAAAGGCATTATAATATTTTTATATTTATGCATATACAGTGTGAAGGCTATATATATCAGAATGGCCAAACCGGTCATTGGGATTTACCAACAGTCCATATTTTCCAGGCCACCTGTGGCTCTGTACAATGTGTCAGTTAGGAATAATGCAGCACATGTTTAAAAATGTTACAGTTAGTAATGATTACACCTGTGCCCCAGTTAGGTGGTCTGGAAAACATGACCTGTTGGTAAATCTCAGGAACTGGTTTGGCCACCCCTGTAATACTGTATATCATGTGCATTTTAACATATTAAAGAATAGCTGGTCATAGTTTCCCATTTTTTGAGAATGGTACAAAAATATATATTATGCTCACTGTTCCTCATGGGAGGAGCTTCACACAGATAGGTAAATGTTATTGGTTCCCCTGGTAGATAGATTCTGTGGTCCTCGTGTGGACCATAGAGGAGACAGAACATGATTATTTTGTGACTAATGCTAATTTGATTACTGAATAAGGAGTTTGCTTAGGAACAGGGGAACTGGAGGAGGATCTAAGAAAAGCTAAATCTTCCTCTCCTCTGGTAATGCTACAAGTCCCCAGCTCTCCTGATACAAACACCAAAGCAAACAGTACATAACAATACATTACCACCATGTTCTCTCTAAATTACATGGATAACATACTGTACAGTACATACTGTATATCAATGTGGTAGAGACTCAAGATACTGCAGCTGGAGTTGGAAGACGTTTGGTGCACATGGAATTATGTACAGTATATTTAGCTGTTGATTCACTTTGGTCAAAATAAAATTTGTGAAAGCTGTACAATATAACCCATTAATATTGGCAATTTGCAGTTATGACTTATGGTTTTCATTGGTCCCAATAGACTAGAAGGTCTGTTTATCAAAGGCACATAAGTAAAATCCAGCGCCCAGTTTGGTTCATGCATGTTTGATGCTAACTGTCCTGGCAGGCAATGATTTTTTCCAGTACTGGGTGGTGTCGGCAGTGAGATAAAAATGATTTGCCCAAGTGTTTTTTATTATTATTATTATTATTATGTCACTTTGGATGAGATTTAATGGGATGCGATGTTTGGTAAGGTTACGAAATCGCGCCTTATCACATTTTTCAAAATACATTTTTTGGAACAATTCGACTATTTCATGAAATGTGAATTCACGGCAAAACAAATGCGATATGGTACAATTTTTAGTCTTGAAAATGTGCAAATTCTGACTTTTTTTGCAAAAAAATCGCAAAAGTCTCAATATCGCACTCTATGAAATCTCGCCCATAGTCTGCAAGTCTGTCTGTAAAGGTTTCTAGATGGGTTGTGCTGCGCTCTACCTTAAATATGATTACCTCTGTACATGATTAACATATAATATGAGATGTACGTCTTAAGAAATTTCCAATTTATTCAGAACATAAATCATAAATTGTAAAAATCACAGTACTGTGTGTGTATAACCCCACTGGGTACCACTCCTTTTATAAGCGTAAAAGGATTTAAATAAATGAATATTTCTAGGAAAAAATGAATTGATGAAAAAAGACAAAAAGTAAATGAAAAAAATGAATGAAAAAATATATATTGTGCACAGAAATTTTTTCATTCATTTTTTTCATTTACTTTTTGTCTTTTTTCATCAATTCATTTTTTCCTAGAAATATTCATTTATTTAAATCCTTTTACTGTGATTTTTACAATTTATGATTTATGTTCTGAATAAATTGGAAATTTCTTAAGACGTACATCTCATATTATATGTTAATCATGTACAGAGGTAATCATATTTAAGGTAGAGCGCAGCACAACCCATCTAGAAACCTGTACGAATTGAAACAGAGACAGTCACCCGTTTAGTGCGGCTGCTAACCAAATACAAAGAGATTCAGAGCGCAGGTTACCAACCAAAAAATCCATAAGTCTGTCTGTAAGTTCCTACAAAAAGCAAATAACATTCTTCTTAAAAAGGCAGACATTCATGTAAGTTAGACTTCCTTTACATTTTCGTCTGGTAATTATGCCAAGTAATACCTGTGAGGAGCCAAAACACACAGATCCATCATTTGGCTCTATGCTAATTGTGATGCAACGCTGGTCTTACCGGTGGCTTCCCACTTCTGGGTCAGCTGATGACCTGTAGGGGATTTTCATTATGTTCTGGGGTTGCACATAATACTATTTAGCCAATGTGGGTATTTGCCTGAGCAAACCTGCATTCCCCACCTGCATGAATGGTCACAATAAAGTAAGTGTAAAGTTGTAATAAATACTTTTTAAAATGTAAAAAATTTTTTTTGACATAACAGGACAATAAGGCCATGTTCTCACAGGTCCTAATTTGGCCGCTGTATGATGGTTTGGGACTATGTATGCACATTTTCTGCAATGCGCATGTCCAGGGCCCGGGCTGTGAGCGCCGTCATCAAATTGTTGTGCTTGCAAGGCACTCTCAGCCCAAGTGACAGGTGGTGGGGGTGGATCCCCGGCAATTCATCCCTGTAAAAAAAAGGTGGGCGCAAAGTGCAGGCATGCTTATGCCTGCTAGGGGCGGTCGTACGACGTTGGCACCCGTTCGAAAGCCCCTGTTTTCCTTGCAGCCACCAAGTGAGTCCTGGGCTACATGTATGGTTGCCACCTCATCCCTTTAATCCTGGAGACATATTAACTACACAGGTTACACATCCTATCACTTTTACCATAAATAATTTATTTTGGGTCTGGACCACCAACTCAAGGCACCCCTGTAAGTGTCTTGTGGTACCCCAGGGTGCCACGGCACACATGTGAAGTGATAAAGTGTCTGGTTTTTATCGCCAGCCAATCCACTCCTAACTGTGAAGTTACAGGCTTGGTTTGAAAAATGACAGGTAGGAACTGATTGGCCGGTGATAAAAAACACTTTATCACTTCACTGAGCTTAATTAATCGACCCCATAGTTTGGGAACCCCTATAATGGTCCTTATGTTCTCGGCCTTGTATGGAAATGATCTATTTGTAGCAGAGAATATGTCTCGGTAGGAGCTTATATCCCTCCTGAGGCCATGGACGATAAACATCTGGAACTTTGTCACAAAGAAAGTTCTCTTATATTTTATCTAAACTGTTCAATTTACGATAAACCACCAGGATTTACAGTAAGATTTACTAGCTTTTTTTCTAGCTCCTATAAACTCCACAGATGGAGAAAAACATAAAATTTTCAATTAGAGCTGGAAGAGAGTTCATATGTTTAGATGAATGAAATGGAAAATACTAACTGTGAGGAACCCACCTAGATATTACTGGCGACCTGGTAATAAATTCATGCAGGTGAATTTGCCAAGCCTATATGAGATTCACAACTTTACAGGGGAAATCCCACAATGAAGTCCTGAAAGGTGCTACACGACATTCCAGAGCCAGGTCCTGCTCCAGGGTTTAAAAAAAACAGCAGTTAGGGTTCTTCTTTTGAAATATTATTTTTTTAACTACTGTATTATTATCCTTATTATTATTATCGTCATTGATTTTACAGAGTGCTCTGCAGTGCTAGATGACGAGGACACAGGGCTTAGAGAATGCAGATTTTTCTTTTAGCAAAGATGGGTGCTATGTAGTGGCATACCATCTATAATGGGTGCAGGATGTCTGGTGCACATGGGTCTCTGTGACAAGAGGGGGTTACACCATTGCTTCTCCAATGGATGACTATAGACTTACCTTACAAAGAAAGGACCTGGAACATGATGCTGCCGCCATTTTCCCAGATATATGCACATACGCAGCAAAGGCAAATGTGGCTGACACCATTTTCTTGAAGACACTCTTGTGTGCAGTAGACTTTGGTGCAGTGCTGAAGTCTTCTCCATGCATGCACTGGCACAGTTTGATCATGCATAGAGACTGCACATTGGAACCCTGTTCTGATTTACTCTCCTGAACTGAGAATTTTTGTAAGGCAATTTTGGGGGCAATGCAATTAAACGAGCTATTAAATAGCACCTGAAATGGGTGCACTGGGCTATTTAATTAGCTGCAGCACGCACAGTACTTACAGTTAGTCTGAAGAGTCAGCACCTAATGAATGCCAGCTGTGATGCTGATAGCTTGGGCGGTAAGCATGTAGCTCACATCGTGGAACTAGTTTTGGCACCACGGCAGGGTGTGAGCAGAAATCCTCTAATTACAATCTTACAGAGCGGCTAATTGAATTGCTCCAGGCACTCATTCTAGGCGCTATTCAATAGTGTGTTTAACTGATTTGTGCCTTGCACTAATTTGATTTATTCAAGGAAAAACCAAGTCAACTTTGCTTTTCAAAAGTCCACCCTCTCTCCAGTGCTTAGTGCTGCTTTGGTGTTCAGACTGGGTAGAGTAATTGCATATCTGCTGGGGTATCACACAAGTATGGGGGAAATCATTTTGTACAAATTATAATTTGACTGCAAATAGAAACATAGAAACATTTTGATTTGATTCAATGGCAGATATAACTGAATTAATTATATCATTGAATAATGAATTAATTAATTAATGATCTGGAAATGAATTACCTGTTCGGGTTTTCTAAATTCTGTAAAATGTTAGAAATAAATAGTAACTGTACATTAAAATGCACAGAAATATGTAATGTTTAAATATATTTCCTCTACAAAACTGTATCAACTAATCTGCAGGCCTAATTCAGAGATGCATTCAAGCCGATGGTTTCCATGATCTCTGATTGTTTAGATTTACGCACTGTGAGATCGGTTCCAGAGCCCCCTAAGCCACAGATTGGAGGTGCAGAGTAGATGAGATGGCCATCATTCAGATCATTCAGGTAAGCAATACAATGCTAGCGGTGTATGCATTTTGCCTTCATATAAGTGGCGACTACTACTTCACTCTTCAAGCAGAGATCCTCAGCCAGCGCAAAATACCAATGCAGACTATAAAAACCAGATAAGGCTCCACAAAAGACAGGAAGTGGCTTCCCACAGGAAGCACAGAGTCTGTTAATAACAGCCTAGTCTGGCAGTCCCAGGGGGCAAAAACATCACCCAATGGGACTGTCTGTCCTGGGGATGACTGACAGGTAGCACTTCCAATGGGAAGTAAATGTCAGTCACAGTGTAGTCAGGAATTGCAATTGGCTCACTGATGTGGATTTTACTGCAGGGGCTGCGGCCCATAGGTAAAATATGCCACAGTTTCAAGTTCACTTACCTCTAAAATTAGCATATGTCCACACTGCAACTGCATCCGAAGACTTTGCTCCATTTTAATTTTCCTTTTTGTTAGTATACAACGCTGAATTAGTCCCTTAGTAAAATATGCAACATACTGTAGTTAACCCTTTGAGGGCCGAGTGAATTTGTCTAAATAGGTGTGAAAATTGCCAAGCAAACCTTTTTATTGATCCTAATGACCTGTAACGGTTACCTTATATAGGAAATAAAATCTATTTTTACACAACATTTTTTTTATTTGAATTTATATAACAAATGTAAGCGATGCGGACATTTTTAGTGGATATTTTGCACATCTCTTACGGAGATGTTGACACTCGAAGGGTTAATAGTCAATAAGCAATTTGATTAGAGTATCGATTAGGGGTACCCAAATGTAACAT
The DNA here is from genome assembly GCF_055691185.1 of Crinia signifera. Taxonomy (NCBI): domain Eukaryota; kingdom Metazoa; phylum Chordata; class Amphibia; order Anura; family Myobatrachidae; genus Crinia; species Crinia signifera. Next base: position 443,743,647 of record NC_139217.1, on the reverse strand, counting down.
CCACCTGTAGACAGTCAGACGCATATTACAGAACTGAGTGGGCTGACTTGGAACCATCACAGCCACTTAATGTTGGCCGCAGAGATCCTGTTGAGGTCATGAAAGAACATAGATTCCAAGTCACTCGTTTTTAATTTTTACCAAGAACTGCATTGGACAATGTTATTATCAATATAATTAAAACAGATTGATCTTTGTGTAAGATAAACATGGCTACTTAATGTATTATGCACACTCTCCAACCGGGAGCCATGACGCCCTATGTTTCCATTTTAAACTATTTGTTTCAATAATGGGGAAATGTTAGACAATGAGAAAACCAAAACATTTTTCATGTAAAATCGAACCGCTGATCTCCCATAGGAGAACATGAAATTACAAATGCCTGTTATATTAATTACATATTAATGGGTAATTTGAGGCAAATGTACATGAGAAGAAGCCAATTTGCTTTTAAATATGAACATGTTCCATTTTTCATTAAATTGCTTTTGCATGAATATCTTATTTATTTGAAAATACTGAAGTACATAGATATTATGAAATATAAATAACACTGTAAGCTTTTGAAAATCGTAAAGTAGTAGGTGGACTGTGGGCTGCAGTGTTCATTCAGAATTTGATTGTCACTACTGGTCAGTTCATTCTGCAATATGATTCATACTGGACACTGCCATATTTTTTGGATAGTCCATCCCATTTCCAGGGCTTGATTAAAGGTTCAAGTTGACCTAGGCTCCCCTTGTAATGTTCATAAACACAGGTGTATGGGCGCTTGGGAACTCGCCAGTCATAGAGCCAATGTGCATGTAACAAAGGTTATACATGAACTGGCATGTAGGGTCTAATGCTTGTGTCGTGTGAAGGAGACTTTGGCTTTAGGCTGCCCAGCTGGCTCTGTAGTACAATGTGCATAACGTCATGGTTCCGTCAGTAAGTTACATTGGCACCTGGCAGTCACCTTGACCCCACATTACATCAAGATGGGTAAAAGCTGATAAGCATGGATTAAATTAGGCTTTCATTTCATTCCTCAGCTATCACTTGCACCAGTGGTGGTTTTTACCTATGGGCTGCAGGACTGCAGCCCTCCCAGGTACAATCCACCACTGTGTACAGCCAGATGCAGTCTGTGAGAATATATTGGCTTCACTGTGACTGGCAGTGACTTAGGTGTTCCCTCTCTCCGGGATGCCTCTATGGGCTTCTACGGCTGCGCCCATAGAATTCGGAATCTGTGCAAGCACTGTACTCAGATCGATACTGCGCATGCGCCAGTCCCGGTGCCTGCCATCTGAAGTGTACACACGCCGGGACAGTATTTTCGCTTCTACGGGCTGCTGACGAAGCAACCAATAGAAGCTGGTGGCCAGTGCATGCGTGCTACCGAAGAAGCTACTGTGCATGCACCTGTCCCGCGACCATGGCAGTATTCGGGACCAGCAGCAGCCCCCCATCACCAACAAAGTAGGAGTCACAACATTTTTTTATTAATTACAAAAAAATGATAATTCTTTAACACACCAATAAGTGCATTGTGCGGGGGAACCTGTTGACCTTTTGTACCTGTTGGTCATTAGGTCAATAGGTAAAAGGTCAACAGTGTCTAAGCTCAACAGGTGCCCTGCACTGCAGTTGAGTGCCAAGTGCACCGAAAGCGGACACAATATTTTTTGTAATTAATAAAAAATGTTGTGTCGACCTTTTTATATTTAAACCATTTCATTGGTATCTGTCGACCATAGACTCTGTGGACCTTTTACATGTCAACCTAACATCAACATCAACTTTTACCTGTTGACCTAATGACCATGTCCACCTTTCATACTTGTTGACCTAATATGTGTCGAACATATGGGGTATAATATAGAGATATATGTATAAAACAATAAAAACATAATCAAACCAAAACCTGCAAAACAGAAACATTAAAGTGAATGACACAATCTTCCTGGTTACAATCTCTATATTTACAGGCTTGACATAAAATACATATGGGCACTTTAATGCAGCCCTTTCGGTTTAGACGCAGAGTATTAGCTTATAAAAGTTTAAGCTTTGTAAATCAACAAACATTCTCTAAGAAGATTACGTTCTTACTCATGTATTTTGGGCTACTTGCGGCATTGTAAGCCTATTACAAAATCTGTAGAGTTAGCCCAATTTCTCTCATTTCAATATATTCTCTATTACTCACTTTTGTTATTCTTTGTCACAACAGTTCCTTACTTTGCTATCTCCTTTGCTTGACAACGCAATGATGCATCCTCGCCTTCCATAAGATTAATAGGTAACTGTTCTGCTGACAATGATTGGTCAATGTAAAGATTGTTTCATTTTTGTCGTCTGTTAGAATCCTTGGGTTATTTAAAGACCATAAATCAACATAAAATTATTTTAAATTCATATTTGTTGAATTCAAATATTACAATTGTCTTAACACAAGTAGTAGTTGGGTTTAAACCAATCACCATTTTTCTATTCTGTCTCTATGTTGTGTCACTTGACAGAAACCAATGAGATGCAGGTCACTGTTTATCTGTTTTCTGTGTATACAACTGACAGTGTTGTTAATAGGGCTGTGAATGGCGATCACTCTGAGGTTACTGATTACGGACTCAGGTGAGTAATCAGTAACAGATTAATGATCCAGCTTCCTCCCGAGCAAACTTTAGCAATTATTTTTCAATTCCTTCAACACCGAGGAAAAACTTCCTTCAAAAATATAAACACAAGTGTCATCACTTCTATTGAATGTATGTACAGCGGAAATGGTGCTTTACGGTTTACTAGAAGAATAAGTGGAAAAGGTCTAGGGTGTTATACAGGATTCCCATTAATATGGCATTGAAACAGTGCACATGCAAACTATAAGCCATGTTCATATGGGAGAGAATGTGACAGTTATTCCTACTGCTATTGTAACTGAAAACAAAAAGAGGCTAATGGGTCTTTTTTACTAAGCCTTTAAGAGAGAGAGATAAAGTGGAAAGAGAGATGTTTTTGAAAAAATGACAGTAGCTGGAAGGTCGGTAGTTTATCTCTTGCCACTTTATCTCTCTCCAATGGCCAGACGCACTAAGCCTTGAAAAGTGATAAAGTGAAGAGTTATCAGCTCCCAAATGTCATTTTTCAAACACAGCCTGTGACATTAGGAGTTGGTCAGTCGACCGGAGGTGTAGCTAGGTTTCGGCACAACCCTCCCCCAGTAATTTTTCTGTCTTATAGTAATTGCCCTTACATACTATGCAACACACCATTTTATGCCACACACCGTAATGTCGGGATATCGGGCAGATAACACGGACAAACCAAAACGGACCACCAAAAGATGAAAATAAAAATAAATATAAACAGCAAAGAAACAGAAAAATAAATATAAAGAATAAAAATAAAAATAGATAAAAAAATAAGAATAATAAAATAAAATAAATAAATAAAAAATAAAATAAATAATAAAGTTTAGACCATATAATGTTTACACTCCTTAATTGTGGAGGTTGGAGCATGCCAGTATTATTAGAGAGACTTTCCCTAGTTTACCCTGTATCTATTGCTGAAGTCTGCAGCTTGTGTTTGTAGCGGCGGGACTTCGCGGCTTGGTGCTGTGACGTCACCCGCAGCTGGGGTAGCTTGTCTCTTCTCCTGGGGTCTACTAAAATGCCAACGCGTTTCACACCGTGTAGGTGCTTTTTCAAGGATGAGCTATGAGCTTCTGCAATCCATGCCCCCCAGCTGCCCCACATCCTAGCGGAAAAACAAATCCACATATATTTCAGAATGAGGCTTGTCTCACCGCAATACGTGTGCAGTGGTAGTGTGGGATTGTGCCTCAGCAGCTCCCATTTAGAGGAGATAGTACTGTAGCTCCACCTCTGCCACTGGCAAGGAGGCCCAGGAACAGAGCATTTTGAACCTCCTGATATGGGTCATGTTGGGAGGTATGCTAGCCATCCAGCCAGTGGCGTAACTATAGCACGGCAGCGGTCGTGGGGGGTGCTGTGCAAATGGGGGCGCCGGGGGGGGGGGGGCTGCGGTGCTATAGTAATCCCCCCGCCCCCCATCCCCCGCTTGCTTACCTGTCCGCACGTCCCGGCTCCCCTCCTGGCTTCAATCAATGCTATGGAGACGGACCACGATAAAATGGCCGCCCCATAAAGCAGACTGTTCTCTGAAACTGTCTGCTGTATGGGGGCGGCCATTTTATCATTGTCTGTCTGGATAGAATTTATTAAAGCCAGGAGGGGAGCCGGGACGCGCGGACAGGTAAGCATGCGGCAATGGGGGGAGGGGGCACGGGGGGCCGGACAGACAGGCGGGGAGGGGGGGCGTCCCCCCATTAACGGCCGGGGGCGCCCCAAACAAAGCTACGCCGCTGCCTCCAGCTGTTGGGAAACTACAAGTCCCATCATGCCTTGCCACAGTTTTGCTATTAGGGAATGTTAAACTATGGCAAGGCATGCTGGGATGTGTAGTTTCATAACAGCTGGAGGGCCACAGTTTAGACATGCCTGCAATAAACCAGAAACAATTAGATGGGGATATGGGGCAAGGTCGACAGGGTTGGAAGGTCTACACAAGCATTAGGTTGACAATGGCAAGGTCGACAGTCAAATGGCCAAAATGAGTTTTTCATTTTATTTTAGCCAACATGTGCCGACAGGAGGCATTTCATGCCCTACCATCCACTACGGCATGGTGGGAGAATAAAATAGTGTGCCAGCGTATCAAGGCACTGTGCACGAAGCATGGCGAGTGAAGCGAGCCATGCAAGGGGACATGGCACACGTAGATAGTGTCCATGTCAACTATGTCGACATTTGGGACAAAAAAAAAACCTTGAATTTTTTTTTTTAACTGTTGTCCTTGCCATTGTTGACCTAATGCTTGTGTCAACCTTCCAACCCCGTCTAACTTAGCCATGTAGACCTATTTCATGTGTCGACCTAATATGGGTCGACCCAATGACCCATAACCCTTGCCCCCATTCTGTAATTCCCAGTGATATATGTGCATGTGTGCCTGCATGTTTGCGTGTGTGTGCGTGCGTGCACACGCGTGTGTAGGGGGGGATAGGGAAAGAAGCTCTGCTTGGCTTTGATTTCCAACTGTCTTTACTGCATATTCACATTATGACAAAGCAGATTGTTGCAGGCCACAGTTGGACTCCCGTCCGCCCTTACATAAGGCCAGAAATGAGGAAAATGATTCCGCAAACGTCATGTGTCAGATTTTGGCTGCCCCGGAGTTGTAGAATCAATACATGGAATGAAACACAAGCCATTTGCTCAAATGAATGATTCATCTACAGGAATTATTTACATTTTCTTAGACTATTGTGTAAAAGGTTGTCTTTCAATGTCAAACTGTAAAAAAAAATTACAGAAATAATGACATTTTTCCCCAATAAATCATATATACAACTGTTTTTTTAACTCAAAATATTTTCAGTTCTGCATTTTACAAAAGTAAAGTGTATGAAAGACACAATAATATAGATGATTATGGCCCAATGTCTGAATTTGTTCAGTGGAATGAACAATGAAAGCTTGCTTATCTCTTAGCTGATGAGTATTGATTTGAGACTAATTAGTGTATATTAGTATACTGTATACAGTACTTATTTGCATCAAAATAGATGAAAGTATCAATATACTGTAGTAGTAGGAATTACCATTTTTTTAAATTTTATATTACATGGTAGTTTATCATTTACCAAAACCATAGGCCCTGCTGTCCTGCAGCCATAGGTAATATATTCCACAGCTAAAACCTCTTATACCGCTTTCAGTTTGCAAATGCTGGGTCGCACAAGGGCTGGCCCTTTCACACTGCACCTCAACCCTGGTTGATGATGTAACGACCCAGCAATAACCTAGGTTGAGAGGGCTGGTCTGAAAGGGCCCGGGGTATTAGAAGGATAAGTAATGGTGTTGCTCCTAGCAATCAATTGGATTCTAGCCAGTGTTGAAGCATAGTGCCAAAAGTTCTAACAGCGGTGGCACGCTCAACATGTTTCTAGGCAAAATCATGACCAAAATATATAATGAGTTGGGCCAGAAGCGCTTACTCTAAGTAAGTTAAAAAATAAGGTGAATCCTCTTTTTCAGTATAGATCTCAATCTCAAAAGAAAAAAAGAACACATATATTTCACATTAGTCCAGTACTGATGATCATGAGTACAACTCTTTGACACTGACCTTCGAGCAAAGCCATATGTGCATGTAAAGGTATCTTTCTCATAAAGATACCTCTACATGCACATAGGGCTTTGCCCAAAGGCCAGTGTCAAAGGATTGTACTCATGATCATCTGACATCAGTATTGGAGGACTTATGTGAAATATATGTGTTCTCTCTTTTTGGCCCTTATTCTGGTTGGTGCGGTAATATCCGCGTGCGTTCGTGCCGCCGATGTTTTGTGTCTGCGCATGTGTGAGCCGGACGCACGGCCACATTTCGCATGAAATGTGTACACTACGAACAGGGGGTGGAGAGGGGCGTGAAGGGCTGTTTGGGCTCATTACCATATGTTTACACCCCGCGTTTCATGGGCGTTCCCATGAAAATGCTGGGCGTACGTATGGTAATGCGGCCGTGACGCACGTGTAGGGGGCGGACATATGACATTGCCGGATGTCAGCTGCCCGCCCAGATCCCTGCTTTTGCACGGAGAAATGCCCGTGTGGTCTGAGGTTGCGGGAGCTGGCGGACCACTCGGCCCTGCATTCGATGTTCTGCGACCATCGAATGATGGGGGAGGTTCCCTGAGATGGAGGAGGTGTATTCATGAGAAATACACGACAGCTTCTTACCGCGTACGGACGGAGTTGGCGATCCGTATGGAAGGCGGGGTTTAGGACGCACGGTGCTGGCCGCATATTCGGATCCGGCCGCACCGATCAGAATAAGGGCCCTTGTCTTTTGAGATTGAGATCTATACAGATTCATAGTTGGAGGAGAATCGGCACTCCTGGGCTGACTCATTATATATTGTGGGGGGTGGTAACCCAGAGTTAGCATGGAGCACCAGTCTGTGGGCGTAGACAGACTTTCAAATAATGCAGTCATAAAATCATAAAAATAAAATCATGATTAAATATTCCATAGGATTGTCTGTGCAGGCTAGACCTCATCAAAATAGTCCACAGTCCAACCACAACGCCACATTATCAATAAAATCAAACCCACTTGGCCATAAGGCCAGTCCATTTTAGCAAATGAAATCCCACTACAATTGGCACAGTTTGGAGGAGTGTTGATAGTGTGATCTCTATAGGGCTCAATTGTTCCCTATTTCTATATACTTTTTACAGTACTATCCCTACTCAGGCCAGAATGCGGATGATAGGTTGACAATCAAAAAGTCAACATCATATGTTGACTTGCACATGATAAAATTTCTAGAAAGGGGTTTCCAAATGTAGTCCATATTCTCCAACTCTGCAGAACATTGGAGCAAAAGTAGGAGTCTGGTGGGACAGTAGTAGAAATCTTTGCGCTGGTTTTCTTCCCTACTCTCTTTTGGTAGTAGTAGAACCTATTTACGACCCTAAACATTAATGTAAACATTGGTGTTTTTATACACTGGATACTGTATGAAATACAGTATTAATATCTCACATTATAGATGGTCTATAGTATAACCGGTATCATACATATAAATAATGTAAATGAGAGGTCAGGAAAAGGATAAACATACCATAATAAATATACAAGCATAATAGAACCAGAACTGAACTTTCTATGCATTCATTCTCCCACCTCATGGTAAGGCTCCTGTCTCTTCTTCCTGGCCGCTGCTCTCTGGTCCCGTGAACTGACTGAAGATTTGCACACACACACACACACACACACACACACACACACACACACACACACACACAGCAAACTTGGTAGAAGAAACTACTACCAGTGGGCATGTCTCAGGTCTGTCCCTTACACTGCATTATGTGGCGGTAGCTCAAGTAATCATTTTATGCACCATTGCTATTGTCGTCATCATTTGAGCCACTTGCCATTAGGAGGGGATTACCGTGCAACCAAAAACTATGAACTTTTTCATACTATGGGTCAGATGCACTAAGCTTCAAAAGTGATAAAATGGAGAGTGATAATCAGCCAGCCAATCAGCTCCTACCTGCCATGTCACAGACTGTTTTTGAAAAATGTCAGACAGGAGACATTTGGTTGGTTGTTTATCACTCTCCATTTTATCATGTTTGAAGCTTAGGGCATCTGGCCCTTTACCATCCGCGCGCACTACAATTGGGATCCGAGCAACACACCTTTCTACGAAGCATGGCAAACTAATCAAGCCATGTGATAGGATGTGGTACACTAATTAGGGTATCATGTTCTGAAACCTACAATTTGACAATTAAAAAACATAAATACCGCGTGTTGAACATTTCACATGTCGGCAATGACGGCGTCAAGCTTTTCATTGGGTTGTCCTTTTTCACACGTTAACCCTTTTGGAGATGATCTATACACTGTCAAACTTTTCGATGTCGACCTATTGACCTATAACCAATCAGAGCACTGCCCCCTGTTCTATTGGCATGGAAACAAGTATCAGTCTACACAAAAAGATGTTCTCTATGTCGGATGGCTTAGGAAACGAACTGAATATAAAAACCTAATTATACAATTATTTAAAAAAAACAATGAAACATAAAGCATCTTTTATTCAAAGCTCACAATCCCAGCAGAACACGATCATAGGAAGTAATATAGTTACACACAAATCTTCAGTCCCTTTTATTTACAAAAGGAACAATGTGAAATTCTTTGCTATTCAATGAATTGTTATTAAATGAACACTTAAACTCTTTTGTTACTTTTCTTAATACAAATAATATTTTGCTCTGTTACAAAGTTACAGATCCTGCTCCCCCAGGCTGCGCGGTGTATGTCTGGTCACAGTGGCTGCACCATTACTCATCGCAACGGAATGTTTGCTAGAAAAAGTAAGAGAAAATGAAAGAATATGTCTGAGAGGTAAAGCTTGCGGGAGGCGGCCTGACACATGTAGTCAACACTGCAGTTTGCAGCAGCAGAACACTGAATACTATCAATGCACTATTTGTTCTAGATCATGTGACCAACCCGTGGGGCGGCTGCAGAATACTGACAGGTGAAATCCAATGTCTCTATCAAATATATGCTCAAGCTGGGTACACGCTATGGGGATCATTCTAATTGACTCGGTAAGCTGCGAAGCTCTCAGCTTACAAGTACATGCGACGCCTCCCCAGCGAATCACCCGCCCCCCCCCCCCCGTCCACCGCCGTTTCCCCCCAGTAACCATGCAAGAGGATGTGTTACTAATACCCCTTTTACACTGCCTCAAAACCCCGGGTCTTCGGTGGGTCAGACCCGGGTCAGAGGTGGTGTAAATGTGTCACGCCGTGTCCCTTTACATGAGACTTCTACCCAGGTCCTGACCTGGGTAGAACACGGCTAGGACCTGGGTAGAGGGCGGTGTAAATGACCTGGCTCCCATTTACATCAATGGGGGATGTACAACCTGCAGTGTCCTCAGGTTGGACGGGGGGGGGGGCACACACATCGTGCGCTGCTGTCTGCTATACTCTGCAGACAGCAGCGGCAGCGGAGGAGGTGAATGGATGCCTGTGTGCGGCATCCATTCACCTCCCGGACGATGGCTGGGGGGGGGGGGGTGCACGGGGGCTGGGGGCAGCTTACCTTGGTGCTGGGCTGCCCCCAGCACGGCGATCGGTGTATCCGGCAGGGATCACCGCAGTCCCGGCGCTTGGAGATGATGTCATCTCCAATCGCCACCTCCGTCTACACTGTGGGTGGGCACCGCAGTGTAAAAGGTGTAAATCCCGGATCCGACCCAGCTTGGATCCTTCTTCCAAATGCCGGGTCGGATCCGGGATTTTTGATGTAAAAGGGGTATAAGACATATCCCCTGGCATGTGCCCGCAGCAGGAGAATTATTAGATGGTCACGACCATCGAATGATTTCCCCTGCCTTCGCAAATATAAGTCAGTGGAGACTGACTTATATTTGATGGGTGCCCGGGATGAAGACAGGGCGGGCGGCTGACGTCATCTGTCGTCAGCCGCCTGTCCCCGGCTAATGACAGACGCCCACATACCCATGGGCGTTGACATGTCCCAGTGCTGCCACCACACACATCTGCCCCCTTTCCTCCATCGCTGCTGGGAACGGGCCAGCGACACTTTAAATAGCTGATGCCATTCGCAGTTGGGGTTGGCACATGCACAGAAATGCCCATGCACAAACCCCAACCGGGGTCAAATTTAGGTCACTCCATGTGAACCTGAATCTGCCCCCATATGTATACCCAGCCTGACATCGGCAGCATCAGGATTGGGTGGGGGAAGCTGGTATCAGCAAGTGCATACAGGACATTCAGCAGCATGGCCCTTGCTAACAACATCCCCATTGGCCCCTGCATGTAGGGCCATAGGAGGATGTTTCTGATGACCGCCGGAGTGCACATCATCAGCAACGTAGCGGGTGCACCCTCAACGATATGCCCAACATGTTGGTCCGATTGGGCAACATATTGTCTAGTGTGTACCCAGATTTAATTGTGATGAGGGGAATAGCAGGACCTGGGACCCAACTGGGCCCCTCCAACAGGTCGGACCTGGGTAAAGAGAACCTGCTTCCACCACCCCCTTGGTGCCACTTTCAATATTTCCTCAGTGGGCATTGCCTACAGTTGAACGCACTGTCCCAGTCCAGGTTCACAGTATGGGTACAGCGAAAACATACGCTACGCAGACCTTCGTTCAATTTGGCATCTGCTTCTATATCTGGGGTAGAAGGGGGTATTATGAGTAACTGGAAACGCGTGATACTGCATATTATATCAAATGTACTTTCCCATAATATAATGTGACCATTTGTTACATTTACATTTTCTCTTTGCCTCCTCAAACAACCTGAAATACTTATCTAATCAACACGTGCGGTAAAATATTCTCCCATAGAACACTCCAGCAGTTGTTGAAAATTAGCTAAGTCAACTGCAGAAGCTTTCTGTGTGTTTTATTTGGAAGTAGCGTCCTGGAGAATGTTCATTTTCATGTGAATAGTACCCAAATTTATGGTGGATTTCCATTTATTTTTATATGAGGAACTTGAGGGCATTTTTATTAATGGAAAACCAGAGCAAATGTGTATTACAGAAGAAAGAATACACTCATTTCCCAAACCAGGCTGCTCTTTATGCAAATGTTGCATTGGCTTTGTTTTTGAAAGCGATAACTGCGTGGACTATAATATACTGAATGCGCGGAAAGCCATGTGACCAGAATAATGTGTGTTTCAGAAAAATAACTAAGGCCCTTATTCTGGTTGGTGCGGTAATATCCGCGTGCGTTCGTGCCGCCGATGTTTTGTGTCTGCGCATGTGCAGAGGCGTCTCTGCGCATGTGCGAGCGGGGCGTACGGCCAAATCCCGCATGAAATGTGAACACTCCGAACAGGGGGTGGAGAGGGGCGTGAAGGGCTATTTGGGCTCATTACCATATGCATACGCCCCGCGTTTCATGGGCGTTCCCATGCAAACGCTGGGCGTACGTATGGCAATGCAGTCGTGACGCACGTGTAGGGGGCGGACATATGACATCGCCGGATGTCAGCTGCCCGCCCAGATCCCTGCTTTTGCACGGAGAAATGCCCGTGTGGTCTGAGGTTGCGGGTGCTGGCGGAGCACTCGGTCCTGCATTCGATGGTCTGCGACCATCGAATGATGGGGGAGGTTCCCTGAGATGGAGGAGGCGTATTCCATGAAAAATACACGTGCGGTCCGTTCGGCCAGCTTCTTACCGCGTACGGACGGAGTTGGCGATCCGTATGGAAGGCGGGGTTTCGCACGCACGGTCCTGGCCGCATATTCGGATCCGGCCGCACCGATCAGAATAAGGCCCTAAATATCAATGCCGCGGTAAATAAAAAAGAAAAAAAAAAAAAGAAAAGAAATGAATTAATAATTAAATAAAAACTAACGTGTTGTAACATATCCCAATAGATCCATTCTTTTTGTTTCAGTGTGAAATAATGATAATGATGATTAAATATTTTTCAAGTGGGATACAGGGCCATATTAACTCAGAGGCACACTGGGCAGCTGTCCAGGGCCCCACAATTCTAGGAGCAGAGGTGGGCGGTGGTGACAAGGCAGGATTCTGTACCGGCCTCCCGGGCCTGCAGCCAGACAGTGAATGCCTATCAGCATGTTGATTGGTGGATCGGTGGAACTATTCACTGTACCTAAGCTTTTTAAGAGATGGTGCTGGAGTGCAGGAGGGGCGTGTTGTGACTTTTTCTATTGGTTACCATCTTTTGTTTTTGGGCAAAAGTGCATTGCATTGCCCAGGGCCTATAGTGCAGTTAAGATAGCCCTGGTGGGATAAGTGGATCCGATACGATTTGCCGGCGGTCGGGATCCCGGCGGTCGGAATCCCGACACTGGAATCCCGACCGCCGAAATCCCGACAAGGGGGGGACATGGATCGCCCCCCCTTGCGGGCTCGCTGCGCTCGCCACGCAGCGGGCCCGGTGCCTCGCTACGCTCGGCACACTATTTTATTCTCCCTCTATGGGTGTCGTGGACACCCACAGAGGGAGAAAGTTACGGGATTTCGGCGGTCGGGATTCCAGTGTCGGGATTCCGACCGCCGGGATCCCGACCGCCGGCAAATTAACTGCATCCCGGGATAAGTATAGCTAGAACCATATATTTAAAGAGACATAACAACAGACATCATTTCACATCCATACATGTTTCCAAACCATGGAAAAAAGATATAAACAATGAATAAATAACAGTATCGTATAAACTCAAAGCCAACTGGGACAAATTTAAACAAATTTGGTTTTCAATAGTAAAGAAGTGGATAATGTAATCTAAACCAGGGGTAGGCAATTTTGGCTGGGGGGCCACTTAACAATTCCAGTAAATATTCATGGGCTGCACACAAAATTCATATTACGCCACACGGTATGAGCTCAAATTCTATGTATAGAAAAATAGTGTTTTGTAGGGAGCAGCCATCCCATAGCACAGAGACAAGAGGAGAGCAGAGACTCTCCCTGTCTCTCCTCCAAGCAGCCTCCATCCACACAGCACAAGTTGCTCGGGATCATACCTCCTGCACACTGCCCGGGATCCCGCCTCCTGCAGCCCTGCACACCCTGTAACTAAGCCAATCACTGAGCCTCCAGCAACTACCTAGCACACTACGGGACAGCTGATCCGTCGCTCGGCTGCCCTGCACTGCAGCAGGGAACCGGGTTATGCGGCACCGCTGAGGAAATCCCAGGCGGCTGCCCCCGTGTGGAGTGCAAAACATGTCCTCATCGGCACCGCGGGCCAGTCAAGATCCAGCGGCACCACCCCTGGTCTAAACCTTAAAATGTGCCAACTTTTCCCTACACTTGACTCTGGAAATACATGCTACTGTACAGTAATTATTAATGACAATACTGATCTATAGCGAAGATGTAAGTACCCTATGGATCTGCAGTTATTGTGGAGTAATATAGCGCGGGTGCACTAGGTTGCCTAGCGTAATAATATGATAATGGAATGTAGATAATATAACTGCCAATCAAACAGTTCCTTCTATGCCTTATGACAGACACAGTGCTGGACTTGACTATGAGCATAATAAACCCATATTGAGGGGTTGTAAGGGTGTATGAAAGTTTTGGGGACTGAGGGCCAGATTCTCTAAGCTTCAAAAGTGATAAAATGGAGAGTGACAAACAGCCAGCCAATCAGCTCCTGTCTGACATTTTTCAAACACAGTCTGTGACATGGCAGGTAGGAGCTGATTGGCTGGCTGTTTATCACTCTCCATTTTATCACTTTTGATGCTTAGAGAATCTGGCCCAAAATCCCTCATTTACTCTAGGACGGTTCTAAGGAATTGTACACACCCTCTTTCCCTGGTAGCACCCTTTTGCTGTAAATCTGACCTTCTAACCAGATTTGGCGACTGATAATGGGTACGTGTGCTTGTAGAAGCCTCATCATCCAAGCTATCAATTGATATGACAGCCAGCACCTGTCGCTCGCTATGGGAGAGAGGGACCACCGCCGTGTGCTAATGTAGAGGAGGGGGTCAGAAAGGTGGAAAACCTCCTTAATCCACAACAGCCCAGGCATGTGTCTAATGCTGGAATCTAAATGCAACGTTTTAGCTTCTAATCTCTGAGCAGTATCCAGTTTATCCTTGAGGTCATGCTGTTATCACACCTGTTACACAGTTTTGCTTGGTACTGTTTTGTTGTGTGTGTGTGTGTGTGTGTGTGTGTGTGTGTGTGTGAGAGTCAGTGTTTGTGTTTGTGTGCGTGAGTCAGTAGTGTTATTGTACATATTCCAGACACTATGGTCTAAATTTTCTAAAGCTTTTTAAAATGAAAAGATGTGATGTTGCCCCTAGCAACCATATTCTGCCTACCATTTCTCTATTGCATTCTAGAAAATGATGGAAAGAATCTTATTGGTTGCTATGGGCAATGTCACCTCTTTTAATTTTTAGAAGCTTTGGTAAATTTACCCCTATGAACGATCATTTTCTGAACAAGAATTGTGCATTAAAGGTCATGATGTCTGATCTCTACCACCTATGAGTATGTGTCAGTACAGAGGTGTAACTCTGGGAGGCAATGGAGTCATCTGCCTCCAGGCTCCTGCTCCCAAGGGGGCACCTCTCCTCCCCTGCTAATTTGAATCAGTTTATTGAAAGCCGTTGATATTGCTTCCGTGGCTGACTCCCCCTCCTAGCAGGACCATAGTTGCCGCAGTCTCTTTATTTTAAACATACACATGGAGCCGCCGTTGTTCATTGCCGGCGCCCGCCAGATCCTCTCCTCTGGCGAGCATCGGCGATAGGGACTGGGACGCGCGTGCGTCTCACGCGCATGCGCGTCCCAGTATCGCGGCGGCTGGGCAGCGTCTCCCTGCCCATATCCGCTTCAGGGAGATGGGCAGGGTTTGGGGGGCAAGCTCCGTTGCCACGGGGTGCGCGAGTGTCTCGTGTGTGCGTGCCCCTGGCGGGAGATGGCCACTGGCAGGGGCTGGTGGTTCTTTTGCCAGCCCCTGCAAGAACTAGGCTGGCTCCATCTGTAACATGCATGCATACATACATACATACATACATACATACATACACACATGTATATATATATTTATATAAGGTGTTGTGTGTGTGTGGGTGGGGGGCACCAATATTTATCTTGCCTCCAGGCAACTGGGACGAACTTACGCTACTACAGTACGTCAGTATGAAGCCCTGTGTGACGTTCTAGAACACAGGAGACACCCACTCAATGGGTCCTCTCCACTTATCTTAGTTTGCATGTGGATGCACAGGATGGTGTGTGTAAGGGCCTAGTTGGCCTCTCAGATCCTGCCACCGAGGTCAGCAAATCCATGCGATTTCCTGTACAAACAAGGGCATTTGCCTGAGAATAGATTTATTAAGATCAAATGGGTACAAAATACAAATGCAGCTATTCATTCCCATTTGATGTAAAATACGGCTGATAAATTTACTATCAGCAGAATTGGGCTGTTTTTTTCACCCACCTTAAACATTTTGGGGCGTGACCTAATCATGGGAGGCGGCCAAAATTATACCGTACCTCTCGGTGGCCCTGGCTGTACCCACGACACCCCCCTGTCAGTGACCCTTGGCCCATTCCTGGTTCACAAAATACGGATACACAGAGGAGCATCGATGCTCTATGCTCATCCGTATTTGGCTGCCGGGAACCAAATACGAACGGCTTCACCATCACAAACTGCGAATCCTGAGAATACGGCAGATTCGCAAATTAGCCATATTCTCATATTTTGGAGAGAGACAAAGGGCCTTATTCTAGTTCACTCTTTCTGACAAAATCCTTCTTAGATGGACAAAACCACGTGCACTGCAGGTGGGGCAGATGTAAAATGTGCAGAGAGAATTAGATTTGGGTGAGTTATTATGTTTCTGTGCAGGGTAAATACTGACTGCTTTATTTTTACACTGCAATATAGATCTCACTTTGAAGTAAAACCCCACCCAAATCTAACTCTCTCTACACAAGTAACATCTGCCCCACCTGCAGTGCACTTGGTTTTGTCCATCTAAGAAGGATTTTGTCAGAAATAGTGAACTAGAATAAGGCCCAGTGTGACAAGAGATAAAATACCAACCAATCAGCTTTTAACTGGCATTCTAGAAAAGCCTGTAAAATTGGTTGGTACTTTATGTTTCTACATTTTATCTATCACCAAATTTTGATAAATCTCCCCTTGTCCCTAACAGCCAGTTTAGTGAAGGCATCCTACAGTAGCTCCAATTCTGCTCTGTACAACATGCAACAGGACCTCTCCTCCTTCATTGTTACCCGTATTACACCTTCTCCTTGTAATGACAGCTTGCTTACAGCTGTTATGTTATATTGTCCCTGTGTTATAGTGTGTACACACGGTCGACATGATGCCGTGCGATGCGAGTCCCGATGCGATCTGTTCGCATCGGGACTCGCATTGCACGGCATGAAGGAGAGAGAGGAGAGGACACCTGTCACCAAGTGCCGGGCAGTGACACAGATATCAGCGTGAAGAGGAGAGGACAGTATAGCGTGAAGAGGAGAGGACAGTACCTGTCACCAAGTGCTGGGCAGGGGCACAGATGGCAGCGTTCTGCGACACCCCACAGCAACAGCTTCCCCCCGACGTGCAGTCATCAGATTCCACACACCCCGCCCTCCTCTTTAGGCGGACTTCCGGGTCATCAGCCCTGCAGTGCAGCCCCAGGAGAAGCCCCTCTGGCCGCCGGAGCTATAGTGAGTATTAGGCACAAAGACTATATACAGATGGGGCAGGTCTCATCATTGCAGGGGATGGCGATGGCGACGCCAGCCGCCATCCCCCGCCACCCGCCATCTGTACAGCGAAAGGGGACGCTCGCGCACGAGATGCAAGCGCGTCCCCTTCCGCCGGCGCTTCCCCCGGGTCACCGCTGGCTTGTCGGCGTTCCCCCGGGGTCCCCACCGCCTCCCTGCACCCCCCCAACCCTGTCCGTCTCCTTGAAGCGGAGACAGACAGGGTTCCCATCGCCCCGCCGACGGAAACCGAGACGCGCGTGCGCGTGAGACGCACGCGCGTCTGTCAGATGGCGAGCCGGGCTGCTGGTGGATCGCCAGCGGTGACGTTCTGGCGATTCGCCAGCAAAGAAGAGCCCGGCCCCATCTGTAGTGCAGATCTGCACTTTATAGTCTTGCCTGCCCTCACTATGTCGCTGCCGATTTGCGCTCACTCGGGAGCGCGCATCGGCAGAGCATTGGGCTCGCAAGCCCTGAAAAGTACACAATCGGTATGCAATAAGGCTTCCGATGTGCACTATATCGGCAACCTCGGAAGCCATATCGCCCCCGTGTGTACACACCATTACCTACAGATACTGAGCAATCCCTACCTTATTTCTTACTGATCCCACTGTAACATGTTATTTTATAAATCTGAGTCTGACACTTATCCAGCTCTAACTGAGGTCATTCTGACTTGGTTTGGTGCCATGGGCAAGCATTCGCCCATCACTCTAATCCTCTGTCTCCCCTGTATTAACCATGCTTGGGTCTTGCATATAAATAATGCACAGTATCCAGCTGGCCTAAATTTCCAGGGAGAATCCCATGTTGTAAGGATTTGACCCTAGAAAAGTCTTATTCTGCAATTCTGTAAATTCAATGTCAATTTCACAATCTAGTCTTAATTTTAAACTTTATAGGTGGATTTGTCATTAGATGGGCCATTTAAGTTTGGTACAAGGTTCAGAATACATGTTATTATATTAGTAATACAGGGGAATGGCTGTTAAATAATGAAACTGTTTCTATAATTTATGTTTTATTATATTAAGTAGATTTTAACTCTTATTTTTCATTGGTAAAATCTGTGTAAACAGCTCTTTTATTTACTTCTTCACCTTAATAACTGTAAAACTGATCTTCTTCAGTACAGGTTTGACTTTATGGAAAATAAAAAAAAGTATGGAAGGTAATCTAGCACTGCAATCTGTTTCTCGGCCAAAAACACAAATACCTGTTTCAGATGGCAAAAGCAGGTATGGACACGGTTGTGAACACGGATCAGACCCAGGTCCGACTTGGATCAGAGACGTTTATAACGCATTATTGACCCAGGTCATTCCCGGGTTATTGCAGGGTTGGTGCATTTTTACTCATGTTAAAACCAGTGTGATGTAATTTTTAAAGTACTTCATTGGTCTCTGAGGTCTGAACAAAGGAAGGGGTGGTGTCTATACAAAGGAGGGGCTGGCGTATGCTTGCAGTGCAGCTATCATGGCCGACAGAGCACATGTCACAGCACAGAGTCCTGTATTCATGATTGATTGAGTGCTGATACAGATTTTCTCCTCACCCCTGATCTGCAGCAACTACTTGATTTCTTCATCCAGTTTGATATGGCTGTACAGTGCAGTATTGTAGGTAGAAAGTACAATTCAGTACATTTCTTGCTCTGAAATTTTAGCTGTTATGCTTGTCCTCACTGTGCAGTGCAGAGAAGTACTACTGTGTGCTCTGCAGGCCTCAGCTCACTGGAAATTGAAACCAATCAGTACTCAGAGCAAAAAAATAACACGGGTCTGCAATTTTAAATGCAAAATTATTCAGGTCTTACCGGTGAGTAACCCTTCTTTTTTCCTGGTTTGAAATACCGGGTTATTCGACATTGCACATCGTCACGGGTCGTCTCAGCAATAACCCAAGTCCGACCCGGGTTATTTGTGCGATTTGAATTTTTCACAACTCTGGCCTCTTCTGATTCATTCCCCACACACTTTCAAAAATATATTTATAGTAATGTTGATTCACTGTTATGCCTTCTGATACCCAGAGTTCCAAAATAATACTCTTGATATCAAAGTAAAAAATGAACATGGCTTTCAGTTTGCATTTGCTTTGATGTGCTTTCTTCCTTCTTGGTGATAATGGTGTCTTCCAGTGCATGGACTGGCGTTTTGTCCCAGGATTGTACTGGAAGATCCATATTATATCAAAGGTAATATCTAAAAATGCAAATCCACTTGAATTTGTTCTTACAAATTAACTTTACATTTTCTTTCTCCTCGGCAGTGAGAAGCCTTAGAACCACTTAAGCACAATTTTTGGTTTTCTTAAACGATGTTTGCCATCTCTTCTCTCTTTTATATATTGAGTCGACGGTCAATTCAAAAAGTTAAAAAAATATATATTTTTTTCTTTTTTGATGTGCAAGGCCTCCTAGGACGTTCATCATCTTCAACATCCATTCGACCACCACTATATCTTTTAAGTTAAGATGTTGCTCTACTTTTGAACTAAGCAGAGGATGATCACATCTTCTTTGAAAAATCATACAGCAAACTATCTGTGCGAGAAGGGGGAACATTGCAAAACTCTTTTGAGAAAGACCAAGGTCAATGGTCCATGACACCCTTTTAACTTATACTGTATGGTTTATATTTTACAGATGCAGTCTCGTTATTTAATAGGCACACTTCTTATACAATGGTCCACCTAGACCGGTGGTTCATCTCAACTGAAGTCCTCAAGAAGTGTCCCCAGGTATGGATAGAAATTAATGTTGGTGTGATTAATATGTTTTATGTTTCAAATTCCATGTAAAGTAATCCGCTCGGTGGCTCGCTGCGCTCGCCTCAACTCCATGCGTAGTTGGATAGTGGGGGTATAAAATCACCCATGGTTGACTATACAATTAAAAATCGGGTCTTTACAATGAAAAATCGCATCGCATCGCATCGCATGCCTTAAGTAGTGACAACTAGCTGAATGATTAATATGATGATTAATATGATGCTTAATCATTCAGCTAGTTGTCTAAAAAAGACAAACTTTTTCGCTCCTTTAGGTGGTCCTAACAACTATTTGTAGTTATTGCTGTTGGCCACTACCTTATTGCATTAAGCTAGAGGATATACCTCCATTCATGCATTGTGTAGAAGACATGTTTCCATTGGGTATGTAGAGCCTACTGTTGCTCATCTTTTTGCTTATCATTTCCTCCTCCTCCTTGACAATACACTCTTTGTTCTCCCTTCCTCCTCTTTTTGTGCATTTTTAAGAAATGTATTTTTTATTATATGCTTATAACGGCAAACTTTCTACCACTTATATAGATTGATTCATTGCCCCTGATGAAGTCCTAAGGGACGAAACGCGTCGGCCGCGGATTTATACTATATGTGGCAGTTATAAGAACATGCTGGAAGTTATAATTCCTACATGCTGGAAAACTCTCAATAAATGTTTATTTGTTTTTAACAAATTATTACTGGTTTATTGTATGTACATAGCCACTAAGTGGTGTTTTAATACAGCACACCTCTATTCCTTTCTTCCACTTTTCTTCCGTTTGTGCCTTTATTAACAGCAAGGTACTATAGGATTGCTGCTTTCTTAAGCGCATTATTAGGGCCACAATACTTTATATATATATATATATATATATATATATATATATATAGTGGTAGTGTTTTCAAGTAAATGAAGACTGGAGGCGGCACTCTCAAACAATGGCAAACTTGTATTCAAAACATGCAAAAAATCAAAAAATCATGCAAAAAGTCACAGCAAAGGTGGTGTCAGCATTTAAAATGTTGACAGTTTCGAGGCTTGCGCCCCTTCCTCAGGACTACTGGCAGTGCAATATAGCAAAACGTAACATCAAAACTGAAGTATGTATATATATACATATGGAACTACCTCCAAATATAGTACTGTATGCAAAGGCGGCACTCAAAGTTTTTTCATGTTTATTCTTTATTAAGACTCTGAGTGCTGCCTTGACAGTGCTATATCCTTATGCGCACGCACACACAAACACACACACACACACACACACACATATACTGTATATATTATTTATCCATTTATTAACAGTTTCTTATATACAGTAGCGCACACATATTCTGCAGTGCTTTACAGAGAATATTTGAACATTCACATCAGTCCCTGCCCCAGTGGAGCTTACAATCTATATTTCCTATCTATCTATCTATCTATCTATCTATCTATCTATCTATCTATCTATCTATCTATCTATCTATCTATCTATCTATCTATATATATATTTATATATGAGAGGTAGTTACTGTATTGCTTTGAATGCTAAATATTTTAAATATTATCCAACAGCCGTACCTCTATTACTCATGTTGATACTACCTGTCATTAAAAATAAAACACTCATTATGCCACAATTATCATTAGCTACCAAACAATAACCTTTTTTTTTCGTGTTAAAGTGGTTTGTCTGCTCGGAATAATAGGCAGCTTTCAGCTTTATTCATTTAATATGCAGTATTTAAACACGATTTAATGCACTCTCCATTTTCAATTTAACATGCAAAAGGCAAAGTGCATCATAACAGGATGTAACTACATATTAATCAAATTAGCACAACACTTCAAAGACTCCATGCTTTCTCCCAGCTCGCAGTTAAGAAGCATGTAATGACAGGAGGAATCAGTGGAAGTTAACGGTTTTGCCAAGAGAACAAATTGTCTGTAATGCTAAGTAATGTTTATTTTTGCTTGGGTGAAACAATTGTTTAGTAAGTCGCTGATTAGCTGTAATTGCATTCTTATTGTCAAGTACTGTCATCCCATAAAAGTGAAATAGAAAACACTGCCAAATATGTAAAAAAAAAAAATAATGTTGTAACTGAACCTTAGAACCTCATGTCATGTATTTCTTACACCCGTTAAATTATTCATTCAATACTGCTCTGGTTCATTGTCTTTGTAGCTTACAGTTGGAATTACTACTCCGAAAAAACGTAAAAAAGCCTCATTGTCATATTGGCATTGTTTCATTCTGCCATGAAAACTTTATTTAAAACATAAAGTGTCATATTCTGGACGACTGTTTATCAAGAAAAGGTGCTTTTGCCATATTAAGCAATCATACTGGAGTTAGTGTTATACCAGTACAGTTTTGAAAGACTAATGTCATACTTGCCTACTTTTTAAAACTAGTTTCAGGGAGATTATGGTTGGTAGTAGAATTTTGCACAGCGCCCTATTGAGGGGGCTTGTCATGCGCCACCCAAAGGACGTGTCTAGTTCCATATACGGAGAGATTGTGAAAAGAGACTGTGAACGTGGCACCTAGAAGCGTGGGAGTGTACTGCTACATCTGAAAGGAATCTTGTAAAATGACTTATATCCAAATGTAGATGAGCCCCAAAGCAGTTAGTAAGAGCTACTATACTTGGTAAAGTGCTGAGAAATGCTGCTGATGATTTAATGTAAATGTATCTATATCTCATTTCTTTTTGTCCCAAAAATGTAACATTGTAATGTGGGCTAGGTGAAATGAGGGAGATTGCTAGAATAATGAGGGAGAGAGGGAGATTGCTGCTATGTCAGGGAGTCGCCTGCAGAATGCAGGGGGGAGGTAACTATGATGTAACAGTATAATGTGGGCTAGGTGACATGAGGGAGATTGCTAGACTAATGAGGGAGAGAGGGAGATTGCTGCTATTTCAGGGAGTCTCCTGCAGAATGCAGGAGGGGAGGTAACTATGATGTAACAGTGTAATGTGGGATAGGTGACATGAGGGAGATTGCTAGACTACTGATGGAGAGAGGGAGATTACTGTTATTTCAGGGAGTCTCCTGCAGAATGCAGGAGGGGAGGTAACTATGATGTAACACTGTAATGTGGGCTAGGTGACATGAGGGAGATTGCTAGACTAATGAGGGAGAGAGTGAGATTGCTGCTATTTCAGGGAGTCTCCTGCAGAATGCAGGAGGGGCGGTAACTATGATGTAACAGTGTAATGTGAGCTAGGTGACATGAGGGAGATTGCTAGACTAATGAGGGAGAGAGGGAGATTGCTGCTATGTCAGGGAGTCTCCTGCAGAATGCAGGAGGGGAGGTAACTATGGTGTAACAGTGTAATGTGGGCTAGGTGACATGAGGGAGATTGCTAGACTAATGAGGGAGAGAGGGAGATTGCTGCTATGTCAGGGAGTCTCCTGCAGAATGCAGGATAGGAGGTAACTATGATGTAACAGTGTAATGTGTGCTAGGTGACATGAGGGAGATTGCTAGACTAATGAGGGAGAGAGACGGAGATTGCTGCTATGTCAGGGAGTCTCCTGCAGAATGCAGGATGGGAGGTAACTATGATGCAACAGTGTGACATGAGGGAGATTGCTAGACTAATGAGGGAGAGAGGGAGATTGCTGCTATATCAGGGAGTCTCCTGCAGAATGCAGGAGGGGAGGTAACTATGGTGTAACAGTGTAATGTGGGCTAGGTGACATGAGGGAGATTGCTAGACTAATGAGGGAGAGAGGGAGATTGCTGCTATGTCAGGGAGTCTCCTGCAGAATGCAGGATAGGAGGTAACTATGATGTAACAGTGTAATGTGTGCTAGGTGACATGAGGGAGATTGCTAGACTAATGAGGGAGAGAGACGGAGATTGCTGCTATGTCAGGGAGTCTCCTGCAGAATGCAGGATGGGAGGTAACTATGATGCAACAGTGTGACATGAGGGAGATTGCTAGACTAATGAGGGAGAGAGGGAGATTGCTGCTATATCAGGGAGTCTCCTGCAGAATGCAGGAGGGTAGACAACTATGCTAATGTCTGTTTTGCAGCAATAATCAACACTATATTTCCCCCACAGTTACATCTGGAACATTGGGCCTGTTTCAGCCAAACAACCGCCTCAGCCGCTGCCCGCATCCCCTCGCTAGCATGCGAGAACATATCCCATGCGGCCGAAGGGGAGAGAAATCATTCGACGGTCGCCGACCATCAATTGATTTTTCTCCATTTCGGAAATAAGTCTAAACTGATCGCCGAATATGGTGCGGGTGCTGATGTCACATGACATCAGCCACCTGTCCTGAGCAGACAACGCCACACCTGCGTTCCCCTGGTCCAGCCCCCTGTCCGCCCCACACCTGCTCCCTCTGTATATAAATAAATATATTATTAATTGTGGAATTGGATTCCCATCTAAAGTGACGGGATATCGTAGGACTATATTCCATTGATCGATTTTTTTGTGCACCTTGCGCCCGTTATGGTGAGGTTTAGCCGCGTATTTGCACATTTCTGCTGACCTCCCTCGGGGATAGCAAGCTGAAATTCTGGCGAAAAACAATTGAATACCGCCCTATGTATTTGTTTGTCTAAAAAATCATTTTAAATGAGGGCAGGTATTATACCTGCCAATATTTCTATAAAGTGTACAGCACGATTTGGGATAACAAATAGAGAAACATTATAAAGCTCAAGGGGTGGTTGTGTCAAACCTTTCTGAAAGATAAATGAAGTTGCCCATTCTAACCAATCAGCTTTTAGCTATAAATTTAAGTGGATCAGTTGCTATGGGCAACATCACTTTATTTTTCTACACAGTTTGGTATTTCTCAGCCTCAGAGACATAGCACAATCTTGAAGAATTACCTAGTTTTTCCATCAATGAAGGGTGGGCATTAGCGGGGGGGGGCTTTCAGTGGTGAGTGGGCGGGCAGCGGGAGGCACTTGTGCAATGGCAGCCTCCCCTGTCCGGGTCGAAAATCCCGCTAAAAACACTGCTTGATTCCCGGGTAAGAATCCCGGGTCACTAGACCTCGGATTTTTACCTGGTCACCATTTCCACTGACAAAAATCCCAGGTTGGTGAGCGTTGACTTGCAAAAACCCATGCAAGTCAACGCTCACCAACCTCCCATTCAAAACACCACACAGTATCACAATCATTCACATTACACCGCATGTAATGCCTTTGGTTCATATTACACCACATGGTATTGATCGGTATTTACATTATGACACACAGAAGTACTGTGTGTCATAATGTTTCTGTCCCTCCATCAGTTTCCTCTCCTCTCCAGCCCCCCCTCATTTTGTCTGTAGCATGCACAAAGCATCACATATGTCATACGTCTTTCTGCTTCATCTTGGTAAAAATGACAGTTAGGTTGCTTTGTATTTTGTATTCATCCACTTTATCTCTCTCCAAGTCTAAAGGTAAGTTTAATTTATATAGCGCACTTTCTCCAACAGGACTCAAAAAGGTGCGTACACACTAGACAATAAAATATAACGATATGCACATTAACGTTAACAATAGAATCGTTCATATCGTCTACTGTGAATTTACTATATTTATTTATTTATTTATTTACAGTTTCTTATATAGCGCAGCAGATTCCGTTACAGTTTCTTATATAGCGCAGCAGATTCCGTTGCGCTTTACAATAGTAGACAGTGATAAGACAAACTGGGTAACAACAGACAGACTTGGAGGTAGGAGGGCCCTGCTGCAAGCTTACAATCTATAGGGATATAGGGGGGAAACATAAGGACAGGCACCAGTAATAGCATAGCAGTTACAAGTCCAGAAGGGAAGCTATATAATACATAAGTGCCTCGGAGGGTTATGCATGTAGATATGATAGGCTTGCCTGAAGAGGTGAGTTTTCAGGGAACGCTTGAAAGTTTGGAGACTGGTGGAGAGTCTTAATGTGCGTGGAAGGGCATTCCATAATATCGTAAATGATGCGTGCTCCAGCAGGTCGTTAACAATGTCCACTCCCCTGCTGTGACTCGTCAATGCCGGCACCTCCACTGGGAACCATCGCTCACTACATCGCTGCTTACACAAATCTTGTACCCAGCCTTAGTACAGATGTAGTGGGATTCATCTTTGCAGGTGATGGCGATGCCATCACCATCCCCTGCCCCGCCGCCATCTGTATGCCGGAAGGGGACGCGCGTGCACGAGGTGCGCGCGTCCCCTTCCGACGGTGCTGCCCTCGGTCGCCCGGTGCCCACACCGGGCGACCGCACCCCCCCACAGTGGCCAGAGGCCCCCCCCAGCCCCTCGAGCGGGAAGCGGACAGTATTGCGTCCGCCTCGCCGCCCGGATACTGAGACGCGCGTGCGTGGGGGATGCACGCGCGTCTCAGTCAGATAGAGGCGCCGTGTTGCTGGCGTTCCGCCAGCAGCATGCTGCTGGCGGATCGCCAGCAACAACAAGGCCGGCTACATCTGTACATAGGCCCCTCTCTCCCTTTTAGGGGCCCAGGAAAATGGTTCATTGATATTTCCTAGATAAATGTCTATGGGGTGCCCTGAGGCTCTTATAGGGGTGCCTCAGGTTGGCGGTCTTGGACAAAATTTATATTATTTTCAGTAAATTGACAGGCAGAACCGGTGCTAGTGGCTGCCAATCATAAAACGTGTGGGCAATCAGAAGCAGATCTGTACATCACCACATAACTGCCCCTAAGGATGACACATTTACTTTATTTAATTTATCAATAAGAAAAAAAAAATCCTAGGGAGCTGTGAAAAAAATGCTGATACTCTATTGAATTAAAGACGTTTGGGAACCACTGAATAATATACTCGACAAAATGCTAATCTATATAAGGGGTTACAAGACTTTTGTGGCTAAAATATGATGATATTTAATATTGCTGCTGGTAAGAAACACTTACACTTACTTCTTAGCAGAAGCTTTTATAATACTGATTTTCCTTAATTTTTAAAAAAACATTTTTTTTTTATCCCGAAGGAGTATCTGACATTTTATGATAAATGCTAATGAACAAATAACTACCAGCGTAATTGTTCTAGGTAGTAAAAAGGGCAATTGAATGGAATCTGGTTCTCGTCGATGCTGAAGCTCTTTAGCCAATTAACCGAAGGGCAAGATTAGAACCGTAGTGTAAAGTGGTAATATTTAATATACGTGCCCTCCGCAGATGAAAGCCGGCTGAATATCTTAGCATGGGGGCATTTAGAAGGTCAGTAACCAGAAATCACCCAGCTGCTTGATCTACAGCAGTGGGTCCCATTTTAAGTCCTTAAGGGCCCTAAACAGCTCATACGCTTTGGAGACTCCTGATTGAGCACAGGTGGCAAAAGTCAAATTGACATTGATTAAACCATCTGCAATTATGTATGGATATCTGTAAAAATTCTGTCTGTG
Organism: Crinia signifera; assembly: GCF_055691185.1. NCBI lineage: Eukaryota > Metazoa > Chordata > Amphibia > Anura > Myobatrachidae > Crinia > Crinia signifera. The sequence continues at coordinate 443,716,592 of NC_139217.1, read as the reverse complement.
GGAACCAAGTGATATTTTATTTGCATTTGTTTCTTCATTCAACAACACTGTCTCCGCTGTAACATATTAAGCTTTGTCAATTTAAAAAAATAATCCCTAAATAATATTTCTATATATTAATGCAGATGATATTGTACATGGAATCTGGATGGATTTGGATGAAAGCCTTGTTGAGATGGCTGTACAGGAAACTGAATATGTAGGTATTATACACGCTGAGGGCCCAATTCAGACCTGATTGCTAGGCTGTGTATATTGGGAGCCTAGTGAGCAGATTAATGCCACCTCGCCATCCCGGCGAACGCACGACCCCCCGCCACCCGAATCCCCTTGCTAAGGCTTACACATCCTCTCGCAAGCACCCGCACAGAGGTAAAATCAATGGTTTCTCTCTCTTTCTCTCTATCGCTCTCTCTTCCTCTCCCTCTCCCTGTTATTGGGTTTTTACCGCATATTTGTATGTACTAAAGACCCACCGCTGGGGCACCACTGCGGAGGGAATCGCCAGCTTTTGCCTATGGGCTTTTCTCCACAGCGCTGTGACAGGGATCCATCACAGATCCCTCCCAGCATGCTCCACGGCCGGTGCCGTCACTCTGCACATGTGCATGGGGACTCCCGTGTCTCAGACCCAGAAGTCCGGGGACTGCGCCGCATCGCTAAGGACTGCTCTTATGGCAAGAGCTGTCCTTTGCGTTACTAATCGCATATTTTAGAGCAAATGCGATTAGTATAAATTCGGTAAGCTTGGAGGTGGGGTGGAAAGGTGCGGCGGTTGTTAGAGCATCCTGCCCTTTATCGCTCTCTCTTTCTCCCGCTTCTCCTCTCTCCCCTCTTTCTCTCTCTCCCTCTCTTCTCTCTTCTCTCTCTCTCTCTCTCCCTCTCTATCCCCCCTCTATATTTGTCTCTCTCTCTCTCTCTCTCTCTCTCTTTCTCTCTCTCCCTCTCTTCTCTCTCTCTCTGGGGTAGATTTATTAAGCTTGGAGAAGTGATAAAGTGTCTTGTTTTTATCACCGGCCAATCAGCTCCTAACTGTGAAGTAACAGGCTTGGTTTGAAAAATGACAGGTAAGAGCTGATTGGCTGGTGATAAAAAACAGACACTTTATCACTTATCCGAGCTTAATAAATCTACCCCCCCTCTCTCTCTCTCTCTTTATCTCCCCCTCTTTCTCCCTCTCCCCCTTTCTCTCCCTCTTTCTCTCTCGCCCTCTCTCATCCTCTCTCTAGCTTTCCCCTTGATATATAACATATTCTGATATTTTTAAGACAGGTTATGCTTCTTATTTGTACCCTTGGATGTTTTCAACCAATAAATGTTTGTCAAACCTTATTTTAAACGCATTTAATGTGTCTTCCGACACCATCTCACCAGGAAGAGAGTTCCATAGTTTAACTGCCCTGACCATAAAGACATTTTTCCTTCTAAGGGAATGAAAACTTCTTTCTTCTAGTCTAAACTTGTGACCACGTGTCCTAGACTCCTTCCTTGCTGTAAAAAGGGTGTTTGACAGTTCCTTATATATTATATAATATATCCCTTGATATATTTGTACATCTTGAGCATGTCCCCCCTTGAGCGTCTCTTCTCTAGTGTAAACAGTCCCAGTTTGCTCAGTCTATCCTTGTAGCTTAAATTCTCCTTTCCCCTAATTAGCTTTGTTGCTCTTCTTTGTTTTTGTTTTCCAGTTCTAAGATGTCCTTTTTATAGTGTGGTGCCCAGAATTGTACTCCATATTCAAGATGTGGTCTAACCAATGCTTTGTACAGTGGCATAATTACTTTTGAGTCCCAAGTTTCCATGCCCCTTTTTATACATGCTAGAATTCTGTTGGCCTTATTTGCTGCTATATTACATTGAGCACTACACCCCAGATTGTTATCTATTTGGACTCCTAGATCTTTTTCAGTTACTGAATTACCCAGTGCCTCCCTGCTTAGGTTATAACTAGCACACTGGTTATGTCTCCCAAGGTGCATGACCTTGCATTTATCCACATTGAACCTCATCCTCCACTTTTTTGCCCACTCATCTAGTTTGTTAAGATCGTTCTGAAGCGCGGAGACATCCTCGGTTGATTTAATAACTCTACTCAGTTTTGTGTCATCAACAAAGATGGATACATTGCTGAGTAATCCCAGCCCAATACCGTATACTAAATATGTTAAATAAAATAGGCCCTAGTACTGAACCTTGTGGCACTCCACTTAGTACTGGCATATTAGTAAATATCATATTTGAAGCTGCACTGTTCACAACCACTCTTTGTTCTCTATTACACAGCCAGTTCCCTACCCATCTACAGATTCTTATCCCTAATCACAGGTCCTCAATTTTGTTTATCAACCTCTTGTGTGATACTGTATCAAAAGCTTTAGCAAAATCCAGGAAGACCACATCTACAGCATTTCCATTATCAGGGTTTTTGCTGACATCCTCATAGAAACCTAGTAATTTAGTTTGGCATGAACGACTTTTCACGAATCCATGCTGGTTAATACTGAGTAAACTATGAAGGTCTAAATATTCCTGGATACCATCCCTTAAAAATCCTTAAAATAATTTACCCACTACTGATGTTAAGCTCACAGGTCTGTAATTAGCTGGGTCGTCCCTTTTTCCTTTTTTGAATAATGGCACTACCTCTTCTGTTCTCCAGTCTTTTGGTACCTTATCCGATGAAAGAGAGTTATCAAAAATGTAATGCAGAGGGGTCGCTAATTCCCCCCTAATTCCATTAGTACCCTAGGATGAATCCCATCTGGGCCTGGTGATTTGTTTGTTTTTGATTTTGCTGAGCTGCAATATTATCTCTTCGGTCGTGAAAGCAATATTAAGTTCCGGCTTGTTCGTCCCATTTGTGATACCTGTGCGTTCCACTATCTGCTCCCCCCTAAACACTGATAACAAGAACTCATTTAACAGTTCTGCTTTTCCCTTTTCCTCTGTAAAACTTTTACCATTGGTATTGGTTAATGGGCCTATGGTCTCTTGAATTAGTCTTTTACTATTGATGTACTTGAAAAACTTTGGGATTTATTTTGCTTACAGTGGCTATGTGCTCTTCATTTTCCCTTTTAGCTATTTTGATTACCCCTTTGCAATTTTTGTTTGATAAACACCTCCTTCACTCTCCCTCCCCCTCTCTCTATTTCTCGCTCTTCCTCTCCTTCTCCCCGTTCTCTCTCTCTCTCACCCCCTCTTTCTCTCTCTCTCTTTCTCCCTCCCCCTCTTTCTCTCTGTGTCTCATGGACTGGGACATTCTGTTTACAGGAAGAACTGTGCTAAGATGACCAGTAAATGCCTGACGCACATGATGAAGAGTATTCAGTTCTTCTCTAAAACTCTGTCTATTGATTTTGTGATTGCCCTAGTAAAATTCACTGGACTTATTGGTCAGTCGCATCCTTCTACATCCCCACTAAAGTAGGACTATTAAAACCTGACCTTCTGCAATAAACCATAAATAACCTCTAATGCAGACTGTAGCCTTTTACTATGTGCGGAAAATGAGATGCCCGCACGGTGCCATTTGCAAGGTATTGTTATTCATACACCATAATGAAGTTATGACTTAACAAGTGAATTATGAATCAAATATTTGTCTGAAAAACTGACAATGAGCATTATTAATGGCCAAGGGTGACTAAAAGCGTGATCCTGTTGCATCTTCATTGTGTTATCCTATTGTGCCAATCAATATTTATGCATTGTATCAGAGGTCTAATGAAAATTGCATTCTTTAATACAGAAAATGATGACGGCCATGTTTTTAGTGCTGACTGGAGAATGTCCTATCACACGGAGACTATACATATGTCAGTGACCATATGAAAATGTTCCAGGTATAACGGTAGAATGAACATATTTTTAATGAATTATCCTTAAAAATATCTTAATAATAATAATAATAATAATAATAATAATAATGATATTTATATAGCGCTTTTCTCCCAATAGGACTCACTTCACTATTGTCTTTACAGCTCGAAATACAAAACAAGCTTAACAGTAGATGTCAGTAAAATGCTTGAGTAAATAGGTACGTCTTTAGTCTATTTTTAAAGGATTCTACAGTGGGGGCTTCTCGCACTGTGCGAGGAAGAGAGTTCGACAGAGTTGGAGCAGCAAAGTTGAAAGCTCGACCCCCAGATGACATCAGGGAGATTCTGGGTACTGTTAGTAGTCCTTCTTCAGTGGATCGTAGTAATCGAGTAGGACAGTAAGGGATAAGCAGCTGCTGCAGGTACCTTGGGGCCTGGTCTTGTAGGGCCTTGAAAGTGAGTAAGCCAATCTTGAAAACGATTTGCCATTTTACAGGTAGCCGGTGAAGGGCGTAGAGAATGGGAGTTATGTGGCTGGAGCGGGGCTGGTTAGTTAATAGTCTGGCGGCTGCATTTTGTACCAGCTGCAAGCAGTGCAATTCTTTTGCTGGAAGACCCAGGTAGAGAGCATTGCAGTAGTCTAGGCGTGATGATATAAATGCATGTATGACTTTAGGAAGGTCTTCTGATGGAATTAAGTGCTTGATTCTTGCTATGTTTCTCAGATGAAAGAATGAGGATTTGATTGTGGCTGACACCTGATGTTTAAGTGTCAGGCCATTATCCAGGACAACACTAAGATTCCGCACATGATCAGAGTTTTTTAGTGCTGTGCCCCACAGCTTAAGACCTGTCAGTTGGCCATGCTGCCGTCTTGTCCTGTGATTTATCATCAGGACTTCTGTTTTATCTGGGTTCAGTCTCAGCCAACTGGCACTCATCCACTCCTGGAGCTCAGCTAGGCAGCCATTTAAGGTTGTTATTGTGTTATCGGTGCCTGGAGCAAAGGACAGGTACAGTTGGGTATCATCTGCATAGCAGTGGTAGACCAGGCCATGACGTCTGATTATGTCACCAAGTGGAAGCATGTATACTACAAAAAGCATGGGAGATAGTATAGAACCCTGTGGGACAACACAATACAATGGCACTGGTGGTGAAGAGTATACTCTTGATGAAACTCTCTGTGACCTGCCAGCGAGAAATTATTTGAACCAGCTAAGGACTGTGCCACCCAGGCCACAGAAATTCTTCAGGCGCTCAATTAGAATCCCATGGTCAATGGTGTCAAATGCTGCAGAGAGGTCCAGAAGGATTAGGATTGAACAGTCTCCTCTATCCCTTGCATTTAGAAGATCATTGAGCACACATACCAGAGCTGTTTCTGTGCTATGTCTTCTCCTGAATCCTGACTGGAATGGATCATAAATGTCATGGGTTGACAGGTGGGTCTCTAGTTGAGTTGCAACCACTTTCTCAATAACCTTTCCTAGAAAAGGAAATTTTGATACTGGCCTGTAGTTGGTCATGCAGTCAGGGTCTAAATTTGATTTTTTAAGAAGTGGTCTGACTATTGCTTCCTTTATTGGTTCAGGAAAAACGCCTGTCTGCAAAGAGCATTGAACTATTTTTGCAAATGCAGATCCGATTATTTCCATACACCCTAAAATAAGCTTGGATGGAGCAGGGTCCAGATCACAAGAGGAGGGACGCAACAGTCTGGAAATTCCAGCAATGTATTGTACATCCACTTGGTCAAAGATGTCCCATGAAGGCAAGTGTCTTAGACTGGTAGGCTTGGTCTGTTGGAACTCCTTTGGTGTCACTGTGGGGATTCCAGCCCAGATGATAGATACTTTATCTGCAAAGAATTTAGCAAACTCATTGCATCTTGACTGCGAGAGGGTTACATCAGGCAGCAGGCATGCTGGTTTGCAAAGCATCTCCACTGTACGGAAAAGCTGAGCGGGCCTATTTTTTGCTGTCATGATCTCATTTGAAAGGAACTCTGTTGACTTGTGGGTGATTGTTGATTGGTATATTCCAATGTGTTTGATTAGATTTAATTTATCCTCTGCCAGGTTTGTCTTCCTCCATCGTCTTTCAAGTATACGACCCCTTTTCTTGAGATCACGAATACTGTTGTCAAATCAGGGAGCTTGGTGGTGTGGTTTGCAGGGTCGAATACGCACTGGGGCTATAGTATCCAGTGCCTCTGTCACAGCCCTATTATAATAATGGACTAGGAACAATGGATCTTTACAGGTCCCCATTACTGCCGATAGGTCCAAGTTAGCTGCCATGGCCTGAGGAGTCATAGCCCTCCTTGGGCGATATTTGGTCAATTCCATCTGCAAAGATCTATTTTGAGGGGTTGCGACTAGAACCATATTGAGGGGTGGTCTGACCATGTGACTGAGTTTATCTTTAGGTCAGATACTTCTAATCCAATCTGGAAGACCAGATCAAGAGTGTGACCACTTTTATGTGTAGCAGAGGGGATGACTTGTGTGAGCCCGAGAGCATTCATTGTGCACATGAGATCTTGGCCAAGGCGTGAGAGCTCAGCATCGACCCATACATTGAAATCCCAGATGATGAGCCATCTTCGGTGCTCCAGAAGTAGCCCAGCAACAATATCTGCAAACTCTTGTAGAAATGTCTTTCCATCTCCAGGGAGGCGGTATATGAGAAGTATCTTAGGTAAAATGATTGCTCTGACCCTTTGTGGGCCGATTTTGTGCAGCCATTTGTTCAGACTTTAGCGCTTACAGCACCGCCTCCTGTGCTGAGCGCAGGCCACGTAATTTGCATATTGATGTCATGATGCAGCAGTGTCAGGATGTCATGACGCGACTGCCACGCATTTAATCCGTCCCCTTCAGTCTGAGCAGCGCGTGTGGGGGAAGCTGAGGGGCTGTCACAGAGGATTGCTGTGCTTAAAGTCGCGGCCTCCCGATCTCTGATGTTGTGTATGAGAGGAGGGGATGGGGAGCCCTGTGTGCCTGCACACTGCCGGCGGCTGCAGCTGTTAGAATGGAGTCGGAGCCGATGGGCGGGCATATGGCTCTGTAGTCCTGGTATGCGTCATTTCGCTGCTCCTCCAGCTTCAGGGGCACAGGGTGCTGCTTCTGATAGCCGGCGGGCTGCCTCTGCTGTGTACTGACATCACCTGACTCCTGGGGGGAAATTTACTAAGAATACGAATACAAAAAATTGTATTTGTATTCTTACTATGAATGACTACGACTGCATACGGCTGTTTCAGCCGTATGCAAAGTCGTGTTCCGGAGGGGAATTTACAAAGCAGTCAAATATGACTGCTTTTACGACATGGGTTTTTTCACTGTTTTTTTTTACCCGAATGTCGACACAGTCGACATGGACGCAGTTGCAGGTGAACCGTAGCCGCTCGCAATGCTTCGGGCACGGTGCCTCGCTGAGCTGGGCACACTATTTTATTCTCCCACCACACCCTAGTGGATGGTAGGGCATGAAATACCGCCTGTCGGCACATGTCGGGTAAAAAAACAGTGTCGACCTCGCGACCTGTTGACCCATGTTGACCCATGTCGACCTCGCGACCTGTCGACCTCGCGACCGTCGACCTCGCGACCTGTTGACAGTTTCACCTGTACATTCTATATGTCGGTATTTTGACCTTGTCGGGATTTTAAATGTCGGGATTTTGTCCTTGTCAGGATTTTGTCCTTGTCGGTATTATGACCCATTCGGGATTTTGTCCCTGTCAGGATTTGGACCGTCGGGATTTTGACTGCATCCCCCCACAGTACATTGGGGTGGGTGATAGCTAACAAGCAAGGAATAAATTAGGTGATTTTATAATCAGCTGTCACCTGCAGGGCGTCCTCCCCAGTCCTGGCGCCCTAGGCTGCAGCCTAATCAGCCTATTGGTTATAGATACCGGCTCCCTAAAGTGAATGATTTTTATTTGAATGGAGAATGGGCCGCTATACTGCAGCGATATACTGTAGTGGAATGGTGCCGTACTGAATGGGAAATTCTGTGGTTCATATAAGAACAAGTAACATCTGGCCCACCTCTGTGTACATCACACATTATGGCTTCCATGCTGAAGGAGTATCTCACTGACAGAACTGAGCTTCGGAATCCTATGCCATGTCCATAGTGGCTATACAGAATTGCTTAGCCACTGTGGAATTTGCTTTGATGCTGTGGAGCATGTGTACAAATATTGTATGTAACCCTTTCTCACCAATGTTATGCATGGAAGGGTGATGGACTTTGGTCTGCTTGCCAACTAGCTTCTTATGAAACCCAATCGTTTCATTAATGTTACTGCTGCAAGTAGTTAATGATATCTTTCAGCTGTTTTTTTTTTTTTTATTTATTTTTTTAAAACAAGCCCTTTAAAAGCTGTGTTTGGATTTAGAGGAAAAGGAAGTAAGTCCAGCAGGCTGTAGTCAGTATTCGATTTGCTCCCAGTTCAGGAGAACATTACATCGTGGTGTCACACTTTTCACTCATCAATAAGGACAAAAGGAATCTTATCTGGATATAATCAGCCAACTGTATTGGTTCTGATATAATAAGTAAAAATAAAAGGAAAAAAAATTAATATCATCTATATATATTTATATAGGTTTAGTGTCCGTGAGTCTCTGAAACACTGCCATCCACTGGCAGAGAGTGAAACTACATCTCTTTCTCACACATGCACAAACACAGAAGGTAGCAGACAAGCTTTCATAGCTTTTGCTTCAAGCAGGCTTACTAGTATATATATATATATATATATATATATATATATATATATATATATATATATATATATATTTTATTTATTTATTATTTATTAACAGTTTCTTATATATCTATCTATTGTGTGGCCCGGCACTTTCCTGTACGCCTTCAGCTGCCCCCGGTGCCCTTCATATGTATGGACACTGTTATGGAAAAAAGATGGCACTCCGGAGGGTCTTGGTACAAAAAAACAACTTTATAAAATGTGCATCAGAAATGCGCCCACACACAGACACACAGAAAAGGTGACTTACTTTTCAGACCGAAGACTGGAAAAATCATTCGATGTTGAGTGACTATCGAATGATGTCTCCTCCTTGTAGCCGCATGTGAGGGGAGTCATGTCATGGGGGGGAGGGGCAGGCTTTCAGCCGGGCGGTGGGCCGCATTTGCCAGTTTGCTAGGCTGTAAATATACCCAGTCTAGCGAACAGGTCTGAATTAGTCTCATACATAGGCACCGAAACTGTGGGTTTCTGAGCACCCACGGAAAGTGAGGAGCACCCACGGCCACAGCAGCGGGGGTCCCAGCAGCAGATATGCTGTCAGCAGTGGGGTACCCTGCGGCGGATGGGAACTAGTAGCGGTATTAATACCGCTGTTAGTTCCCATCTTCCGAAGGGACCCTACTGCTGATGGCATATCCGCTGCTGGGACCCTGCTGCGGCGCTGCCGCTGCCAGGATCCCCCCGACGGCAAGCAGTGGGTGAGTCCCGGGGGGTGGGGGTGACAGTCTGTGGGGGGAGTCTGGGGGGGATAGTCGTAAAAAATCGTAAATCGGCGCCCCTGGTCCCATATTTTAGGTGGATTCGGGTTTTTGGAGAACCGAACCACACATCTTTAATAATAATAATCCTTTCCGAACAATACAACATCTGACTCAGCAGTACACACTGTACATTAATAGCCAAGAGCAAGCCTCAGCCTGAAAAACCTCTATGAGCGTGTTGCGTTCCGTATGATGCATTGTGTCAGTACTTTCACATTCAGTAGCTGAATACACAATTTTATTACGCTGTTGGAACATTAATTGCACGTTCTTTATGTATCTGTGTAGCAAATATTTCCGCTAAGGAAACTTAGAACAAGATGTGACATCCGCTGGCAGCTAATCAGCGCCCAGCAGATGGGATCTCGCTGCGTGCCCGTGACACTGACCGGATTCTGGAGAGGAAAAAATTGCCTGATATGCTTAAATTTTTATAGGAAAAGGCAGAAGTTTATGGAAAAGCTTTCACGTAAACTAAAAAAAAAAATATATCCAAATGATACACTTAGAGAGTAAATCATTTGCCTTGAGAGACAGGAGGTCTCTTGTGATTTGAATGCCAACCACAAGAGACTTCCAGACTAGCTGCTTTCAGCTAAATGTACTCTCATATTAATATTTTAAAATGCCATAATGCCTCGCTGAAATCCTCCTAGGACCGATGCATCACTTTGCAAGGTCTTCACTCCAAGAAAGAGAGGCAGGCATAATCCTCCATTAGGAGAAATAGTTCATTATGTCTGGCTTCTTGCGAGCACATAAACACCGTCCCTCGCAATCTTAAGTTGCAAATCCTCACTTTAATGTGTAGAAAAACACAGTGCCCTGGAGCTTTATTGTCCTACTGTTCATTAGTACAAAAAGGTTTGTTGTGGTATGAAATCTTAAGCGTGTTGTGGTAATCAATCAGCTTCCAAACATCTTTCCTCCGAGCCAGAACCATTGCAAATAAATCAATTAAACATAAGTTTCTATATCCACGCTGCTCAAAACACAGGGGCAGAGCAATACTTAACAGGGTAAAGCACAGGCCATTAAAGGGGATGCTCAGATGCTCATTCGTGCCTATCTGCTGCTCTTCTTACGGGAAGAAAAATTATGGTTAAGAAACAAAAATATACTGTAGGTTTTTTTTATTGGTTCTTTATACATGTATTATATGGGCCATATATAATTCATAATATTTTTTTGCCATGATAATGATTATATCTATTATGACTTATAATAATAGTATTCTTTTATATTTTTATTTTACAGTTTTTGATATAGTGCAGCATATTTCGTTGCGCTTTACCATTGGATTGGATTATAATGTAGCATACCAGACTATATATAATGCAGCACTACACAGTTATTAAATCATGTATATATATTATTTATCTAATGGATGTGGGGTTGGACTGATCCATGGGGGTACTCGGAAAACCCTTGGTGGGTCCATATACTTGGGGCAAACCTCCTCCTCTAGGGATCAGATTCCAGTGTATTATGTAATACTAGCTGACCTGCTCGGCGTTGCCCGGGAAAACCTTGGGGGGGGTTTTTAATTTCCAAAATTGCTGTCAAATTTTGTCTTATTATGTGCCAAAGGCCCAAGATTGTAATTTGTTAAAACCTCCACCATAATTTAAGAATGTGTTTGCATTGATACTCAATGCCAGCAATGAAATCAGGTGTGGTTTTGTTGTTTAAAACACACCGCTCGTGACTTCATAGGTTGTGTGTGTTGATGAATTCCACATCTGCTCCTGAGATGTAGCACCTATGATGTATTTATTTTTTGTGTGTTCTGTGTGTTTGTGTGTGTTGTACTGTTTTTGTGTGTGTGTTGTAGTGTATGTCGGTGTGTTCTGTATTATGTGTGTGGTGTGTTATGTATGCGTGTGTGTATGTGTTGTGTTGTGTGCAGGGGCGGATTTAGGGATGAGGGCGCCCCTAGGCACAACAATAATGTTTACTAAGTGGGACAGTTTATAGGGGCAGTATCTGCATGTCCTATCCATTTACACTCTATTTAAAATGGAATACAGTACAGTACAGTGGATATTTTGCAGTTATTGGTACATTTTGGGCTGACAGTACTATCACAGGCATCCAAGTGCCGCCCCCAAACATGAGCCGCCCCTAGGCACGTGCCTCACGTGCCTAATGGGAAATTCGGCTCTGGTTGTGTGTATCTGTTCAATGTGTAAGTTTGTGAGGTGCGCTACGTATATAGTGTGTGTAATGTGCTGTGTGTGCGTATGTGGTGTACTGTGTGTGTATAATGTTTACATGTGTGATGTGTGGTATATCCCAAATTATTCCAAATTGTTTAAAGGCTTCACCATGATTTTGCATTAATTTCATACTCAATGACAGCAATAAAATCAGGTGTGGTGTTGTTCCTTCGTCACCTATTTTTCAGATCATCAATCAAGTCAACTTGAACCTTGATGTTTTTTATATTTCTAAGAGAAATTTCACAAAGTCGGCTTTGATGTTCACACCACTGGGTCCAGAGGTATCTTGTTGCCGAATTTGGTGGCTCTGAGTGCCACAATGTCTTTGCAATGTGACAGACACGCACACACACTCTTCAAATTCATTTAAATAAATATATATTTGCAAATAGAAGACAAATAAAGTGCACCAATCATCAGAATGAATAAAAAAACATTTACTTACAATATGCTGACATACATGGGAGATAGCATAGAAAATCTTGCCAAAGATAGTCACATGACGGCACCGCAAGGCGAGTACAGAATGATCAGTCACCTCCGACCGGAAGACTTCAGTGTATGCCGCGGAACAGACGGGTTATCAAGTGTCAAGACTGCAGAAGCCACGCCCAACAAGTTTCGTCACAAACATGGACTTCTTCAGGGGGGGCCGTGGTGTGCCCATGTTTGTCAGCATTTTAAATTCAAGTAAATGTTTTTTTTAATCACTCTGCTGATTGGTGCGCTTTGTTTGTCTTCTCTTTACAAATATATATATATATATATATATATATATATATATATATATAACCAATATATGTTTATATATATATATATATATATATATATATATATATATATATAAAACCTTATTCTGCACATGTATCCTCTACAGTGCATTGGTGTTAATAATCTGATATATTATCACTAGCAGCACTTACTACATATATATATATTTATCAAGGGGCCTAGACTATGTCCTCTGTAATGGTTAGCCTAGCCTTTGTGGCAGCTGGCCACACTCCCTCTGGAGAATGGTCACACCTCTAAACATGAGCCCTTACCACTGCATTCCTCAGGCGGGCCCTCCATGCCACAGTATGGCACTAAATAGATGTGTAGATGGGGCAGCACGTTTGGTGTAATGGTTAGCATTACTGCCTCCCAGAATTATCAACTGATGTAAGCAATAAATGAATACTCCATTACTGAGTCCAAAGTACACTAATAGAATGGTCTTAATAAGTAGACTTGAATTTTTTATATTCTGGAGCATAGTTGAAGTATTAAGTGAAGTTTTGCGGCCCGTACATATAATGCAATCTCATAAGGGGTAAATACACATTTACGCTATATATTTTCACAGTTCAGAATTTGAATTTTTAAATCTGAAATTAGGGTTTTGTATTGCAACAATTACAGAATTTGAGCTACAGAAATTGATTTCTGCTAATAATTATTGATTTATGTATTAATATTTTTTTGTTTTAAACAAATAAAAAAGCAAATATGTACCAAAAATACATGATGATGGTTTTGCCAAATCCAAAGCACGACGATGATGACAATGAAGATGATGATGATTAACCAAAATATGGGGGTCTGTACACATCTCTACCCCTAACTGAATTGTCCTATAGTGTAACTATGTGCAGCAGTGGGGTACAGGCAGCAGGGTCCGAGCGACAGTGGGGAGCTAGTAGCGTCATTTGCTGGGCGGCGGAGCGGGAAGCAGCCACTGAATTTAATATAATATTTTTAAAAGAATGGCCGGACGCTGATTGGCTGAAAGAATTCTCTCAGTCAATAACTGGCCGGTCAGTCTTTTCAAAATATTTTTTCAAATTCAGTTGCCGCTTCCGGGTCCGCCACCGGGCAAATGGCAATATGTGCTGATTGGACCCATGCTGCCTGCTCCCCACTGCTGCCAGCTCCCCAGGAGTTCTTTACATGCAATAAATCGCATGTAAAAATGGCACATCAAGTGCCAATGAGAGCCTAAGGGGGAGCTGCCAGACGAGCACAAGGTGCAAACTTGGGGCATTTACTTTAGACACTACACCAACGGCAAAATTATAAATGTGTGCAGCCTACTGTGTTTTGGTTCTATTACACCATTGTGTTTTGTTTTTGGCAAAAAAGTGTTTCCGTTCAGATTTTCTTTTTGGTTTGGTTTTGGATTCCTTTAAATGATAAAACTCAATAAACACTGTAAAAAAGAAATAATAATAATGATGATAATAATAATAAAAATATTGCAAAAAATCTTTAAAAACAGCTAAAATAATGTACTTTAGATCTGTTTTCGTGCAATCAAAAATCTGCGTTCAGTTTTTCTAAATCCAGGTTCCAAACTAACAGCAAATGCAAGCAGGGATGCAGTTACTTTTGGAAACCCAAAGTAATTTCAAACTGGAAGTTAATTGGACCTAGAACCCCTAAGTTTGGAACTGTTAGTAAATTATTATTTATTTATTGACAGTTATTTACATAGCGCACACATATTCTGCAGCACTTTACAGAGAATATTTGAACATTCATATCATTCCCTGCCCCAGGGGAGCTTACAATCTGTATTCGCTACCACATATACACGCAGACACATTCTTTCTAGGGTTAATTTTGTTGGAACCACTTGACCTACCAGTATATTTTTGGATTGTGGAAGGAATTCTGTTAACCTGGAGGAAACCACGCAAGCACAGGGAGAATATAAAACAAACTGAACACAGTTGCAAGAACCAATGATGACACACTGTCTTAATCATAAGAAAATTATACTAGAGTTACAGACATTGTTTAAAAAATGACAGTTATGGCATGATTTACCTACAGTCAGGGCCGGCTTAAGCCTTCGGGGGGCCCGGGTCACTTTAGTCAGGAGGTCCCCCTCACTTTAAGTTTTTGTAGGTCAAATTATGGCACCATCGTCGTTGGCCTTGTTGTTGACACAAGAACTTCATGGTGAGTGAAACAATATAACTGGTTAAACAGTTTCATGTTATTTAATATGTAGTTCTTTAAAGACATTAAACATTCCCTACATTTTCTGTACCTTGATGCCATGTCAATAATAATTTTCATAATTTTTCATCAAAGAATGCATATGAATCCCTAATGGTTATAAAACACCCGCGCAAGACAGAGATAAGCAAAACATGTTGAAAATAGGAAGATAATACACTTTTGATCATGTTAGAATAATTGCTCAATATGATTTATCTGAAAGCTTGAAAAGGATTCGGAAAGATGTGCACACAAGAAAAATAATCCCACAAGCCTGGATAGCTTTCTTTCAACAAAGTACCCAGATGGTTCCCAACCTGGGATACGTGTACCCCTGGGGCTATGCTGCAGACCGGTTAGGGGTACTTGAAAGTAATCTTGGTAATGGTAGAAGAAGTCTCCAATTGCCATGGAGATGAACCATACCGCACCACTTCCGTTTCCATCTGCAGCATCATCAGTGCCTCCTTGTGCTTTTGCTCGATCAGTAATCCACTGGGAGCTAACCATGCTGCCCTCAGACATCAGCTATCATCTGCCCCATGCTGCCATGGATGGAGAAAGCAGTGGCATTAATTCTACAGGCATTAGAGGGATCCCCGGAGATAGTACACAGACAGCGGCTAGACACAGAGGGACCCAATTCCTTACCGCACACTACTCCTCCACTACTCCTTAATATAAGGACACCCATAAGGACACGTATACCGCTCACTTCCACTACTCTCCTAAGTACTGTGGATATTTCCACAGTAAATGCAAAGCCTTATTTGGGGGTACGGGAGAGATAAAAGGTTGGGAACCACTGGGCTATAAGAATAACATCAATTGACATGCCTGGTGGAATTTAAACTACAAGGCTCTGTCAGAATACATTTAGGAAAAAGGGTTACAAATGTACTTGGTGTTCCTATTTTATGGTGTGATTTATGTAGTCCTTGTGGTTCTTTAACAATTAAGTTTTGGGGCTTAGCTGTTGACTTACATAGAGCTTTCCTAGTTATGAGATTGTGTTCTTCTTTCGGAGTTCCCAGCCGGGTATCGTAAATGCTGGCTTTATTAGGTTATAGGAAAGAACAGTAACAGTGACTTGCTGTGGGTCTTGAGGTGCTTTCCCCACCAATGCATAGAATTAGGGCTCTTAATCTACTGGAATAACATGGTTCCCAATGTGTCTTTTGTGTGTCATTGGATGGGACGTTTCACTATCTTGAGTTGATAGGAATGTGCTGGCAGTTGGCCTCTATCTCAGCTTTGAGTTGTTGATGATTTACTGGCATTTGACCCCTGTCTTAGTCATGAATTGTTGGTGATGTGCTGGCAGTTGGACAGTATCTAAGCCTTGAGTAGTTGGTGATGTGCTGGCAGTTGGATCTACTGTATCTAAAGGCCCCCATACACTAGGGCGACTTGTCCTTAGGACAAGTCGCCCCCGACTTCCCCCTGAGCTTCCCCGGCTGCTCCCCGGGGGAGCTTGATTAGATTGGCACTTGATGTGCCATTTTTTACATGTGATAAATCGTCTCGATTTATCACATGTAAAAAACCCGGGGAGCAGGGGGGGGGGGGGGCTAAGAGGTGAGAGCTGGTGGGAGCAGGGGGGCTGGGGACGCTGCGGGGGACACATCTGTGTCCCCCGCTGCTGGGGACGCTGCGGGGGACAGCGTCTGTGCGGCGAGAAGGTAGAGGGAGCAGGGGGGGCTGGAGACGCTGCGGGGGACACGTCTGTGTCCCCCGCTGCTGGGGACAGCGTCTGTGCGGCGAGAAGGTAGAGGGAGCAGGGGGGGCTGGAGACGCTGCGGGGGACACAGGCTGCATAGAGCCGGGCAGGGGGAGCCGGCCGGGAGCTGTCAGTAATGAATAAAAAAAAAAGCCCATACAATGAATGGGCAGCCTGTGATTGGCTGCTGAGCGCTCTCTCAGCCAATTGCTGACTGGCTGAGAGAGCGCTCAGCCAATCACAGGCCGCCTATTCATTGTATAGGCTTTTTTTTTTATTCATTACTGACAGCTCCCGGCCGGCTCCCCCTGCCCGGCTCTATGCAGCCTGTGTCCCCCGCAGCGTCTCCAGCCCCCCCTGCTCCCTCTACCTTCTCGCCGCACAGACGCTGTCCCCAGCAGCGGGGGACACAGACGTGTCCCCCGCAGCGTCCCCAGCCCCCCCTGCTCCCTCCACCGCCCCACTAGGTCCCAAGTCGGGTGGTCGGACGTGCAGCAGGTCCGACCACCCGACGCAGATCCGATGCGCACGGGACCGCGCATCGGATCTGAGGGGACATCAAAACTAGCCGATTTTGGTCCGATTTCGGCCAGATCCGACTGATCTGGCTGAAATCTGACCAAAATCGGCTAGTGTATGGGGGCCTTAAGCCTTGAGTAGTTGGTGATGTGCTGGCAGTTGGATCTATCTAAGCCTTGAGTAGTTGGTGATGTGCTAACAGTTGGACCTATCTAAGCCTTGAGTAGTTGGGGATGTGCTGGCAGTTGGATCTACTGTATATAAGACTTGTGTTGTTGGTGATGTTCCTGCAGTTGGCCCTATCTAAAGTTGGCTACACACTCAGCGATATATAATATGAAGAACTGAGTGATGTTCCATCTTTAAGTTACATAAAATTGGGTCACTAGCATTATCACCTGGTTGGCTGTGCAGCAGGGCCAGCTGGGCAACATTGCTAGTGGTGCCCACATACTGGAAATGTAGAAATGTAGGCTGACATCTGCAGATTGTTGCTGTCAGAATGGTTCATGCATGTAATCTGGCCAATTAAAGCTGAGGGGTTTGATCTCATTTTTCTTTCTGCTTATGCTACCAGTTAATGTTTCTACATTATTTGATCATTTAATATAATGATTGCCAGTAACAGCACAAGTTCTAGGCAATGGCTTTTGTTCTTTATTTGAATTTATAGTTTATTTTGGACGAGATTTGACCTATCCAGTGTGGTATGGATGTAGGTGGTTTTTATAGTTTATTTTGAATTACATTTTTTAAGATTTTTTATGAATTGTTGAAGTCGGTAGGGGAATTAAGGATTCCGCAAATAAAATATTTTACACAGATATTAAAACACTTTAAATCGGTAAATTTACTAAGGCTTCTAAAAAAGAAAAGAGGTGATGTTGCCCATACCAACCAATCAGATTCTGGCTATCATTTTATAGGTTGCAATAGAGAAATATAGACAGAATCTCATTGGTTCCTACGGGCAACATAACTTCTTTTCAATTTTAGAAGCTTTAGTAAATTTACTATGAGTAAAAATGCAGATGCTCCAAGCTTAATATTTGAAGGAAATTGTCTATTTGGTTGGCATGAGCATCTACAGGGGATTGCCTTCTTTTAACTACATGTATTTATGATGATGATGATGGGGACTTGGTGCATAATGAGAGGGGGAGTCATTGGTGAACTACCTTAATGATGCCCCTCCACTCTCCCTTGATTGGGCAGAAATCTTTAAGAGGACTTTTAATTCCCACAGTGTACTGCTGACAAGATTGTTATTATTGGTTAATACAAATGTCAGTTGACTGTAAAGACAAGGGGCAGTATTCAATGAGGATAATTCACCCTGTTTCAAGGCGAATTTGTGCAATTTTCACATTGGAAGGTGATTTTTTGAGACAGAAAGCGAATCACCCTATTCAACGTGCACTTCTCGCCATCTTTCTAAGTGATTTTCGCCGTGTGTCGCCGTGTAGCAAATCGCCATCTTTTCATGGTGAAGTGGAAAGTGAACTTTTAAAATAAAGTTGTTGTTGTTTAACGTTTGGTGTTAAAAAATCAGGAATATTATTCTGTGAAGGGGCATGCTATTTTTATTCATGTGCTTATAGCACATGAATATATATTTAATTAAAAATGTATATTTTTTTACACATAGCAGCCAGCAGGGGGCCGGGAGCCAAGAGCCGCTCATTAGATATTCATATATTCGCTGCTCCCGATCATTACATATGCACGATAGGGTGCAGTGAATACCTGGTCCCCTGCTGGCTCTCCCGGGGGGCAGCTTGTGCTGCCTGGCTCCCGGGGAGTCCACCTCCCCCTACATACATTCTGGGGCAGGCAGGGAGACTTCCATCTCCCTGCCTGCCACCGTCCTCAGGCTCACACTTGCCATCAGGGGCAGCGAGCCCCTGCAACGTTGAATAGGGGGATAGCAGGGGAACAGCGAGGCTCCGGAACACGGCGACTGTGCAGCGAATCCTAAACAGGATTCGCTGCACGCCGTGAATATTTTCATTGAATACTGCCCAAGGAGCCCAGTGGCACTAATGATTCCTGCTAAAAACTGTCTTTGATTATGTGGTTTAGAAGCAGTTTGTGACCACAGTCATCAGTTGTTGCAGCTGCCAGGCCAGTTTCATGGCTGGTCCTGTCCAGTGGCGGCTGCTACTTATATGTGGTGGAGGTACTGCCGCTACCTCCCTGCCTGAAGTGAAAACAGCCATCAGCCTGGGTCCAGGCACCTGAACAATTCATCCATCAGGTGTCAGGACTAGTGCATACACATACATCTCTGTCCGACTGCGCACATGCATACTTTTGGCTTTTATAGACTGCATGGACTGCAGCTCCTAGAAGTCAAATTGGGCTGCACAATAAGGCAGGGAGTGGCTTCTGACAGGAAGCCAGCACTCTCTGCTTATTGCAGCATGGACTGGCAGTCCTAGAGGAAGCAAACATCTCCTGATGGGACTACCTGTAATGTCTGTGATTGACAGGCAGGACTTCCGCGTCTCATCAGAAGGTGGGGGTGGAGGGGGGGGTGTCCCACGGCACACTGGGGTCAGCTTCATTCCCAGACACCTGGATAGGGGACAGGGGTATCAAACATATATACACAGACATTAAAACATGCAAAAAAAACAATAAACACATTTAAGCATATTACAATAACAACATGGAAACAATATTATCCTTCCTGCACAAATCCGATATGCAGAGGCAATACCGGATTACACTTAACAATCTGATATGTAATATCACCCTAGGCAAGGCTATTCCAATTGATCTTGTCACTGAGGCCACCTTGTTTAGTGGTCCCCAACCTAAAGATCCACTGGGTCTCTTTAATCAACAATTTTTTTGTCCTGTCTCCTCCCCCCGTAGGCTTTGTGGGATTTGGTCTATAATAAAATACCTAATACCCATAAAAGACATATATGGATTGATGTTCTGCTTAGGGACATCTGTTACAAGGCACCAGGAATTTATCAAGTGAGACCCTTGCTTGATTTCCCAGCGCAGCTTGGTGAAGTATGGTGATCTAGTATCACCAGTGGATTGTATATATATTTATTTTTATATATACATATATATATATATATATATATATAAAAAGACAAAGGATACCCAAACCTCGCACAACAGTTAAGTTGCAGCAACTCTGAGGATCCCCTGTTAGACAGGACCCAGGTTGGTTTAGAGATAAGGAATATAGAGGTTCAGAGTGCGCTACCAGAAATGATTACACAATTTGTAAAACACAATACAATTTAATATAAAAGGTGCCTCGTGGGCAGCATATAAAACACAAAAGCTTTTTTATTACAACATGTATTGGTTAATTTTCCGGATTTTTTTGTGTTATTCCATTGGTGAAGCAGGCCCAACGCGTTTCATCAGAAAGGTGACTTCATCAGGGGCTTACACGCAGAGTTTTTTTGACAACCAAATGTCACTTTGTATGAGATAAAGTTTCATACACACTGTCCGGATGGCGTCAACAATACATATCATTAAAAACATATAAACTGCCAGGAGTTTATTTGAACCGACAGTGATAATCGGACCACAATCAATTTTTTAGGACCCGATAAGTGGGGGTTAGTATCTGCCCCAAACCGAATAGGACCTCAAAGAGATTCTTTCCCAACAATATTGTCCCATATGAATCAGGACAACCGGATGTGTGCTCACTGGAATCCAAAAGCTGACCTCAGTCAGGGTGTGCTAAAAGTGCAGTGTGCAACCTGTAATTTTATGACCAGTTGCAGAGAATTTCAACACCCTCACTGTGCCAAAAAGTACAGTATTAGGTCAGTTACTTACTTACATGTTCTTCAACACATGTAGTTCACATGTAGTTAATATAATTAAGTGTCCGTGCAGTCCACTGTACGTTGGAAAAACTATATGTAAGTGCAAAGAAAGGATGGCTGCTCATTCATCAGCCATCCATCTTACTTTAAAAGGGAAGGAGGTGGATCAACCGGTCCCCCGCCACTTTAAACCGGCTGGTCACTCGTTGGAATCCCTTAGGTATTTTATCATAGACCAAATCCCACAAAGCCTATGGGGTGGAGACAGGGCAAAAAAATGATTGATTAAAGAGACCCAGTGGATCTTGGATATTGGATTTTTGCAGGAGGGATAATATTGTTTCCATGTTGTTATTGTAATATGTTTAAATGTGTATATTGGTTTTCTTTTTTTTTGCATGTTTTATTGTCTGTCTATATATATATATATATATATATATATATATATATATATATATTACAAAGAGACCCAAACCGCGCACAAAAATTGGTGAAGCAGCACCTCTGAGGATCCCCTGTTTTTTATATTTTGTCCGGCGGGCAGGACTCGCTGCGCTATCCCCGTCCGCCTGGTGTCGGGGAACTGCGCTGCCTTCGTTTCCTGCATAGGTGACACGCAAGCTTGAAGTTGCCTGGCAACTAGCTGCGTGTCACTGGGCGGAAGCAGGAAGCTGCGCGTTGTTCCGGCCAGAGCGGAGGAGGACGGGCGGCGTGTCCTGTCTGCCGGGGGATGTCTGTTTGTAAGTATATATTTGTGCACTTTATGTATGTTTGTTGCTGTAGGTAAGAGCTGATGAAGGGGCTCATACCCCGAAACGTCCTCTATGCTTTAATATAAGCCACGTTATTAAGCTGTCTGTCTCCTGAGTGCCGTTTTTCCCTGCGGGAATATTTGGATGCATATTGATTATTCTCTGGCACCTGGAGCAAGTTGTCTTCCCTGAATTCGAGTGCCGGCAGAATTGGAGCAGTATATTTGTGCTGCAGACTTACCACCTGCAGCACCGGTTGCAAGGCACCCACATTTCTAAAGAAACTTTGTTCAAGTCACAGCGATATATCCTACTTCAGTCATCTTTGTTGGAAGTGTGATACAGATGGTCTCCCTGGGCAGCATGGATACTGCAGCTGGGAATACAAATGCTGACATGGCGGGCTGCCATGTATAATCCGTTCCACCATGTGATACCTTCTCCTATACTCCAGTGGAGATACAGAATATCCTGTTTAAAACTGGTGATACATCATTATCTCCTAATCTTTCCATTGAAGAAGTATACCAGCAGCTTTTCCGCCTACGCAGGCGTGAAACGGACTTTCTTCTACATGGGACTTCTTTGTCTGATTATTTCAGAGCTAGACGCATCCCCCGTGGGTTCAGGGTCAGGAATACCCCCACTATCGGGCGTAATAACCCCGAGTTTGTCAAGAAGTGGGTGGCTATCCTAAATCACTGCTCCCTGGACCTTATGGTTCTTGTGGTCGAGGAGGCGGGTCGAGAACTGCAACTCACCAAAACTAAAATAAATTCATTTGTGTCAGACCATAAGGCATCCTTGAATGACCAAGGTAATATAAGCTGGTTGGAAAAATTGGAAACCCAATGCGAGATTTACAAAAACGATCTACTCAAGTTTAAACGCAATAAAAGGCTGACGGTTGACTCAGATTATGAGGACAACCTTGTTTATGGATGGTTGGCTGGTATCTCACAACGTCAAAGTTACACAGAGAAGAAGCGCCGCCCCTGGCAAGCCAGAACACAGAGAAGTCGGGCGCAGCAAGACATCATTTCAGCCAATAATGACAGTGATTTTGTCATATCTGATTCGGATGATATAAATTGCTCACAAGAGGCCCCTATTGAACAAACATCGGGAAACCCCCCTGGGGTGCCCACCCGCAGGGGCAAACAAAATTGCCGCAACAAGACGCAATCCGTCGCGAGCCAAGAAGTTGCCGTGATCAATTTATCCAAACGCTTGCTCACATCTGATGAATTGAAGGTCCTTAACAAAGGCCTCACATATGTTCCAACTAATAGCTACGATCCTTTCTCATGGAGATGTGATCATCACAAACTCATGCGTAAAATCCGTCTCAAAGAACATTTTCAATTGCACCCTGACTCTGGTACCCCAGGACCTCTGGAAGGTTTTCGTCAATCAAAATCCAAATCCACGTTCGATCCGGTCTCATCCAATGCCTCGATAAGGACTTTTGGGAGACTGTTAGATCAATCAGTTTCCAAGTTCATGATGGCCCCCGCTAAAATTAATAAAAATCTTACCCCTGCTGAATCTACGGCCCTCTCTAACCTGTCCAAGTATGACGATATTACTATCAGGCCCGCTGATAAAGGCGGAGCCATAATCGTACAGGATTTGGCAGAATACAGAAAGGAGCTGTATAGTCAGCTGTCTGATCAAGATGTCTATATTAAATTACCGGGTAATCCTACTGCATCCTATCAGAATGAGTTAAAAAATCCACTCAAGGATGCGGTATCTGAGGGCAAAATTTCAGCGAAGGTCTCTAAATCTATTTATTGTGAGTGGCCGGTGGTGCCGGTGTTATATTACTTACCAAAGGTGCACAAAAATGCCGAAGCACCACCTGGGCGGCCCATAATTGCTGTGCGCGACTCGTTATATCAACCAGTCGCCCAGCTACTTGATGCATTGTTACAACCTCTTCTTGTAAAGAAGAGTTCTTTCCTTAAAGATACTACCAGTTTCCTCCTACTGTTAGGCCAAATCGACACTGTGCCAACTGGCACACTGATGGTCTGCCTGGATGTGTGTAGCCTCTACACCTCTATCCCACATGATGGGGGTGTAGAGGCTATGCGCCATTTTATTGGTGAATTTTTGGATCCGACATTGTTGGATCATGACTTATTCTTACGGTTACTTACACTGACCCTTAAAAGAAACTTTTTTCTGTTTGATGGGGCTTACTTTTTGCAACAGCGCGGGTGTGCCATGGGGTCTGCTGTGGCCCCTTCCTTTGCCAATGTTTTTATGTTTGGGGAGGAGGAGCGTTTGTTTTTGAACAGGCCCGAAATTAATCGACATCTTTTGCTGTACACCCGTTACATAGATGACATCTTCATGCTATGGACGGGTGGACATGCACTACTTGCCGATTTACTGACTGACATTAATTCTGGCAATTCTACCATTAAATTTACTGCATCTAGTAGTGATACTCTTGCACACTTTCTTGATGTAGCCGTTACTATTGAGGAGGGTAAAATCTCCACAGATGTGTTCTTTAAGGATGTCAACAGGAACACATTCTTGATGGCTTCCAGCCATCACCCACCGGCTCTCAAACGTGGGCTTCCACGCTCACAGATGATGCGTATTGCTAGAATTATGAGTGATGCCAGCAGCATTGAAAAACGCCTTGATGATCTAATTGATAAATTTGTCCAAAGGGGCTATGATCGTAGCCTCTTGGTCAAACAGAAAATTGAAGTCCTGAACATACCACGCCCTCAACTTTTGGCCCCCACCAAACGCCAGTCAACTTCGTTGCTACCTTGGTCTAGTGTATATTCCACCAGCAGTCCAGTCATTCGGCATGCCACAAATGCCTTATGGCCTATTGTAAAGACTGATGCTGATTTGCCGGGATTAGCTAGTCTTAGACCGCTGGCAGCATTTAAGCGTGGAGCTAATTTAAAAGACCGGTTAGTAAGAACTGACATCACTGGAATGGGGATTCCTAAACCAGTTAATACCTATGTCAAACCCCCTGGTTGCTATAGTTGTTACTCATGCGCCACATGCAAGCATATGGTTGTTTGCCGCCAATTTAAGCACCCCCACTCGGATGTTATGTTTGATATCCGATCTGTGTTTACCTGTAAGACGTCCCACGTGGTTTATGTAATTGTATGCCCGTGTGGACTGTATTATATTGGGCAGACTACCCGACCCTTCCGCGATCGCATGGCTATGCATCACTCTGACATCTGCCTATCCAATGCAGGCAGACAAATTGATAGACCGGTACCCAGACACTTTAAATCACTTGGTCACCCCATCACCTCCCTCAAGTACTTTATTATAGATCATGTAAAGGAAAGTATGAGGGGTGGTAATAGGGCAAAAAAATTGTTAACCTTAGAATCTAAATGGATTTTTAGACTAGGTACCATACGTCCTAATGGACTTAATGATAAATTAAATTGGAACAGTCTCATGTAATTATAATCATGTTTCATTCCCAGTTTTTTCTTATGTATACCCACTTTTTGTATTTAGTGAGTTTGTATCATGTATCATTATATTTTATTGTCACTAATCACTTGTCAATATACTTTTTATGTTTAAGGTGTATTAAAGTGCCCACAGTGCTGCAGCAGGCTAATTGCGGTATTTCTGACCTTTGGTGTGATGAGCCCGTGAGGCACATCGTTGTCCCGGACTAAGCTGGCTAAGGTTAGTTATCTGCTATGATGCTATGCTGCTATTCAATGTGGAGCCAATTACACCTTTTTCTTTTTTATATTTTGTCCGGCGGGCAGGACTCGCTGCGCTATCCCCGTCCGCCTGGTGTCGGGGAACAGCGCTGCCTTCGTTTCCTGCATAGGTGACACGCAAGCTTGAAGTTGCCTGGCAACTAGCTGCGTGTCACTGGGCGGAAGCAGGAAGCTGCGCGTTGTTCCGGCCAGAGCGGAGGAGGACGGGCGGCGTGTCCTGTCTGCCGGGGGATGTCTGTTTGTAAGTATATATTTGTGCACTTTATGTATGTTTGTTGCTGTAGGTAAGAGCTGATAAAGGGGCTCATACCCCGAAACGTCCTCTATGCTTTAATATAAGCCACGTTATTAAGCTGTCTGTCTCCTGAGTGCCGTTTTTCCCTGCGGGGATATTTGGATGCATATTGATTATTCTCTGGCACCTGGAGCAAGTTGTCTTCCCTGAATTTGAGTGCCGGCAGAATTGGAGCAGTATATATATATATATATATATATATATATATATATATAATACAAAGAGACAAAAACCGCGCACAAAAATTGGTGAAGCAGCACCTCTGAGGATCCCCTGTTAGACGGGACCCAAACGTGTTTAGGAATGAGAGTGAAAGAGTTCAGGGTGCGCTAACAGTAATTTGATACAATTAAAGATATAAAATACATTTAATAAAAAGATGCCGCTTAGGCAACAAATTAATTACAATACATTGATTATGACAACAATGATTGGTTATTTCAGAATACAAATTTGGCCCAACGCGTTTCGTCAAAATGTTGACTTCCTCAGGGGCTGAGAAGGTATTGAGTATGACAGATTTGGCGCTTCATATATGGAAAAAAACACTAAAACTCCATTCCCTAGGAGCCTGTGGATCCCTAGACAGCCTGTGGATCCCTAGGAGTCTACATCCGGTGGCCCAGTGATATATGGGCAGTTGTTGGAAATTACTGACGGTATATTATCTGTGAGGGGGATTTCCTACCCCATGCTCTATACCCCGGTGTTAAAGTTTTTTCGGGTAGCGACCCGTTTTTTATAAAAAGCCCCAATTTGATGGCAGTCAATTCTCCTTCATATGTTTTAAGAACAGAAATCTCACAAGTGGAGTTTTAGAGTTTTTTTCCATATATGAAGCGCCAAATCTGTCATACTCAATACCTTCTCAGCCCCTGAGGAAGTCAACGTTTTGACGAAACGCGTTGGGCCAAATTTTTATTCTGAAATAACCAATCATTGTTGTCATAATCAATGTATTGTAATTCATTTGTTGCCTAAGCGGCATCTTTTTATTAAATGTATTTTATATCTTTAATTGTATCAAATTACTGTTAGCGCACCCTGAACTCTTTCACTCTCATATATATATATATATATATATATATATATATATATATATATATATATATATGTAGGGAAGAAGAGTTTCAGAGGGCGCTTCAGAAGATAAAACAATTTAGAATTGCTAAATAATATTTAATAAAATGTACAGACATATAAAAACCTGTAATCAGGTATCATACAAATACATGTGATGAACAATGAATACAGCTCTTATTAGTTGTTCAGTTTGAACGATGACAGGGCCCAACGCGTTTCGTCATGGTCATGACTTCATCAGGGGCGAAAATGCAATCTAATAATCACTGTAGATCACAATAGTAAATAATCAGTTCCTATTACAGACATAAAAAATTTAACAAAAGATGGAAATACAATGAGCATGAGGGATGCAACAGGATCGGAGATGGAGAAGAAGAACAAAGAACCACCATTAGTAAAAAAACGAGGTTTCCCAGAGACACCATTTTGTGGTATAATATAGAACACATACCTATGAGTGTCCTGTACCGTGGTATCCACAGATGAATAATTATAGACAATAGTCCAGAAAGAACCTAATCACTCTACATGTAAATTTGGCAAATATCAGAATCTGAACCATTTAACAACCATAATGCTGCTTCATAGAAAAAATATTTTTTTTACATACCGAAACAGAAAAAAGTTTTTTTCTCAGAATCAGTGGAGTTATTTCGAAAATTTATTGGAAGAGATTTCCACAATCTGATAACAAAATTTATCCAAGTTTTAGCAGATCATATAACAACACAGGAACTTTATGTTAGTTCAGTCAAAAAGATAAATCCATAGGCACAATTTCAAAATGAGGGAGAAGGTACTTACAATGGGCTCAGGAGTAGTAGCATGCAGCTGGAGTTCACCACAGTGAATGACTGCACTACCTGATCAGCATGGTTATATAGCACAAACCTATATGACATCAATTCCGGGTTTGATAATTACCTATTAAGCCGAAACCGCAGCGTTTATACAGGGTCTATACCTCACTTAACTGTGATTGCCCCACCACTGTGACTCACCTAAGAGCAATTTAAACTACTGATCTGTGCCTGGGTGTCTCCGATACAACTGCGGAGCAGGTGGAACGCACAATCTATCCGGCGTGCGTTCCACCCGGTGGCTATTTTAGATCCGGGGGAAGTGACACGGAGGGGGTGACGTCCTCCATGGGTGGAACGCATATGTGTTCCATCCGGCGGCCAGCTCCTTCCGCTATGGAACTGTGTCTCAGAGGACAGTAATTTAAACTAGTGGAACGTAAATACTCCGCTTTGTATGTTCAATATGTAGAACGGGTGGGACGCAAATTTGCATATATTGCGCTCCACCAGTATATAGAGGCAAGTTACTCGCATGATGAATAACTATTTGCTGGCATATTAAATTTCTTTATTCAAGAAGGCTGAAAAAATTGGAAACTAATTAAGTGTCTATTAATTAGGGATAAGTGATGCCTACTAGCGTGACTGATAAGGTGCCACTATCAATAATGGGTGCTTAAGGAATTTTCTATAACTTCCTATTTTGCATATGTCACTATGTGAATATATTAATATAATTTTATGCTATATCATGCCCCTAATGGCATGTGCCTAAGTGCTTATTAGCAACTATATATAACCAATGGGCAATTAGGTTACTATCTATATTATGGATTCATCTAGACAGCTACTATGATAAATTAAGTGAAAGAGAGGGAAACAAAGGTTTACATCTGGGCATCTTTAGTGCAAGGAAAAATGTGAACGACATGGACGTGCCTAAGTTTCTATATATTAAGTTAAAAAGGTGAAAGAAATTAGAAAAAATGAGAGAGAACGAGAAAAAGAAAAAAAAAAAAGAAAAAGAAAGGGGGGAGGTACATTAGTAGAGGCCGAGGATGTACCTTTCATAACTGAACCAGCATTTACAAAGGGTTTAAATAAAGACTTTCAGGTGATGGTAAAAAGACATGGATTGTATGTGCCATATAAGGCTAAAAAACTCATAAATATTCAAAAGGGTTTATCAAATCCTAAGATTAATACGGCATTCAAAAAACTCTAGACCTAATGGCTAGACATAAAGAATTAGAAAATATTGGATGAGAAGAGGAAAAAGAGCGGTGTGGGTATCAAAGTGTGGTAAAGATCATATGAATGCCACTACATCTATTCCTTAGTTCAGGCCTTTTGGTGTTAAGGTGTTGATTGTATAAATCTAAAAACTCTCCCTTTTAATCAGTTCTTGTACCCTATTACCCCCTCTTAGGTTTGGAGAGATCTTCTCTAGAATCGTGAAAGAGAAATTTTCTTTTGTCACTGCCGAATTATGCTTCTCCAGAAAGTGCCTAGGGAGACTATGTATTTTCACCTTGTTCTTTATATTTCGCATATGCTCCTGTATGCTAATTTTGGCCTGCCTAATGTTCTTTCCAATATATTTGAGGCCGCAGCCGCAGGTAATCATGTAGACAATGTGGTCTGTGTTGCAAGTCACTGCATCCTTGATGGAATATACTCGTCCATCACCCAAAGTTGGATGAAAAGGGGTTTTATCAAGAAATTTGCAGCAAATACATTTGTTGCAGGTCGTAAATCCTGCTTTCTTAGCCAAAAAGTTGCAAGTTTTAGTTGTTTCTAAAGGTTTTAGCTTACTGGGTGCCAAGATCGATTTTAAATTGGAAGCTCTTCGATATACGATGTTAGGTTTTGATGGAAGGTGTTGGCCCAAAATGGGGTCTCTCAGGAGTGTGCTCCAATGCCGTTCAAGGATTTTTTAAATAGACTTGTTGTCACAGTTGTATTGAGTAACAAACGGTCTGCTGTCGAAGGGTTTTTTGTTTTTTGAGTTTGTTCTAACAATGTATCCCTTTCTTTAGTTGCGGCGTTGGATCTTGCGGTATTGATGAAATCTTTTTTGTAACCCCTCTCCAGAAATCTTGTATATAGAAGTTCAGATTGCAACCAATAGTCATCTATGCTGCTGCAATTCCGCCTGATTATTAGAAATTGTGCATGGGGACGCCATTTTTCCAGATGGGATGATGGCAACTTTCAACTGGAATAAAACTATTAGCGTCCACAGTTTTGAAATGAGTCCTCGTCCTTATTTCATTATCGGGGATGCCCTCCAATTCCAGATCCAGGAATTCAATTTTCCTAGGGTCAGATTTATATGTGAATTTAAGGTTAAAATCATTCACTTGGATGTAAGACATAAAGTTGGTTATACTTGTCTCATCCCCCTGCCAGATGAGGAGGAGATCATCGATATATCTACCGTACAGTACAATGTTATCTTGAAAGGTTGAGCCAAACACGTGCTGATCTTCCCACGCCCTCATGTGCAGATTGGCATAGGCGGGGGCAAATTTTGTCCCCATTGCCGTACCTTGTTGCTGGAGAAAAAACTCCCCATTGAATTCGAAGAAGTTATGATTCAGTATAAACTTGATACTGCTGGTTACAAAAGAAATATCTGAACAACTCATATTGGGATCTGTTTTCAAGATGTTACCGATCGACTCAAGGCCTTTAGTATGTGGTATTGATGAATATAGTCCTTGGACATAAATAGTGAGCCCACTGTAATTTAAAGACTATATTTTCCCTTTGAGGAGCTGAAGTACTGCAGTACTGTCCTTTAAATGGGAGCGATTTTGTAGAACAAATGGTTGCAAACGAATATCCAGATAGTGTGAGAGGTTGGCAGTTAGAGAATTAACACCTGCGATTATAGGTCATCCTGGGAGTTTCTGTTGATTTTTGTGCACCTTCGGGATGTGATAAAAAATCGGGATTGTTGGGAATTTCACCATCATATAATCGTATTCCTCTTTACAAATAACACCTTTTTGAAGGGTCATTTGAAGATGGCTGTCCAGTTCGGCTTGAAAATCTTTAGTTGGATTGCTGGAAAGTTTCAGGTATTTCGGGTGACATTCTATGGGCTGAGAGAAAAGCGCATATATTTTTCGCACTCCACATCGCCGCTCTTCGCACTTTCAGAAATCGCATTTTTTAGTCATAATTTGCATATTTAATTGATGCGCATTAGAGGCTAAATAGTGCGATTGAGTGCGATAATGGGCAAATTTTCGGCATGAAAATGTGCGATTTTTAGGCATGAAAATGTGCAAATTTGAGCTTAAGTGCGATTTTGGGTTTGTATTAAAAAAAAAAATTGCGTGGGGTCCCCCCTCCTGA
Organism: Crinia signifera; assembly: GCF_055691185.1. Lineage (NCBI taxonomy): Eukaryota > Metazoa > Chordata > Amphibia > Anura > Myobatrachidae > Crinia > Crinia signifera. The sequence continues at coordinate 443,685,912 of NC_139217.1, read as the reverse complement.
GCATAACCAGCCCCATGCTCATTGAGCCGGACCTGGTTCCAAAAATACGGGGGACAAAAAGTATAGGGGTCCCCCGTATTTCTGAAACCAGCCCCGGACTCTTGGACTGGTCCTGGTTCCAAAAATACGGGGGACAAAAAATCTGGGGGCCCCCGTATTTTGAAACCAGCACCGGGCTCCAACAGCCCGCAGTGTCATGCCACAGCCGGGGGACACTTTTTACATAAGGTCCCCCGGCCGTACCATGAGCACCGTGGCTAGTCAGCCTTGGACGGGGTACCTGGAGGAGTGGGGACCCCCCCCAATAAAGGGGTCCCCCCCAAGGATTCACCCATCCAGGGCTGAAGCCTGGGGCTGTCACCGGCGTCCCTGGCCAGTGGACGCTGGCCTGATGGTGTAAAATCTTTCAATCCTTACATTGCTTTATACAGGAGAACTACAAGTCCCAGCAGACCCTTTCCCAGAGGCTGGGACTTGGAGAACCACAAGTCCCAGCATGCGGGGCATTAATGGGCCCGCTGGGATTTGTAGTCCACCTGTAAAAAGAATGTTAAAAGAAAACACACACACAGAAAAGTAAAACTTTATTACATACACATCCACACACCTCACTTTTACAACCACATACTCACTGATCCAGGATCCAGCGCTGGTCTCCCTTCTGCTGCAGAGCCGGCTACCCCCGCACTGACAGCGGGGACAACCGGCTGTCTCCGATGCAGCTAACAGCTTCTGTCACGTTGTCCCAGCGCGACACAGGCTGAGTGCTTGATTGGGCGATGCGTCTCCATGGAGACGCATAGCTCAGCCCTGATAGGTGTCCGGGAATGAAGCTGACCCCAATGAGCCATGGGACACATCCCCCTCCTTCTGGTGAGACGCGGAAGCAGGGTTGTGGAACGCACAATCAGTGCTCCAGACACGGCAGCCGGCAACGAGCAGGAAGTGAGGTGAGGTGTTTACCGGTCAATGGAGTCCAGGCGCCCGGCAGCGTGTGGACGGGACAGGTGAGTAATCACTTCACTAAGGTATTTATGTGTGCTGGGCAGTGGGAGCACTTGTTGCCCACATCTTTGTACGTTGGGGCTGTTATCCTGAGGATGGGGTTGTTTACCCCAAAAGCGCTCGATATTTACATGCCCAATACATCTTGAATATATATACACAATGAGGGAAGATAGACGGCACTCCAACAGACTTGTAGCTTTCTTTAAAAATCCTTTATTACTTTCTACGCCGTTTCGAGGCCATACACCTCGCCATCAGTGACACAATTGCAAAATAAAACTGAACAACATTAAATACACATACAAGAATAAAACCTGCCCCTTTTGCATGCATCCGATTGGATGCTTACTCACCCCCTATTCGCGCAGGTAGCAGAGCGCACCTGTCACCATTAAGCCTCCGGACGCCACCGGCACATCACAGCTGAGACGGAGTGGTCACTCTCACTGACCTCTCCTTCAGCCCCACGTGACTCGATGACACTGAAGGAGCTCCGGTTGACTGGATGTGCATCATCCTCCCGCACCAGGAAGCAGGCCAGCAATCCAACCTGACGGTTCCTATGGAAACAAAAATAACATACATTTAAAAATGCACAACCATATAATGCAATATGAACAAATCCAATTTGATATGCACATTATAGCAACCAGCATCAACTTAATTTGCACATCAAGTATGCTTCATATCAGTATTTAAGATTATGTGCTGCTAAAAGATAATTATTACTTTTAAGCATATAAATATAAGCATATATCCAATCAAACGAAAAACTAGAACACTAACAAATATGGGTAAGTGAAATATGAACAAATTGTTAGATATACATCAAATTTAGATCTTAAAAAAAATGATGATAAAAAAAACAATTATATAAAAACACAATTAGCATAATTGTTAATACAAATATGACACAAGCATCTGGGAGTCAAAGAAAACACTGGAGCCCGAGCGTTTCATTAAGCCCACCATGTGAAAAAGTATTTAAAGTGAAAATCCAACGATTTTTTTTGGAGCAAGATTTTATTACGATTACCACCTCTAGTTAAAGGGGGAACATGGTCAATAATCATGGTCGTCATAGTCGCCACACTGTGTTCGTGTAATAAACAATGGCGGGCCACTGGTTGATCGCTATGTCCACTATGTCGTTATAGTTACGCCACTGAGTGTTGACAAGCAATGTAGGTACTTCCTCCCTTGTATATTATAGAGTTTTTTGCATTCTTTGACCTCATTCCTCCTATTGTACTATGGCCAAATATTTTTTTATATTATTTTTTTTTTATTCTGAAAAAATGCAATAGGGAAATTGCTCCCCCATTTGCTTGTGTGTTCATCATTTCTGCAATTTTTGGAATAAAAATACAGTAGTTGGAACACTCATTCATCTCCCTTGTGTGGTTGGATTCCAGGATAAAACACTCTGAGCCTAACACATATGCCCTAAATCCACCTGGGAAATGTGGAAAATTCTTCATTCTAATTCAGAATAAGGAAATGAATCCACTAAACAATTATAAAAAATTCCTTCAAATTAAAATCTGTTGCATAAATTATGTATTTTTTATTACATATAATGGAGGTGATCTTAATGTCCATCAGTGCCTCCATTCATTGTATGTCCCCAAGCCTGAACCTCCTTCACTGTATGACTCCCATTCACTGTATGACCCCCCATTCACTATGTACCCCACTCTGCCCCCATTCACTGTATGTCCCCCAGTCTGCCCCTGCTCCCCCTTCCCTGAATGGCCATCACTGCCAGCCTGACCCTCCTTCACTGTATGTCCCCCACTCTGCACCCTCCCTTCTCTGTATGTTTCCCAGCCCCTTGTGTGAGCCAGAGGAAGGAGAGGCAAAGCAGGCACTGCAAGGACAGGAGATGCTTGGGCTCCCACTGCTGCCCTCCTCCACTCTGCATGTTACGTCACCCTTGCTACCCCCCTCCCCAAACACTGCTGTCACTGTGATTGTGGAGTAGGGTGATATACGATTGCAGCAGCAGGGGTAGGACGCCAAACATATCTGACTGTGGCGGCTGGCACCTCCTCACTGCAGCAGACAGCAAGGTAAAGGGGCGCTCACCGGGGCGCCACCTTTATTGTCCTGTGCTGTGCTTACCACATCTGATACTCTGCCCGCTTCCAGCTGGAGGCTGTGGACCGCTTGAAATGACAGCACGGGACACAATTGGCCCCCGGGCCTGACTTTGGACATGTCTGACCTAGACCATGTCAACCTTTCTGCATGTCGACCTAATGGTGTCGGTCCAATGCTTGTAGACCTAATACCCTGCTTATTATGTTTGCCCCAATGTTCTACATATAGATTAGGAATAGGTGAATAGAAGAATGAAAAGGGTAGAAATATTATGCAAGTTGATATTTACTATTATGTAGTATTTGCATTTTTATGTAGTGTTTTATATTCCTAAAGACATCAACTAAACATCATTTACACAATTGCTCAGGCTCTGAAAGCATTGTTGTCCTGTTTTGTAAATTGTTTTCTTTTTTTTTCCCAACATTTATATATTCTCGTGTAATGTAGCATAAGATAACATAGATAAAGTTGGAACCAAATAAAATGTAAAATGTAACAAGCTATTCTGCCTGGTTACATTACAGTAGAATATGTGTCGTTCTCTTGAAAGAACACATTATAATCTTAAATTGCAAAAATGGGAAAATACACTCCTATTTAACAGGTGCGAGGGGTCACCTAATTCATTATATTTTATTTTAAATGAAATGATTGTGTTGGCAGCATTAACATATATTCGTTAATTCATTTTTGGTGGAACTTCTCATGACAAATACATTGCATTAAAGTCAAGGCTAAAGCTGTTTTGAGTACAGAGGAAATTCCGAATATTTTGTGTACGTATTGTTCAATGAAATAAAACGTGAAATGAGGCAATTCAATTTTTCATTTGTAAAAAAAAAAAAAAAAGTATGTTTCACAAGGATCAGTTGGTTTGTAAAAATAAAATGAATATCGAAATAAAATTAATCTAATGTAATATATGAATAAAATGAATCTAAAATTCAGTGTATATATATATATATATATATATATAAATAATAAAATAAATAAATATATATATATATAAATAATAAAAAAATAAATAAAATAAATAAATAAATATATATATATATATATATATATATATATATATATATATATATATATATATCAAAAACATGAACTGCTTAATATGATTGTAAATAATTGCCGGAACCTCTATGAGTATAAATGCATCCAGTATTTGATATTTAGGCATTAGGCAGCTGTTTCGATATTTGTATAGTCTATGACTGGGTATCTCATTAGAAGTATGTGGTTAACAGCGAAGACACTGATTTACATCTGTATGTTTCTGACTTTTCCTGCTGTCCTCTACAGCTTAATCACACAGAGACGCCCGCCCCATTGCTTTACCAGGGGGGAAGTGATGGACATCCCTTGACTCTCGTTATGACCCCCTGATAATCCTGTTTCACACACAGGCTCCCTGCTGTATAAAACACAAAAGCTGCCACTGTAGTTCTTTACTTCTAGTCGATATTCTGACAGAGTTGATCTAGCAAATTAGTATGCTCCTGAAGGGGCGCGACAAAAGACCCTTTTGACACACTTTGAATCAATACAAAAGCCAAGGGAGCGCCATTTCACTGCAGTTCTGTTATTCTCCCCTCTCGCTGACATATCTCCATTATTTTCAGTTCTTTAACCTTGTCAGATTTAAAAACACCATGCTAGAAAAGTAATACGTGCATAAATACTAATAAAAAAATCCAATTGAAATATTAAAAATTGTTCAATCATATATAGTTTTCTCTTTTTAGCATGCGGCGATTTTCTTAAACCAGCGTGTGCAGGCAAAAAGCTAAATGCTAAATACTTACAAATTACTTAGTTTCTTGTTTAGTTTTTTTTTTTTTTACACATAATAACAGTTTAATTACTGGACTGTAATTTTAAGGCCAGAGGTACAGTTCGCACTACAGCAACTGGCATAGTTGGTGCTTTCTTTTAGTTTTTGGGTACAGTTCAAAACGAGAGGTTAAGGTCAATGTCCTACTGATCTTGGATGGGGCATTGACAGCTCTGTAGGGTCCTGGTAACGGGTGGGGGGAATGGTCAATGGGGGGAGTGTGGCCAGGACCCCTCTTTACAAAGTAATAATCCTATGTGTGGTTGTAAACTCAAGGGGTGCCTTTGATACATTTGGTGGGTAACAGGGTGGGGCGGCGCCTCCCAACTGCAAATCAGAGAGAGGACTGACTGATGCTGTTGGTCAGTGCTGCACTGGGGGAGAGAGATTACTGAAGCAGCAGCAGTCTTTGTACTCTTTCCCTGTCTGACCATTGCCTGCATCAGGAAAGGAGGGGCAGCAGGACCTGGTACCCCGTGTTCCTCTCCAACAAATCCTGGCCACTCTCTTGGCACCACTGGATCTTGGATGAGTCATTTGCTGTCAGTTTAGATTCAGTGAAAATTAATTGAAGCCAACCTATATGATAATAGATATTAGATGCATTGCAATAGTGTTAATTATATACTTTATTTTAGATTTATTATGACTCCTACTGGGTTGGACTGGCCAATAGGGGTACAGGGGGAAACCCCCACTGGACCCCGGTGCTTCCATACTGAATTACATTATACATACTGTATATGACATTATACTGCACAGGGCTATGGGGGATTTTCTAGAGTGCATTGCTGTTATTAATCTGGTACATCATCATGCATGCAGTAGCAGTATTTACTATATATATATATATATATATATATATATATATATATATATATATATATATATATATTTGTCAAGGGGCCAGCCCATGCACTCTTAGCCAAGCCCCAGGGCGTAACTGCCATAGTTGCAGGGAGTGCAACTGCTGTGGGGCCCAGAGCTGAGAGGGGCCACCTTCCCTGTCACAGTTACATGTGTTATATACAGGGGTGTAGCTACCATAGGTGCAGGGGTTGCAGCTGCTATGAGGCCCAGAGATGAGAGGGGCCACCTTCCCTGTCACAGTTACATGTGTTATATACAGGGGTGTAGCTACCATAGGTGCAGGGGGTGCAGCTGCTATGGGGCCCAGAGATGAGAGGGGCCACCTTCCCTGTCACAGTTACATGTGTTATATACAGGGGTGTAGCTACCATAGGTGCAGGGAGTGCAGCTGTTATGGGGCCCAGAGCTGAGAGGGGCCACCTTCCATGTCACAGTTACATGTGTTATATACAGGGTGTAGCTACCATAGGTGCAGGGGGTACAGCTGCTATGGGGCCCAGACCCGAGGGAGGTCACCTTCCCTGACACAGTTACATGTGTTATATACAGGGGTGTATTGTAGCTACCATAGGTGCAGTGAGTGCAGCTGCTATGAGGTCCAGAGCTGAGAGGGATCACCTTCCCTGTCACAGTTACATGTGTTATATACAGGGGTGTAGCTACCATAGGTGCAGGGGGTGCAGCTGCTAAGGGGCCCAGAGCTGAGAGGGGCCACCTTCCCTGTCAGTTACATGTGTTATATACAAGGTGTAACTACCATAGATGCAGAGAGTACAGATGCTATGGGGCCCAGAGCTGAGAGGGGCCACCTTCCCTGTCACTGTTACATGTGTTATATACAGGGTGTAGCTACAATAGGTGCAGAGAGTGCAGCTGATATGGGGCCCAGAGCTGAGAGGGGCCACCTTCCCTGTCACAGTTACATGTGTTATATACAGGGGTGTAGCTACCATAGGTGCAGGGGGTGCAGCTGCTATGGGGCCCAGAGCTCAGAGGGGCCACCTTCCCTGTCACAGTTACATGTGTTATATACAGGGGTGTAGCTACCATAGGTGCAGGGGGTGCAGCTGCTATGGGGCCCAGAGCTCAGAGGGGCCACCTTCCCTGTCACTGTTACATGTGTTATATACAGGGGTGTAGCTACCATAGGTGCAGGGATTGCAGCTGTTATGGGGCCCAGAGCTGAGAGGGGCCACCTTCCCTGTCACAGTTACATGTGTTATATACAGGGTGTAGCTACCATAGGTGCTGGGAGTGTAGCTGTTATGGGGCCCAGAGCTGAGAGGGGCCACCTTCCATGTCAGAGTAACAGGTGCTACATACATGTTTCACCATTAGGAGGTAGGGTCCTGTACAAACTTTTTCTATTGGGCCTAAAAACATCTAATTAGGCCACGGCCAAGCTTCTAAGCATGAGCCTCTACCACCGCATTCTCCCGATGGGCCCTTTATGTCCCAGTCCAACACTGCATACAACTACATTAATTCAAACCTGAGACACTTTAACTCTCTGGGGTAAATTTACTAAGATCGGAGTTCTATTGAAAATAGGATGATGCCCATAGAAATTAATCAGAGTCTACTTCTTATTTATTTATCCCCTTCTACAAGATAATAGACATAATCTGATTGGTTGCTATGGGCAACATCCCATCCTCAATAGAACTACATGTACACAAAAAATACACATAAACTAACACCTACTCTAGATGTGTTTTTAGGAATGCATCTAGTTTTAAATGCACTTGTACAATTGATTGTTCCAGTAGTTTACACATGAGAATAGCTTGGTTCTAAAAGTGTATAAAGTGCGTTGTCATTTTAGAATGCAGTGGTGGGAATGGTTCTATTGACTTGTAACTGACCCATTTAAAAAGCCCTTTCATGTGTTTGTCAATATGTGAAAAGCACAAAGTTTGTGTGAACAGTTCCTTTAACATTTTTATAGACTTTTCTCCTGTTCAGATTATAGGTGGGAAGTACAGCTGGAGCGCCTGTCAGCCAGCCTTTAGAATCGCCAGATCTCATGAGCTGGTGGACAGGAGCTCCGTCTGACAGGGAGGCGCGAGGGAGCGGATTTCCATGAGAAACCAGGCAGGGGCGTAACTATAGCACCGCAGCCCCCGCCACCGCGGGGGGGCGCTGTGCATGTGGGGGCGCCGGGGGCTGCAGTGCTATAGTTATCCCCCCCCAATCCCCCGCAGACTTACGTATCTTGCTGGTCCCGGCGGCTCCGTTCTTCTGATGAGGACCACAACAAAATGGCCGCCCCCATATAGCAAACAGTTCTCTGAAACTGTCTGCTGTACGGGGGCGGCCATTTTGTGGTGGTCCTCATCAGAAGAACGGACGGAGCCGCCGGGACCAGCGCGATAGGTAAGACTGCGGGGGAGGGGGTTAGCATAGGCGACGGGGCGGACGGGGCGGACGGGGCGGACGGGGCGGGGGGTGGGTATGGGCGCCCCCCCTAACGGCGGGGGGGGCGCCCAAAACGTAGCTACGCCACTGAAACCAGGGAAATGAAAACAGAGAACCATACTGAAGTACACTTTAAAACTGTGGAATACTGTGGAAGACTTACAGGTGGAAACCACTGATGGGCCACAATGGCTCCCCCCCCCTTTCCCTAGGCTTGATCCCTCAGGGCTCATGTTAAAGACTTTGCACTTGAATTCTACATGTTTTGTTATACTGCACTGTGTATTTTCTACAGTGCATTGCTATTGTTAACCTGGTACATTACCATGCATGTACTAGCAGTATTTACTATACCTATATATTTATGAAGGCACCCAAATCATGCTCTCTCTAATGGTTAGCCAAGCCTCTGTGATAGCTTTCCACACCCTCTACCATACCTCCCAACTTCTGTGTCATTAAAATCAGGACCTCCTGCGCCAAAGGCCCCCATGACTTCGGACAAAGGGGGCATGGCCTAGTGCCTCAACCCACACTTTGGGGACAAGTCCAATGCTCCCTGTGCAGCTGGGCAGCTGGGCAGCCGAGCTCCCTCCCTGTACTAAATAGATGTCGATCACATACGCACAGCATCTCTTCATCAATGTGAGCAACAGCGAACTCCGTCTCAACCCAATTTTTCTGGTCACACCCTTAAGAATTGGCACCTACAACTTTATTAACCCAGTGGGCCCTTCCAGCCCCGGTCTGACACTGTATATCCTTCAGATGTTTAGTATACAGGCACTTTGGTGCTTCATGTCCCCTTGAACTGCCTTTGTCATTTGTTCATCCAAGTTCCAAATATGTTTACAGACACAAGCTGCAGTGTTTTCCCAAGATAGAACCCTGGGTAACAGACTCAATCCTCTTCACTTGTAAATTGCAGCAAGTCATTGTTTTGTATTTTATTTTAAACCTCAATTCAAGGGGATTTTATTTGCAACATCAGACGTAGCGTCTTCACTAGAGTGCATTTCTCTAGTAATTGTAATTCTATTGTTTACCTCTGACCATCACTCTGTGCGGTGAAATATGCTATGTTGTAGAATCAGCATATTGAGTGTGATAACACTTCAACTGAACCAGAATACATTGCCTCCGTTTCTTCTCCTGTGAGGAAAAAATACTTTTCAGCACATTCTTGAAAATGTCTCCACTTCAAATTCTACTGGCACGATTTACAAAATGTTTTCTTTGGTTTTCAAAAAAATAATGTGATGTTGAAATCACATGTTAAAATATGACCTTTATCATCTGGAATAGTCTACTACTAAAAACGACCAATCTACCACTAAAAGATCATCCGATGACCTCAGGCATGAGTTAATGGTATTATCTCAGTTTCTTTTCCTAGGAGTCATGGTTTTATGTGAGCCAATAAGATTTAAAATGCTTCGAACAAACAAATAACAATAACAAATAAAAAGGCTACTGTAAAAGCAATGACAGTATTTTGTTACAATTGTAAAGGCATCCTGGCCATTAGCTCTGTCCCTGGTCTGTCTTGCCTCAACCAATCTAAATTTGATTTTCTAATATCTATCTGCAGCTCTGTCTTACTCAGTGTCGTCTTTACCATTGGGCTTAATGGGCAGTTGCCCAGGACCTGCTTGACAAGAGGTGACCTGGACGATTGGTGGGCAGGCCAATATCACTGGCCAATGATATACCAACAACCTCTTATTATATATTATAATGTAATGATAGCATAGTGCATTTGCACCCTCTCTCTCTGTGTAGCGAGCCACCGAGCCCGCAGCGTGGGCGAGTGAAGCGAGCCCCGAAACTACACAAGTACCAATATTTTTATTGGTCATTTCAAATAGTGGTAGAAAAACGTAACCTCCTCTGACCTCTCTTATATCATCCTTGCCAACTTTAACATCCTTGCTGACATCACCAACCTTTCTTACCACCATCTACTCTCTCATCTCCACACCTTCCTGCTCCAAAATCAACCATCGCCAGATGCAATCTGTAGATCTTTACTCCTTTTTCAATATTCTCCTATCTGCCCACAAGGTGGCCTATTTCTACAACAACATCCTCACCTCTGCACTAGGTTCAGACCTGATAGCATGGCTGTGAATGTGCAGTGGCCAGCGACCAGTGAAGGTGCTGCCCAGCTACAGTGTAAGTCCATTTGCACCAGTGCAAATTAATTTGAATCCCAGTACAAGCCGCTCAATATCAAATGATTTATACATTCCGTCGCGTAACCAGAGACATTCTCAGCGGTGCAATAGAAATGAGCATATTCTGGCTGGAACTGATGTCACAAACACCTAGCATTTTCCCAGGCATGCCTATGTTTTCCCTGTCACTCCCAGCATTTTCCCAGGCGCGCCTGCTTTCTTGTTAGTACTCCAATTAAATTCCCGCTTCCCACCCCCAGATGCCTGCTTCCTGTCAATCACTGTGTAAACCTCCAGTAATCGAAAAAATGTTGCAGGAGTTCCTTTCTGGCTGGCATTGCACACATGCGCTGTGACCCAAATGCATGCGCAGTTCATTGATAACCCGGCTGACGTGCAAATTCCCAGACGAACAGGTCTGAATAAGACCCTGGACTCTGTTGCCACTTTCTCCTCTGTCCCACACTGTTATTCCAATCCCCTATCCTGGCACTTCAAGGTCATCCTCTCCTCCTACAGCTCTACCCTGTCCCTCAGTAAGCAATCTTTTTATCCAATTGCCATCTATCTCCTCTGAGTCCACCAATCTCCCCGTCATTTGCTTTGATAACTCCATTTCCATCCTCTCTCACTGCTACTGACTTTGTCTACTTCATTTGCAAAACTTAGGGAATCCATGATGCAATTTCTTTCAATCATCCATCTGCAGCTCTATCCCCTTCCTCCAAATACTCCACCCTGTGCTCCTTTCACACCATGGGATGAACGCCACTGCCTAATGTTCTCCTCTCCCCCTCCACTTGGCCCTTAGACCCTTCACCTCTTTCTAACATACAAGACCCTCTCCAATACTACTGCTCCCTACATCAACAACGTTATCTCCCATCATACTTCCACCCTCCCCCTCCATTTGTGTACTGTCCTTTGCCTCTTCTCTACTTTGGTTACTGCATCTCTTGGATGATTTGAAGATTTCTCCTGTGTCACTTCCTTCATTGGACTACACTTCCCTACTCCATTAGGCTCTCCCTGGCCTTGCATAGTTTCAAACAGGTGCAAAGACCCACCTGTTTGTCACAGTACACCCATCTACCACATAACCAGTTCAACGGGTGACTTGCTCATAACTCTGTCTCCCCTCTCTCTTTAGATTGTAAGCTCCTTGGTGCAGGGTTGTCATCCCTCCTGCTCTCTCAGTATTTTTCTTTTGCATCTTTCAGGATTATGCTCACTTTTAGGCACTCATCTCTTGACCGGCTCTTGACCTGCTATTGTTACTGTTGCTATTGGTGAATGGTTCCTACCTTCACCACTCACCTTGCTTACCAACTGTATTGTGAGCTGAGACCGGTGGTACTAATTGGTACTTGCGTTTATGCTATGGCAAAGGCATTTTAAGAGAGGAGGAGGAGGCCTGTGTGCAGCCTCCTCCGTTTGGGCCCCCTCTTCTCTATCAGTAGCAGTTCAGTGCTGTAGAGTCTGAGCTCTTGATGGCTCAGACTCCAATGTGCATGCTCAGATCTCCAGTAAAATGGCATGGTGGACATATTTTTGCAGCAATTTCTGAAGCACTGTTACCATCTACACCATCACAGCACACACTTCACCCTTATGTGGCTACTGTAATGTTCTGTTTCACTCTGTTCTCTCTCACTGTTTTATTTGCCTTGTATGTATGGAACTGCGGACCACTTGTCACCAACTGCAGTGCATATGGTTTTGTCCATCTGAGAAGGAATTTGCCTCTAAGAGTGAACTAGAATAAGGCCCATAGTGAGGAGTTTGTACTGTCACTGTATAGGTCATTGGTACGACCTCATCTAGAGTACTGAGGCCATATCTCCAGAAGGATATACATACATTAGACCAGGCATTCCCAACCACAGTCCTCAAGGCACACCAACAGTGCAGGTTTTAGTGATATCCAGGCTTCAGCACAGATGGTTTAATCAGAATCCCTCAGATACTAATTAAGTCACCTGTGCTCAAGCCTGGATATCTACAAAACCTGCACTGTTGGTGTGCCTTGAGGACCGTGGTTGGGAAAGCCTATATTAGACTGTACAAAGGAGGGCAACTAATGTGATGCATGGCCTACATCACAAAACGTACCAGGAAAGACTAAAAGATCTTAATATGTATAGTTTAGAGCAGAGAAGGGAAAGAGGGGCCTGATAGAAACTTTCAAATATATCAAGGGTTTTAACAAGGTACAGGTGGGAGACATTCTTCACAGGAAGAGGACATGCACTGAAACTAGAGGGAGGAAGATTCAGGGGAAATTTGAGGAAGAATTAGTGTGAGTGGAATACCCTCCCATCAGAGGTGGTAGAGGCAAATACAGTAGAGCAATTTAACCATGCTTGTGATATGCATATGGATATCCTTACAAAGAAATAAGGATCAAATATGGTTTGAGGTAACTTATCTGCCATCAAATTCTATGTTTCTATGTTTCTGTGTTACTGTGCTGCGACATCTGTATGCTGCAATGCTGTAACCATCCTTGAAAAAGCTGCAGATAGCAGCGAAACGCGTAGGTGTTAGCCCGCTATCCAGACACCCCTTTTAATACTTGCACCCTACCAGAGGACTGCCCGATCCCTATCCGGAAAAGGAACCCCACCTTTTCCTCTTTCGGATATCCACCTTCCTAATCTGGAGTGAACTCCTAAAGGATACCTAGCTACCTCCATCTCCACTGTGAGGCGAACCATCTACCTGGAGGCACGCCACCTCCTAAAAAGCCTGACTCAAATCTGTGGTGTGGACATACAAGTCGACTTTTGGAGGTAATATCCCCATACAAGTGGAATACAAAAAGGTGATTTATAAACAAGGCCAGAATTTCTAAACCTTGATCTCTAAATATCGGGTATTTCAAAAAGTGGAAAAAAACGAAAGATCCATTCCCATACGGACTAACCTCTGGACAATTTGTTGGTGACTATTATCTATTTTTAATTGTCTGATCGCACTATATGTTTTTTATTGTGTTTCAATTGTGTTATTAAATTTTCCTAATTTTTCACACACACAATTTTTATTTATATATAAATATCGTGTTTTTTTAAATTATACTTCAATACAGCGCAGTCACACCTCTTCCTATTTTCTCACTGTAACCATCCTTGCCTGTGCTGTTTACCTGGTATGCTGCTTACCTGCTACAAAATAAAGACCAAGACTTCATCTTATCCCTGTATGTGATTCTTTGTCACAATACATACTTTTTACTATTTTTCAAATAATATGGTGGTGTAATATTGGTTCAAGTTGCAGATCATGTGTACTGGGAGAACATGATGAAATGTTGATAGGTATTTGTGAACCAGATAGTTAAATATTTAACTTTTTGAAATTAAAAATTGAAATGAAATTTCAACAGTACACTAATCAGTTGTACTTTATAGTGCTTGGTACAGGGGTAACATGAATGGTAAGCTGGAAACATGTTCTAATTACTCACTGCAAACTATACAAATGCATATCACGTGCGTCCATTTGTGGAGCATTGTTTAAATAACCTATTTTATCATAAAAGGGACAAGGTTTTGTTTACATTCCGATACTTTTTAGTTAGTGGGGATTTAAGTGCATTTACCCCTCAGTTTTGTCAGAGGTATGCACACATTACTTCTCTGTCAGACCCTCAAAGCTGTAATGCGATTACTTTCGGTACAGACCAACATCTCTGGTGTCTTCCATGCTTCATGCATGTGAAATAGCATTAAAGATGTGATGTGTTGTATCTTGTATTAGTTGAAACAAATGAAGTTGCAACAATTGTGATGGATTTTTTTCTTTCATACCGATGGTGGCCACTGGGACAGTGGGTGTGGGTGGAGCTACGGCTACAGGCACCAAGGAGATCAATATTCTTTGAGTGCAGCCCAGGCTCCCCCTCCTCCACGATTTCAGCATCCTCTGTTGCTGCCCGTAGGACCCTCTGGTTGTGCACGTGGAATGTAGATACAGACTCCAAAAGGGCTATAGAGGCCTTGCCTTTTTCAGAAAATGTCCTCTTTGGCCCTGAGCTGAACAGGATTGTGGCTACTGTGGCCACTTCTAATACAGCCTTTTTTGCAATTTGCTCCTCCGAAGGTGTGTTCTCTGTCTTTTTGTTTCTTTCGCCCCAGGGCAGGGCATGAGGACAGGCTTTGGCCAGGGCCCAGCCTCCCCCCAAAAGAGCCTCAAGCTCCCGCGGTCGGCAGTCTTGGGCAGGATGTCGCCAGGACCCCAACAAATTTGACAAGCCTGCAGCATGAGGATTGGGCGGCCCACCTGAGTACTCGGGTGGGCATGTTATGGGGCTCGCACCAGAGATCCAGAGGCCATCCTCTGTCCACCCCTTGGCTGTTTTCCCTGGTGTACATATTCCCTCTGGTGGCACTACTCCCTCACCTTCTGCGGTGACTCAAACAGAAAGCAACAGTGGCCATCCTCCTGGCCCCTACTGGCCTTGGTGCACTTGGTACACAGACCTTTTCACCATGTCCGTGGAGCCCCCTTGGCGACTTCCATTGAGGAGCTGCTGTCGCAAGGCCCCTGTCTGCACCCAGATCTTCCCAGAATAGCTTTAATGGTGTGGCTCTTGAGATGGAAATTCTGAGGGTCAAGGGTTTTTCATCTGCGGTGGTCAAGACTATGATTGCAGCAAAAAAGCCTTCCTTGTCCCAAGTTTACTATTGGGTTTGGCACTTCTTTTAAAATTGGTGTTCAGAAAAGGGCTTTGTGCCCCGGGAGTTTCGTTTGTCCAGGGTGCTGGCTTTCATACAGGGTGGTCTGGATCTCGGCATAAAATTGGCTTCCCTCAAGGTGCAGGTGTCGGCGCTTTCTGTCCTTTTTCAAAGGTGTTTAGCTAAACGGATGGTGATCCAGATGCTCTTCCAGTGCGTCCTTCATGTACACCCTCACTTTGTGCCACCTATTCAGCATTGGGACCTGACTTTGGTATTGTCAGCCCTCCAACATGCTCCATTTGAACCACTGGACTCTGTAGATCTCAGGTGGCTCACATGGAAAGGAGGAGCCTGAGCTGCACTCAAAGAATATTGATCTCCTTGGTGCCTGTAGCCGTAGCTCCACCCACACCCACTGTCTTAGTGTCCACCATGCATTCAGAAAAAAGGATTTTACAGGTAAGACCAAGACCAAGCTAGTTAGCTATCATTCAAAGTTCTGCCTATGATCCAATTTTCTTTGGATTTTTCTATCTATCATGCGATGCGATTTAGCACACCCCCACTATCCACGCCCCCCGAAGCGCGGCGAGCGCAGCGAGCCCCGCATTGGGATGTGGTACGCGCCCTCCCGACTTGTTCATAACCACACTATCCACGTCGGTGCAAAGTTGTTTTTATAAAGTGTGGCGAGCAACCGAGCCCGAATCGTGGCAATCATAGCGCGCCCCGCGAGGGGACGATGAAAACGCACCCGAAGTGTTGCGAGCGCACGCGGATTACTTGACGTGTATTCCGCGTCCCCTCGTGGGGCTTGCTGCACTCGCTACGCATCCGGGCTCATTTTTAGCATCCGCTGGCCACGCTTCCGGCTCAGTGCCTCGCTACTCTCGCCACACTTTATAAAATCTACTCCACGCCGACGTGGATAGTGGGGCTATGATCAAGTCGGGAGGACACTTACCGCCACGCTTCGGGGTGGCGTGGATAGTGGGGGTGTGCTAAATCGCATCGAATCGCATTGCATCGCATGCGATCCGCGGGCAGGGGAAACGTGAAACTACAAAAGTACCATTGCATCGCATCGCAAGCAGTCGCATGCGATGCGATTTCCCTGCCGCTGTGAAACTACACCAGTACCAATTATCTATCTATTATTTCATAATATCTATCAATTTATCTATCTATTAACATTTTTATTTCATATCTATCTATCTATGCTTCGTTGAATGATAGATAGATAGATAGATAGATATTTGAATAATAGATAATTTAAAGATAGACAGATTACAGAATGATAGATAGATATAAAATAAGTAATTTCATATTTATTGGTTTCATATTTAGATATTTATCTATTATCGTCATCATCATCATCATCATCTATACACCTCTCTCCTTGAATTAAATATTTTTTTTATCTATCTATCTA
Source organism: Crinia signifera (assembly GCF_055691185.1). Lineage (NCBI taxonomy): Eukaryota > Metazoa > Chordata > Amphibia > Anura > Myobatrachidae > Crinia > Crinia signifera. Next base: position 443,669,385 of record NC_139217.1, on the reverse strand, counting down.
TCTATCTATCTATCTTTCTATCTTTATGTTCATTTTCTATTTGCAGTGTTTTAGTTACAATAAAAGTTAATTAGTTTGTCTCTGCGTGTGCCGGGTTTTTAGACTAAATTAAAAATCCCATCTCTGGAGACTGAACATCCCACTGTGCTAAACCACCAAACTTCACACATAAAACATTACACATGTCAATGAGGGCAGCTTATAAAGTTGATGTTTAATTACTTGTCTTTGTTCTCCACTCCACAACATAATTATTTGCTTTTCATGAGAAAACCTAATCCTTCATGGTCCAAATTACCCTAATATTCAATATTCACTGCCTGTCCCATTCCCAACGGGGGGTTGCATGGTAGCATCTGTGCTCGCATATGTTAGACCGCACTAACTGGGGTCACTAACTCATTTTGTCACAGCCTGTCCTATCGTCCGGAGAGACAGTAACGGGCCATCACTGCACACAATTCCACAGAACCATCTTCTGTCTCCACCAATAACTTTGCTTCACTGAGCCCTCACCTGCTGCCGTATCTCAGGGCCCTTTCACCCACTTATACACAGATATGTCAGTGACACAATGCACAACTAAGTTTGATGGCACAATGATATTTTTCCCCAGCAATGCTTCTTTGTCGCGTTCTGCCTGGAGTCGGTGGGACTGAGATTTATACCAGCACGCCAGAATACTCAGTCACAATTCCTTTTTTTTTTTTTTGCATCTAAGTAGCTTAATAAAGGATCAATATCACTGCATCCCCCAGAGGATTGAGCCTGCCCTTTGCACAATATAGAGCATGGTTCAGCTGACATGGGGAGTATCATGAAAGGAAAATGTACACAGGCATTTATGTCAGCTGTCCTGCTACTGATTAGACCCAAGGAAATATTTGATTACAAGGAGTGAAGAGGAGGAGTCCAATGTATCTATTTCTTCCAAATACAATTTGCCATCTGCTGTGAGCTGGTGCTATATGCGCAGAACGGATGACTTGTATAACACGAGAAATGTCGCTTTGATGCAACAAACTAAACAACTAGAAAGGTACAAGACTATACAGTGTGCAATTAGCTATTTACAAAGAATCAAAAGTGCGCATTAAGCAGCACAATGTACTGAGACATCCGCAGCAACGTTTCGGACCCTTGGTTCTAATATCAAGCTATAAACCAAATATTTTTGATTGTTAATTTTGGCTACTGTTTTTTTTATTATTATTATTGTTTGTTTATAATTGTACAGGTGCAATGCGTTCAGTATCCCGTCGGATGCAGGGCCGGTGTAATTGTGGCCATACACTACTGCGATATATTGCAGCAGTGTATGGCAATCCGACCACTCCGGAACCGTCCGGGACCTTCGCGGACGGCAGGATTACGTGCGATACATTGCATGCGGGCACTTTTTTCTTGAGATGTATTGCATGCGACCCCATTCCCAGCTGCCGAGAGGTGGAACGAGTTGAAGGTCGGACGGGCAGCAAGTCCGACCTCCGGCTCAGGTCTCTTGCACACGGGACCGTGTATCAGATCCAAGGGGGACCTCAAGTACATCTGATTTGGACTGATTTCTTGGACTGATCCATCGGGGTCGGGTGAAATCGGCCCAAATTGGACTAGTGGACACCTTAAGGCTTCCCGGCGAGCACCCTAGGCATAACTTCAATAAAATGACCCCCAACCCCACACTGTCAACAATATCCACTTTTCAGCCCTGCAAGTGAAAGTGTGGAGGTGGCTGTCTTAGACGTTCCACAGCAGCCATCTTTATTAAGTAACAAAAATGACCTTCCTCATAGACATCTTGTGATAGGCAGATGACTTGTTGGTGCCCCCCCCTCTCCAGTTCCCAGCATCCTAGGCAGATGCCTAAAGCTGTCTTATGGTAGAGCAGGCCCTGGGCGGACAGGATGCCAACGCTGAGTATACTAACACCGGCATCCCGGGATGCAGAACCGGTAAGTATACCGGTAAGTATTTTCCATAAACTGAAATATACTTCTGGACATACAATATAGTGCATACACATGGAATGATTTGCTTAGCAATATTGTTTAGTGGCCACCTCCAGCACGATGCTGTTGCTGACAATATAGTCAAAATTTGACTGCATGTACAGATGACAGGAGAGGGTTGTTAATGATATTGTGTGTACATACTAGACATTATTGTCGTGCATATTGTTAAAAAAATTGTATAGTGTGTACCCACCTTAATGTGTATGCTGCGGGGAGGGGGGTAGGCACTTAGAAGGAGTTTAGCAACTACCAGGGATGGCTAGGATCGGTGGTGGTGGTGGTGGGGGGATTAGACTGCTGGGAGGGAAGGTTGTGTGTGGGGTGTTATCTATACTTACCTGATCCCTGTTGGCATTCCCTCCATTGGGATGCTGGTATCAGTATTTGAGTGCTGTTACCTTCTTTATGCATTTAATATTGTACTTGTTCTGTGTACACCAATGGTGTAAATTACGGAGTTCTCGCCTTTACCAACCGTCTAAACCTCTCTGTCTCTCCCTCTCTCGGGCAGATGTATTAAGCCTTGGAACGTTATAAAGTGAAGAGAGATAAAGTTCCAGCTGATTGGCTGTTAGTTTATCTCTCTCCCCTTGTATCAATGCTTTTAAGGAGGGCAGGTGAATGTGTTGCCCATAGTAACCAATCTGAGTCTACAGCAGCTATGATCTATCTTGTAGATTCTATAAAATGATAGCTTGAATTGGATTACCTGCAATGGCACAAAAACCCTTGGGTTCTGCTGTTTTTTTCTGTATTACAGGGCTGGATGAAGGTGTGGGGGGTCCCTGGACAACAAATGGTCTGGGGGCCCCCCACCGGAGGCAGCCAACCCCCCCCCCAACATAGGCAGCCAAGTGCCGCCCCCCCATCGATGGAGGCAGCCAACCCCCCCTGACAGAGGCAGGTGTCGCCCCCCCTGGACAGAGGCAGGTCCCTCCCTCCCCTAGTACCTGGCCAGGGCGGGGATACAGGCAGCGGGGTCCCTGCGGCAGATGGGCAGTCAGCAGGTCGGGGTCCCTACGGCAGATGGGCACTTTGGACCCTGCCACTGCTTCCCCAGCGCTGCATGGACCCCGCTGCCTGGATCCCCACGCTGGTGAGGCAGCCGTATTTATAAACCAGGCCCATCTCCAGCAATGTTCTGTACTGTGAGTTATTTTTTTCCTTGTTTTATTCATTCTGTTTCAGTACTTTGGCCCTTATTCTGATCGGTGCTGCCGAATCCGATTATGCGGCCAGGACCGTGCGTGCGAAACCCCGCCTTCCATACGGATCGCCAACTCCGTCCGTACACGGTAAGAAGCTGGCCGAACGGACCGCACGTGTATTTTTCACGGAATACGCCTCCTCCATCTAAGGGAACCTCCCCCATCATTCGATGGTTGCAGACCATCGAATGCAGGACCGAGTGCTCCACCAGCTCCCGCAACCTCAGACCACACGGACATTTTTCCGTGCAAAAGCAGGGATCTGGGCGGGCAGCTGACATCCGGCGATGTCATATGTCTGCCCCCTACACGTGCGTCACGGCCGCATTACCATACGTACGCCCAGCGTTTGCATGGGAACGCCCATGAAACGCGGGGCGTATGCATATGGTAATGAGCCCAAATAGCCCTTCACGCCCCTCTCTACCCCCTGTTCGGAGTGTTCACATATCATGCGGGATTTGGCCGTACGCCCCGCTCGCACATGCGCAGAGACGCCTCTGCACATGCGCAGACACAAAACATCGGCGGGCCGAACGCACGCGGATATATCCGCACCGACCAGAATAAGGGCCTTTGTTAAGATGCTGGGGACCCTTGTTCCATCATATACATAAATGATAACAATAATTTGGAAATGAGTTTTGCGGGTATCGGGAGTGCGACTGATGAACCTGTCCTGCAAAGTGCACGTTACAGTAACGCAGAACTTCACACTACAGAACTCATGGATAATTGAATTTGATGGATAATATCATTATTGGCTGCATGGTCAGACACTGAAAAGCCCAAAGATTTGTTTTGAGAGCAGACAAGGAGGTAACAGATACACCCCATTAAGTTGCTCTTAGCCTGGAGAGAGGGAGAACATTAACGTATGTCCAGCATTTACATTCCTCTGTGCTAGACACAATGGACTAAAAAAAAAATGTTTGAATTCCTTTAATTCACTTGAAGTGATTGCAGTCTGCATGTGAGTGGGGAGAGCAGCATACTCGCTTAGCTGGGTAATGACCCTGATGTCGTTACTGCCTAGGATAATAGAATATGTACTGTTTATTAGAAAGGATTTTCCAAAGTCACTAGAAATCCTTGAATTTTGCAAACAGAATTTCCAGACACAATTCAGCAAATCTGAAATTTGTCAGATTTCAGACTGAATTAAAAGAACAAGCCGATTTGGGACTGTTGAACATGTTGAACATTGGGTAGCTGATGTGACCATAAGCAGTGGCGGAATGACCGGATGTGGTGGAAGTGCATGACTATGGGTACCATCATCATCACAACCACTTTCTCACTAATGGTAATGCTCCTGGCATACAATCAGGGCACAGAATAGGTGCAGATGCTCATGGCACCTGGCCACCTGCAAGCGTAGACCTCTGGGTCATCTGTCTGTTATTTGCTGTCCAAGGCTACAGCTGGATATAAAAAAATGGCTGCTTGCTGCCTATTCCCACTTACACAAGGCGCAGGTCTGTTCATCTGCGCATGGTGTGCACTTTTTCCCCTACCGGTCACGATCTGTCTTCCTGGACACTCTTGCACCTCCCCCTGCTGCTGTCACTCTTTAGTACTGACCAATGCCAGTGAGGCCCGACCTGTGATGTTTGGCAGTGTTTAGGGGTGGTGGTGGGTGTGGTTGCCCTATATGATTTTTGGTGTTGCAGTCCCAACCTTGGAGCCACCAACGGTGTAAGCCGCTGTCTTTAGGCATTAACCTATATCTTACTTTCGGTCCGGATGTCAGGGATAACGTTGATCATAGGCGCCAAAACCGTGGGTGCTCCGGGGCCCACGGAAAGTGAGGAGCACCAACGGCATGGGCCACGGCAGCGGGGTCCCAGCAGCGGATATGCTGTCAGCAGCGGGGGTCCCAGCGGCAGATGGGAACTAGTAGCTGTAATAAAAAATCATGTTTTCCAGGTCTCCACACAGAATCACAAGTGAAGTAATTAGCTCCACCTGTGGATCTTTTAAACGTGTCAGTGAATAATTAGTGCACCTGGGCACCTACAGCGTGACATGAATTTTTGGGGGGGGTTGAGGACCGAGGGTGAAAACCACTGCGTTAAAGGAATAGGAGTGGGTGCTATTTGGGGGTGTTACATTGACTGGGTTTCTGGGCTATTGGTGATATTTGGGGATTATGGTAATGAGTTGTTTGTTTGCTTGATGTTGGTTTTGGGATCTGGTCTCAGTGGGGGGAGTGGGGTATTACTGTATTTAAAAGGTGGAGGTTTGTAGTTTGTCACAGCAGCTTAAACTTCTGGGGGGCACTAGACTACTAAGGATATTGATTGTGTTTTCGGTGTGATATTCCAAGGCATAAAGCACTGCTTGCTCCTGTCTGGTTCTGATTGATTTCTGTCTGATGCTGTCTGGAGCAAGGGGAGGAACACTGACAGTAGCGGCTGCTGTTATGTTGCTCTCCATAGCTGAGTCCAGGCCTAAGCACAAATTCACAAACCGAGAGCTGTGCATCAGCTGTGTTCTGAGAGACTGCAGTGTTACAATCACAGAGAGGTCACTGCACTCTCTGCCAAAGCCATCACTGCCCGAACTGGCACTGACAACAGCAACACATTGCTCGTCAGAACCTCAGCCCATTCACTACCTACGGTGACAATGGGGCAGATGTATGAAGCAGTGATAAGGGAGATGAAGTGATAAAGGGCCTGGTACTTTATCACTGGGCAATCAGCTCCTAACTGCCCCATTTTAAACCCAGCCTCTAACTTAACAGTCAGGCACTTTATCACTTCTCCATTATCACTGCTTCATACATCTACATCTGAATACCCACAGCAGCCACAGAGAGTGCAACACCCAATGATTATCTAGCACTGCCACTGGTGGTCTCAGTAGAGCAAGGATGGGGAACCTTCAGCTCTCCAGCTGTTGTTGAACTACACTTCCCAGCATGCCCTGCTACAGTTTTGCTATTCGGCCATGCTGAAACTGTTGCAAGGCATGCTGGGATCATTGCAGTAGAGGGTGCTGCCACTGCTTATTTGGGGTCCAGACCCTGGGATAGAACACAATGTGCAAACATTTTTGCATATAAAAAGTTTAATACTTTTCTAAAATATATTTAATTACAATGTTTATTTCGGTACTTGTATCCCAGCACGGCACCCGTCGGGTCCCATCGCATACCATAACTTAAGGTATGCGATGGGACCCGATCAGACCCGACCGACCCGATTTTCGGGCTTTAAAGACGGTTCCCGTACAATAAAAAAATCGGTTGCATCGCATGGCATTATAATGGCATGCGATGCGATGCGACGCGACCGACCCGATTTTTACATTGGACCCAATGTAAAAATGGTCCCTCAGACCCGATTTTACATTGGAACCAATGTTAAATGCCCCCCAGACCCGATTTTTAATTGTATACCCACCCTGATGGTTAACTATTATGTCAAATGACCCCCAACGCCATGGTCAACATCAACCCAAAGCGCGGCGAGCGCAGCGAGCCCACGAGGGGCGGCAGTGCGCGTCCTTCAACCTCCTATCCACATCGGCGTTGAGTTGATTTTATATAGTGTGGCGAGCGAAAAGGTCGGAGGATGCGTACTGCCGCCCTGATTGGCGTTGATCGTGGCGTGGCGTTAACAATGGGGGGGGGGGGGCATTTGACATAGTAATTACTCATCAGGGTGGGAATACAATTAAAAATCGGGTCTGTGGGGGCATTTAACATTGTAATCAGCCATGAGGGTGGCTGTACAATTAAAAATTGGGTCGATTTGGTCGCATCGCATGCAATTTGATCGCATGCGATGCGATCGACTCGATTTTTACGACCCGATTTCATACAATTGAAATCGGTGGTGCCGTGCTAGGAAACAAGTACCTTTATTTATTTTTTTACTTATAGTATATGCACAGGGCAGAAAGCAGATGTAGAGCAGCGCAGGGTTATACAGTCTGCAGAAGGTACAGACTGTAGTGGTGGTGGTGGCACAGTTGGTCTTGGCTATAATACCTAGTATCCATTATAAGTAGACACTTGGGTTTATTTACTAAAGCTGTGTACACATGGTGCAATTCTGGCTATCGATTTTGACTATATAGTCAGAATCGTATACAAAGTTAGTCAGAATCGCACAGAATTCAGCCACATTCAATGCTGATTCGATGCCGATGCGCACCCCGGGTAGTCGGTATTGGCAAGTCTATCCTGACTATCTCGCCAGTAGAATGGATTTGACAAGGAAAAAAAGAAGAAAGTGGTGGAGCGCTTTAACTATAAATTAACACACATTGCTCAATTGGGTATCACACTAAAATAAATAAAGATTTATTATTAAGCAGTATATATACTCGCGACAATTAAAATATGCACAAATAAAATTAATGCTGAGGACAGAGGAATAGTTGACGGTTCCCACTTGTTCCTATTAGAGATCCCTTTTAGATTGATTTAACTTGGTCTCCCATTTTGTAATCCATAAAACTGGTATTGTGGGTGGCCATATACCTGCTGAAGTCCCAAGGTTTTTCCTGAGGATGTTTATATCAGGTAATCCTGTGGATATGCAGGTGGGTCTCCAAAGATTGAGCAGGTGCTTCTGTCCCTTGGTAGTGCAGTCCTATATTGGGATACAGAAAGGTTTTGGGGGATCCAAGAAGGTGTTGATGAGGGAGCTGGTTCAAGTGAGATATTGATATAGATAATCCAATGTCCAAAAGCAAGCAACACTGATGCGTTTCTTTGTTGTCTAACAACTTTTTCAAAGGTCTGACCTTTGAAAAAGTTGTTAGACAACAACGAAACGCGTCAGATGTGAGCAGCTGGCTTCACATCAGATTCCTTTAGCGCCTGTATTTGTTCACCTAGGTGAACACAACTTTCTCTAGTAGAATGGATTTGGCCTCAGACCAAATAGCAAAATAGTCTAAATTTAAAGTTCTTCTAAAGCGCAGTTAGCCAAAAATTGGATAGTCAAAATCTGCCATGAGACAGAATCGAGAGTGTCGGGAGTTCTATTGGAGATAGGATGATGCCTATAGCAACCAGTCAGATTCTACTGTTTATTTATTTAGAACCTTCCCGAGAAGATAATAGATATAGGCCCTTATTCTGCTTGAAGCGGTAACGGCCGTTCCGCCGATGTTTTCGGTCTGCGCATGTGCAGAGGGCACTCTGCGCATGTGCAGCCGAAATCGCCGCACACGTATTTTGACCGCCGCAAAGGGGGTGGATAGGGGCGTGAGGGGCTACGAAGCCTCATTTGCATATGCATACGCCCCGCGTTTCATGGGCGTTCCCATGCAAACGCGGGGCGTACGCTTGCTAATGAGGCTATGACGCGTGGGTACAGGGCGGGCATCTGACATCGCCGGATGTCAGCTGCCCGCCCCCATACAAGATTTCACACGGACAAGTGTCCGTGTGGTCTTGTGCTGCGGGACCTGGTGGAGCGTGCGGCCCTGCATTCGATGTTCGGCGACCATCGAATGCAGGGGCTGCTCCCACCATGGAGGAGGCGTATCCCCGTCCAAAATCATGCGGATCGCCACATGGCCGCGTACGGACGGCTGTGGCGATCCGTCTGGAAGGCGGGGATTCGCCTGGTGCGGTCAGAGCCGCATATGCGGCTCTGGCCGCACCGATCAGAATAAGGGCCATAATATGGTTGCCCATAGCAACACCCCTTCTTCAATAAAACTCCCATCTTTGTGAATAAACCTCTCAGGACCCATACTTCATAGGGCCAGATGTATAAAATTTCAAAAAGTAACAAAATGGAGAGTGATAAACAGCAAGCCAATCAGCTCCTAGCTGCCATATTACAGGCTGGGTTTGAAAAATGTCAGTTAGGAGCTGGTTGTTTCTCACTCTCCACTTTATCATGTTTTAAAGCTTGATACACACATTCGGTCAGATCGATGGTCAGGTCTCAGTAATAGGGGGTCCTATTGTCCAGACAGAATTTTGGAATTTGTCCAACTACCGCTTTACTAATTACAGGTTGAGTGTTCCTTATCCGAAATGCCCAGGACCACGAACATTTTGCATAAGGGATTATTGCTGATTCCAGAATATTTTTTTCTTACATACTCACCTGGTCCTCTGGTGGTGCGCCGACATCCCCCGACCTCCACGGTGTCCTCTGGCGTCCACGGTTCCTCTTCAGCGGCATCCACCTTAATGGGCCAATTGTGAAATTATTTTGAAGATGGGATGTGGCCCATAGCAATCAATTAGAATCTACTTCTTATTTATGTAGCACCTTCTAGAAGATAATATATAGCATCTGATTGGTTGCCCATAGCAACATCCCATCTTCAGTAGAACTCCCATCTTACTAAACAAACCCCAAAGTGTCATTTGCATGCAGAATTTGTAGAAATAGAAGGTATCTCACAATTGGCCCATTGGGACAGATGTACTAAGCTTGCAACGTGATAAAGGAGCCGATTCAGACCCGGGTCCGAACTAGGCCCCTTATACGCGCGGGCATGCACCATTATGCACATACTCCAGAATCAAACGGCTTTGGGCAGTTTCACACATGCCAATCCATTCGCTCCGAACAGGGAGGTCCGGGGAAGGGCGAGGGCGGCAGCAGGGGAACGTGGGCATCCCCATGAAAATGCTTGGTGTTCTCCTGTGAATCAGGCTAGGCCGGTACTATACGCAGTCTAGCGATCAGGACTTCATCAGGCCCAAATGGAGAGTGATAAACAGCCAGCCAATCATCTCCTACCTGCCATGTTACAGACTGGGTTTGAAAAATGACAGATATGAGCTGATGGTACTTTATCACCGGCCAATCAGCTCCTAACTGCTCCATTTTAAACCCAGCCTCTAACTTAACAGTCAGGAAGGGTTGGGATCATTTGGTCTACAGCATGATGGTCGACAGTCATTAGGTCAACACCATTAGGACGACATGGGAAACGGTCGACGTGGGTCTAGGTCGACATGGGAAAATATCGACATGGTTCTAGGTTGAAAGGTCATTAGTTTGACAATTCGTTAGTTCGACAGGTCATTAGTTTGACAATGTTTATGTCGACAGTCAAAAGGTCGACATGGGGTTTTTCACTGTTTTTTACCTGAATGTCAACACAGTCGACATGGACACAGTTTCAAGTGCACCGCATCCCCTCAACATGAATTTTTCAGATTTTTTCCAAAAAAAGGTGGATTATCATACTGTACTTTACTATCCAAGTGGGCATTAAGTGAGAATATAATAGTGTGCCGTGCGTATTGAGACACCATGCCCGAAGCATGTGAGCAAAACAAGCCATGCGAAGGGCCACAGTACAGTAATACAGAAACAATGTCAACTTAAATTGACATAGACAAAAAAAAACCATGAAAATTAATTTCAACCTAATGCTTTGGTCGACATAATGACCATGTTGACTTATTTCATGTGTAGGCCTATAGTGGTTGACCTAATGACCCATACATGCACTGATCATGGGCTTTGTATAATCCTAGTAGCCAGATCATGGGCGAAACGTAATAGGGCAGGATTTTTAGACATGTTTTAAAATCGTATTTCAAAAAATCGCACATTTTTTGAGAAAATCGCAACTGTAATGGGGTACAAATTTCAAGACAACGACGGAATTCTCATGCGATTTAGTACGATTTTTAGTAAGGAAAGTGTGATCTTTAGACATGTGCGGTTTTTAGTAATGATAATGTGTGATCTTTTAGACATGGAAGTGTGCGTTATTTAGTTCGCTTTTTTTAAAATAGCGTGGGCTCTCCACCCCGAGCATGACCAGCCCCAGGCTCAAAGAACTGGTCCTGTCTCAGAAATTCAGGGGACAAAAAATATAGGACATCCCCAGGCTCAAGGGCTGGTCCTGGTTCCCAAAATATGGGACAAATGTAATAGGGGTCTCCCCATATTTTGGCAACCAGCACCGGGCCCACAGGGTAATTCCACAGCCTGGGGAAACTTTTAACACAAGTTCCCCTGGCCAAAGCATTCATCCCTGTGGCTGGTCAGCACAGGCAGGGACCCTGGGGGAGTGTGGACCCCCCAATTAAGAGTTAACCCTGCCTGGGCTGAAGTCTGGGGCTGTCTCTGGTGCCCAGGGGTGGTGGGCACGGGGCTGACTGTAGAGTGAAAAATAGAGTAAAGCTATTTTGCATTGTTGTGGAACTACAAGTCCCAGAAATCGTGCACTGCATGCAGGGACTTGGAGAACCACAAGTCCCAGCATGTGGGGCATTAAAGGGCCCACTCGGTCTTGTAGTTCTACAGCATTGCAAATAGTTAAATAAAACACACGCACGCACATTAGAAAAGTGGGACTTTATTACAAGCAGAGCCCATACATACTGATACTTTCCTCCATTGACTCGAAGAATTGGGTCCCCTTCACCAGTAGAATCCAAGTTTGGGGTATTCTCACCTCTATTATACTCACCTGCCGTCTTCTGTGCTTTACCCCTTACACACAAGCTGAGCTTGTGCTTACATCAGTGGCACTGCCAAGAGACCGGGGGTTAGGACTGCCCACCTACTAATCATGAGCAGGCATTGGGAATTCTCTGCTCATGATTGGCTGGTGGGCAGTCCTAATCCCTGGTCTGTGGGTAAATTGTATACTTTATAATGGGAAAACATCAGTGTAATGGTTAGCATTACTGCCTCACAGTGCCGAGGTCATGGGTTCAATTCCCACCATGGCTCTAACTGTGTGAAGTTTGTATATTCTCCCCATACTTGCGTGGGTTTCCTCCGGGTTCTCTGGTTTCCTCCCACAATCCAAAAATATACTGGTAGGTTAATTGGCTCCCAATAAGATTAACCCTATAATGCCTGTGGTAGGGAATATAGATTGTAAGCTCCACTGGGTCAGGGACTGATGTGAATGTTCAAATATACTCTGTAAAGCGCTGCGGTATATGAATGCACTATATAAGAAACTGTTAATAAATAAATAAATGTGATTTGAAGTGTGCAAATTTTCTGTCAAAAATGTGCGAAATTAACTGCATTTCGCCTTCTATTAAATTCGCGATTTGGACAAAACAGGCAAATTCGGCCGTTTTTTCACCAAAAATCGCAAAAGTCTACAAATCGCACCCTAATACGTCGCCCCATGTTTTTAAAGCACCACTTAATTACAATGGCATTTGCTGTTGCACATAACTCCAATAAATACAGACAAGAACCTTTTCTTACTATTTATGTTTCAGGCTGTAGCCTTTCTATCTGAATGAATGTTGCAAGCATTATTTAGGATTGCATTTTACATGCTTTTAACTAAAATGCTAAGTAAACTGTCAGCACTGTATAAAGATAAATGACAGCGACAAATAAAAATATTCACTTCTGCTTCCAGCCTGTCAGTGTCCTAATACCGAATGTTACGTCTCATCTGTAAGTTATCAAATGCTTCTCTATAGCAAATGCGTGGCCAATTACACAAAGCTGCCCGATAAAAGTATTTTAATCCAGTGCCATATCGCAATTGGTTCCCTCTGCACCAATCCAGCAAATGATCACTCAGTAAGTAGGCTTCCAAGCGTTGTATGATATTATGGTTTAGCTGTTGACCTATTAGACTTTCCTTAGAACTATTATTTTTTCCCATTGTATTAGCATTATTAATATTTTTTATTTATATTCACTCACATATTTTGCCTACGGTATGTACCATAGAGGGGTGGGTTCCTTCCTATAGACATTTCCATGCTATGTTATTAAGCACCAGTAATGAGCATCACTTTGGGAGCGTTAACCTTGGGTGTAAAGACTCACCTTTTGCATACACTGTATTAACATAGAAACATAGAATTTGACGGCAGATAAGAACCAGCCTGCCCATATTTGATCCTTATTTCTTTGTAAGGATGTCAATATGCCTATCCCAAGCATGTTTAAATTGCTCTACTGTATTTTCCTCTACCACCTCTGATGGTAGGCTATTCCACTTACTCTTTCTGTGAATTAATTCTTCCTCACATTTCCCCTGAATCTTCCTCCCTCTAGTTTCAGTGCATGTCCTCGTGTTCTGTTGCTCCTCTTCTTGTGAAGAATATCTCCCACCTGTACCTTCCTCGCTCTAGTGTCAGTGCATGTCCTCGTGTTCTGTTGCTCCTCTTCCTGTTAAGAATGTCTCCCACCTGTACCTTGTTAAAACCCTTGATATATTTGAAAGTTTCTATCATGTCCCCCCTTTCCCTTCTCTGCTCTAAACTATACATATTAAGATCTTTTAGTATTTCCTGGTACGTTTTGTGATGTAGGCCATGCACCATTTTAGTTGCCCTTCGTTGTACAGTCTCTAATGTATTTATATCCTTCTGGAGATATGGCCCCCAGAACTGAACACAGTACTGTAGATGAGGTCGTACCAATGACTTATACAGTGGCATTATTACTTCTTTCTTTCTACTGCTGATACCTCTCCCTATGTAACCAAGCATCTGACTTGCCTTCTTCATTGCTTTGTTACATTGCCTACCTGCCTTTAAGTCCCCTGAAATAGTGACACCTAGATCCCAATCTTCCTCAGTAGTTTCCTTTATAGTGCCATTTATACTATATTTAGTCTTTGGATTTTTGAGACCCAAGTGCATGATTTTGCATTTTTTGGTATTAAACTGTAGTTGCCATGCTCTTGACCATTCCTCTAATCTACCTAGATCATCTATCATTTGTTTTACCCTCCTGGTGTGTCTACCCTGTTGAAATGAGTTCCACCACCTGTAATGGTAGGTGGAACTAATTTTACCTCCACCTTTGGCCTACACAGTAATTGCAAAAAACAGAAGAACACCAACCACGTCAATAGATAATGCAGCCATATCTGATATCACCCTTCCTACGTCCCTGATGGCTCCGTGGTTCTCTTCCACCTGTAGCCCATCCCTCTTGATACATAAGTTCCACCACCTCTCCTGGACCACCTTAAACCCTGCCCATAACAATATCCTGACCGTCTAAAACTTTCCCATTGCGTGACTACCGCATGACGTCATGATATCACACAGACCTGCCTGTACTCCCAAAGTCCCTTTCTCTAGTTTCATCCGCTGTATGTGGGTAGCAAATTTTCTTTAAATGTGACACAGATATTAAGCCTATTTCCAGAAGACTCGGAAAAGATGTGTACGCAATGCCGATGCTCATGCAGCTGTGCATTTATCGGTAGACTGTACACGTGCCAAGGAACTCTATAGCTGCTGGCTGCAATTAGCAGCAAAAATATAGTGCTATGGATTGTTTAAGGGTGTATGGTCCCAAACCGTTATCTTACCTAGGGCCCCATCCGGTGCAATGGTCTTTAGTTATCATCATCAACTTATTTCAAACAGCTTGGCCTGGAATAGAAATGATCTGCTTAACCAAAGCCAGGTTTGTTTTGCCTTTTAAGTGAATGCCACTTTAAAAATTTGGGACAGAATTGCCATTTTAATCTCTCAAACTCTCAAGCTATTACATAAACCAGACAGGGACATGTACAGTAATTAGGGAACATAGCTTTGCGGTAAGGCGTTAGGTCTCACAGTAATGGCCGTGAGCCATGCCTCCCACTTTTGTCATGTTGGGGGCATACCAAGCACTTTCAAAGCTTCTTGTCCGGCCACCGAGTTTTTCTCTCTGGTGAAAAAAACACATACAGTATAGGCCCTGCTTGCTCTGCTGAGCAGGGCAGTGAGTGAGAGTGGGCCTCCCAAATTCCCACTGTGGGACAATGTGGCCTACGGTTGGTATGGCGGAAAAAATGCCCAAAAAGCGTTTTTTCGCTTCTTCCCACCCATATAATGTTTATGCATTACAATAGTATCAAAAATGCTAGTGTTTAGCACCTTTAGTGATGTGCGCTGGACAATTTACAAGTTACATTGCAGCTGGATAAATAGACGCCAGACACATTGCATTGCATACAGTGTGCATCAGATGCACGGCTTAATTCTGGTTGATTCAGAAGGCTGCGAATTCGCACCCTTGCGAGTCCACGAATCCACGCCTTGCTGACACCACCCATTCGCAATTGCAATTTACATGCATAGCATGCAAATGGATGTTGCACAGGGAGTTTTGAAATTGACGCAGAAGGCAAACCATGAGATCTGACAGCTGTATCTTGAGGTTTTGGATAGGGATCCAGGCAGTCAGGGATCTCAGAGCTGAAGGCATGGAGCGTTTGAATAATTAGCATTTCTGTCAACACATCCTAGACACGCATACTTGGCTATGTGTGACTGGCCCATTACCACTGTATTTACGCCCATTCAGTTTATGTAAGTTTATGTAGTGCTACGAATTGCATTATCCAACCATAAGATGGACATTTGTGCAACTCTGATTCTTCCCCAATGTGTTAGTTTCTATCCACACCTCTCCAGTCATTCCTATACTTACCTCTACAGTGGATTCTATACTTACTTATCCAGTGGTTCCAGTCTTTACCAGTCCAGGGATTCCTATCCTTACCTCTCCAGTGATTGCTATCCTTACCTCTCCAGTGATTCCTATCCTTACCTCTCCAGTGATTCCCATACTTACCTCTCCAGTGATTCCTATCCTTACCTCTCCAGGGATTCCTATCCTTACCTCTCCAGGGATTCCTATACTTACCTCTCCAGTGATTCCTATCCTTACCTCTCCAGTGATTCCTATCCTTACCTCTACAGTGATTCCTATCCTTACCTCTCCAGTGATTCCTATCCTTACCTCTCCAGTGATTCCTATCCTTAGCTCTCCAGTGATTCCTTTCCTTACCTCTCCAGTGATTCCTATCCTTACCTCTCCAGTGATTCCTATTCTTACCTCTCCAGTTATTCCTATCCTTACCTCTCCAGTGATTCCTATACTTACCTCTCCAGTTATTCCTATCCTTACCTCTCCAGTGATTCCTATCCTTACCTCTCCAGTGATTCCTATACTTACCTCTACAGTTATTCCTATCCTTACCTCTCCAGTGATTCCTATCCTTACCTCTCCAGTGATTCCTATCCTTACCTCTCCAGTGATTCCTATCCTTAGCTCTCCAGTGATTCCTTTCCTTACCTCTCCAGTGATTCCTATCCTTACCTCTCCAGTGATTCCTATTCTTACCTCTCCAGTGATTCCTATCCTTACCTCTCCAGTGATTCCTATACTTACCTCTCCAGTTATTCCTATCCTTACCTCTCCAGTGATTCCTATCCTTACCTCTCCAGTGATTCCTATACTTACCTCTACAGTTATTCCTATCCTTACCTCTCCAGTGATTCCTATACTTACCTATCCAGTGATTCCTATCCTTACCTCTCCAGTGATTCCTATCCTTACCTCTCCAGGTATTCCTGTACTTACCTCTTCAGTGATTCCTATCCTTACCTCTCCAGTGATTGCTATACTTACCTTTCCAGTTATTCCTATCCTTAGTTATCCAGTGTTTTCTCTCCAGGAGCTGATTGGCTGGTGGTTTATCTATCTCACTTTATGTCTTCCAAGTTTTTGTAACTATACCCCAAGGTATTTTGTTTTTTTACAAGGAAACTCCAATTTCCTTTGTTGGCACTGTATCAGTTAGTTGTAGATTGAATACTTGGTGTGTTTAGGCATAACTGCCAACTTACTGCCCAGCTGCCTCACTGGGCATACTTGAGATCCCATTATTCACACAAGATCTGCAGTGCACCGGGCAGACACCGGTGCCAGGGATAGTGCTGTCACTGCTGTGGTGTATGGGCAATGACATCTGCAGCTGTCAATATTGATAGCTGCATGTGTACGGCCAGCAACACTGACGGGATATACATTACCCTGTACTGTATATACTGTATCTTAAAGATAGCAGTGCCAATAATGACAGGGGGTGCATAGCCCACTTATCCTTGATATATATGAGGGAGAAGCAGTATCAGCGCAGATAATGGTGCTGATACTACTTATCTCCCATAATGACGCTTCATAGATCTACCCCTGTGTTACAAGGCAGATCTCCAGGAACCGCCCTCTGCTGACTTCAGCTGCCTTTACCTCCACCTGGGTGCCTGACTTCCTCTCCCAGTTCGGCACCTCACGATGAAGTCTAAAGTAAGTTATTCACCTTAACTCTGCCACAGGTGCCTTACTAATGCCGCCAACTGCCATTTAACTACTATGGGTACCGGCTTCAGTATGGTCTCATGCACAACCTTCACCCTCGGCCTGCATGTCATGCCGTGATACCTGGACGTTATATAAGTATCACATCTATGTACATTACTATAGGTTCAGAATGGCACCGAACCGTGTTGTGTATATAAAACATGTAGAAATAAAGGTACCACCTCATCTTTGCGGCCACCGCTATGCCAGTTACGTTAGCTGCTATTTAACCGCTATGTATGGATTTTCGGTGAGGAAATACCCCACCCTCCTGTGTCCACGCCACCCTTACTGTGTCCACACCACCATTTATTACCTTTAGTAAAGTTGTGGCGAGCAAGGCGGACCGGAGCTACGTAAGTTCCATAGTGTAAGCGATGGCTGCAAAGATGAGGAAGTACCGAAATAAATGAAGCTTATTTAGGTGATCGATGAAATCACTTAAAACTTTTTCAAATACATTTGCAAATGTTTTAACTCACAATTAACTTAAATTAATTTATGTATTGCAAGTTTTATTGTCCTTCAAAGGAACATAGAAAATAACTGTCCCCTTTGTTTTATAGCAAAGGATGCAGAGCTGCAAAAAAATTTATTATTCCATTAGTTATGAAATTTGATCTACATTCAATGTTTTTCTATAATGACTCAGTAACTTACTAAATTAACCCTTTGAGTGCCCAGTGAATTTTTCAAAAGAGGTGTGAAAATTGCCATTCAAACACTTTTATTCATCATGATGACCTGTAATGATTCCATTATATAGGAAATATAATTTTTTTTTTTTACACAACATTTATTTATTTGAATTTATATAACAAATGTGAGCGACGGCTGCATTTTTAGCGGATATTTTGCACAGAGATGTCCGCACTCAAAGGGTTAATATATATATATATATATATATATATATATATATATATATATATATATATATATATCTCATGCCAGTACATTTTCACATAAAATAACACAAGCTATGCAAACTGTAAACCAGGAAAGATAAAATACTAATGGCAAATATATATCTTGACCAGAGAACAACCTGATCTGAACTGCCTGCGGCTTCCATCAACTTTTTCCATTAAGGTTCTGAAATATAATTATGTTGTTTCTTTCTCAACTATATGGGGGAGTAGACTCCTTATCTAATAATAGGTCCCATTACGCCATAGATATTATTAGCTGGAGCTGATAAGATAATTGTCTATTTGTGAGTGCTGAATTATATATCCATTTGTTCAATATGCACTTTCTTGGTAGGAGCAGAATGATGTTGATTAATTGTCAGTCCCCTGAAGGTTCCCTCCAACAGAGAGACATCACTTCAAACACCAAAAGTCTGATTTCGCATGTGGAACCGGTGACCTACAATTTGATCATGTCAACCCCAGGCCTTCCAGGAGGACTAACTGGTCTCACCACACACACAAATACAAGGAATTACATTCACACCATGCTGCCTACATGTGGGGTCCCCACTAATTGTTTCTTTCTCGAACACATTTAACAGTCGAGGTAAAAAGAATGGCCTGTTGATTACCTAAAATTGCATTTCACGCAAATCAATTACTAGAGCCGGATTTATAATGATATGTGTAAAGTCTAGTCTTGTTTCCCTCTATAGACAATCACGTTTCTATTGTTTTTCCCCCTTTTAGTTATTTTATGTCAAATTTTGCATTTAAAAAAATATTAAAAGCTGAGATTACACCAGTTGTGCCGGCACGGCAACGATAGCTAATAGTATACGGTGCTAACCATTTCTCCGATATAGATTTACTTTATTACTTATTTAGGTACTTATGTAGTAACTGGGCTGCCGATTTCTAAATCGGGTCGGATCGGGAGATCGCATCGCATCGCATGCGACCATGCGATTCGATGCGATGCGATGCGATGCGATGACCCGATTTTTCCATAGGAATCAATGTTAAAATGGACTGAGTCCATTTTAACATGGAATTCAATGGGAAAAATGGGTCCTTTTCATACCCCTACTATCCAAGTGGGCATGGAGTTGGATATAAACCTGTGGCGAGCGTAGCGAGCCACCGAGCCCGAAGCGTGGCGAGCGAAGCGAGCCCCGCGAGGGGACGAATACCGTCCCCTCGCGGGGCTCGCTTCGCTCGCCACGCTTCGGGCTCGGTGGCTCGCTACGCTCGCCACAGGTTTATATCCAACTCCATGCCCACTTGGATAGTAGGGGTATGAAAAGGACCCATTTTTCCATAGGAATCATTTTAACATTGATTCCTATGGAAAAATCGGGTCATCGCATCCGATATCGGATGCGATATCGGATGCGATGCGATGCGATATCGCATCGCATCGCATCTGATTGTATGCCTTAACTTAAGGCATACAATCAAAAAATCGGCAGCCCAGTTACTACATAAGTACCCTTATTTACTATAATTATTTTCCAGCATGACCCTTTATGGAAGTATCAGCGTTACAACAGAGGTGCTTTTTGCAAAGGAAACAGACGTAACAAGTATTCTAGTAGATAAAATACGTGCCAACCACAAGGGGTCCCCTAGATAGCCAGGGTTACTGACCCCTTGTGCCCCACCCTGAATCCTGCCCTGCTGGGAATTGTGTCTTGGTGCCTCTTTACCCTCTGTCTATCATAATTTTTGTCTTTCTCAATCCCCAAAGACTTTAAACCTTAAGGTGGCCATACACACACACAGATTTATATTCAGATCTGGCTGGTTGGAACGAAAACATGGTTATGGATGAGAGCAAATAACAATTGACCATTTGCTTGGAAATGCTGGAAAACTGACAAACTGTCACTCATTCATAACCATGTTTTTGTTCCAACCAGCCAGATCTGAAGATAAATCTTACTAATGTATGGGCACCTTAACCCCCCAATAATGTCATCATTTGTGGATCTACAAAGACAATTATATCCATAAATCAGGGACTACAATCACAGAGGTTTCCGGTATCGACATGACAGCAATGTCTAGGTCGACATTCTAGATCGACATTAACATAAGGTTGACACAATCAAAAAATCGACATGGACATGGTCTACACATGGAAAGGTCGACACGTTTTTTCCTGACTTTTTTTTACAATCCCAGTGTAGAAGGAGGGGGAATATAATAGTGTGCCAAGTGCATCAAGGCACCGTCCCTAAAGCATTGCCAGGACAGCAATCATGTGAGGGGATGCGATACAATTATACGGTGTCCATTTGTCATATGTCAACATAGATACAAATAAACATGAAAATCATTTGTCTACCTTTTCATGTGTTGTTCCATGTTCGTGTCAACTTTTCGCTTGACTGGACCTTCAGTCATTGTTGACCTAGAGTATGTCGACCATTTTAGATGTTGACCTACTCAATCTCCCTTATTGTAATTGAATCGAACGGATGCGTATTTTCGGACAGGAACCCAGTGTTCTTAGCCCCGCCTTCCATACGGATCGCTCACACCGTCCGAATGCGGTAAACCGACCGAACGGACCACGAGTGGATTTATCATGTGAACACCTCCATCTGTGGGAACCTCCCCTAACCTCCGATGTTCGCCGACCATCGAATGCTGGATCGAGTGGTCAGGCAGCACCGAATGCTTCAGACCACTCGGGCATGCCAGGGATATGGGGGGCAGCTGGCATCCGGCTATGTCATATGGCCGCCCCCCCCCCCCCCCCACACACGTTCGTCATGGACGGATTACCATACGTACGCCCAGCGTTTTCATAGGAACGCCCATGAAACGCAGGGCGTACGCATATGGTAATGACCAAAATCAGCCCTTCACGCCCCTCTCCACCCCCTGCTCGGATGGTTCTGTACGATCCTTATCTGCAAGGATCTCACGCTGTGTTCGGACGTGTGAGGCTTTCGCACATGCGCAGATACGCCTCTGCACATGCGCAAACACCAACTATCGACGTCCACATTCGGAGCCATCCGACTCAATCAGAATAAGGGCCATTGTCTACCATTTATACCAGAACCATCACAGGCGAGGCCTGCTACATTATTTATACTGTTATCCTATTAATATTGCAAGTGTCAAATGTGAAAGCCTCGTGACTCTGCTGTCAGTGGACTTCATTCCTTAAAACATGTTAAAAGAGCAATTTTTGAACCATTATGCAATTTTAAGAAATGTTACTTGAATACAGGTCTTGTCGTCCCCCCAAGTTTCTTATGAAAGTTGCCATCGCTGATTATTACTAAACAATCTGTCATGTCTGCGACTTGGGCACTGAGGCGGCTAAGGAGAGGCATTTAAAAATAAGATTTATCAAAAATGATCATGGTTATAAATTACGGATTTTTATTTTTAAAACCACTCCAACAGCACTCTATGGTGGGAGAGACATGCAAAACTGTGCATTTAGACCAGACTTGACTAAGGGCCAGATGCACTAAGCTTCAAAAGCATACCCCCCCAACTTCTTGGGATCTGGAGGAGGGACAGGGGACTGCGCTTATGCACAGCGTTTATTCACTGCTGCTCACCAGCCGACAGGGGGGACTCCCAACAGCCCCCCCCCCATCGCCGAGGGACACTGCCGGCCGTGGGAGGGACGTGGGAATGTCCCCGAAAACCAGGACATTCCCGCGGTTTTCGGGACTGTTGGGAGCAGTGGCGTAAGTTCATCCCAGTTGCCCGGAGGCAAGGTAAGTACTGGTGCCCCGCCCAAATAGCTCATTCAGTAAGGTGTCTGTCTCCAGTAAGGTCATGGGTCTAATACAGGGTGTGACACTTGCAAAAGTGATGTTAGAAGGGGGAGTAAGCCGCATCAACTGCTTTCAATGAACTGATGCAAACTCAAAGGGAAGGAGAGGTGCCCCCTTGGGAGCAGGAGCCCGGCGGCAGATGACTCTATTGCCTCCCAGAGTTCTGCCTCTGGTTGGGAGGTATGCAAAAGTGGTAAAATGGAGTGTAATAAACAGCCAGCCAATCAGCTCCTGCCTGCCATGTCACAGACTGTGTTTGAAAACATGTCAGGCAGGAGCTGATTGGCTGGCTGTTTATCACTCTCCATTTTATCACTTTTGAAGCTTAGTGCATCTGGCCCTAAATCTGTTCAGTTGCTGTCTGTGCCATCACTTTAGCTAAAGATACCATCAAGTAAAAGGCATTTCACTTAGAATTCTTGCCTCACTCTGGAATGGAAGAATCGGTGGCTCCTGGGGCCAGGGCCGCTGACAGCAGATTGCCAGGGGTACATTTCTCCCGGGCCCTGGCATCTGGAGGGGCCCGGGGAGCTGCCCACAGGGACATTGCACCACCCCCCGCACCCGCACAATGCATTCCCCACCCGGCACCGGCGGCCAGGCACGCACAATACACCGCAGCCTGAAGAACGCCGAGCCTAGGATACAGAGGGGCTCGGCGCTCTGCAGGCTGCCCTGTGCAGTGAGTGATGATCCGAGCCAGAGTCCTGACTCCCGGAGTGAGAAGATGCAGCGCTGCTGCCTGCCGCTGGTAAGTAATAGCAATGGGGGGGGAGGGGGCGTGCCGGCGGGAGGAGGAGGGGGGTGTCGGCACACGCAAGGGGGGGGGGGTGCTGCTGGGGGCACGGGCTGAAGGTCAGTCCCGGGCCCCAACATTACTAGTGGCAGCCCTGCATGGGGCTCTATGGGCACTGCCAATCAGCACATCGCACACACAGCATTTATGGCCAGCTTATTTAAGATAAATCTAAAGTATACATGCCTTCTCTCCCGGAATGACATGTCCCACCCTCAACCCCCAGGAAGAGTGGGAAATTCTCATGGCCAGTGTCACATGCCTTCACCCTCCAGCAACCCCCCTGCAGCAAACAAACCTCCCGCAACCAGAGGGACTAACAACGCACTTACAGAGAATCGGATCATCCTGGCCCCGCCTCCTGTCCTACAGCTCCTGTAATATCGGCACTGTGCAGCAAGGGATGGGTCCACGATGATGCAGTTTTGCAGACACGCCCCCACTCTCCCTCGGCAACATCCTCCATCATGCTTGTGTGTCCTCTGACAGGAGGCAGGGCTTATTTTGGCTACCTACAAATCATTCATGTTCTTTATTCCAAGTTAGGGGCAGGACCTAATGTTGAGGGGTGCCGGACAGTTTCCCGACAGTCGGGGTCCCGACAGTCATAACCCCGACATTTGGGGTCCCGATGACCACCGGCTATACTCCCTCGTGGGGTCCATGACCCCCATAGAGGGAGAATAGAATAGGTGGCGAGCGCAGCAAGCCGGCAAGGGGCTTTGTTGCGCTCGCCATGCTGTCAGAGACCGGCCAGTCGGGATCCCAACTGTCGGGACCATATACCACACCCATGTTAAGACATTGGGGTTCATTAGGAGTTCTTTTTAAGATGAGATTTTGCCCATAGCAACCAATCAACATATTCTACAGAGAAAATTTACTAAGATGGGAGTTTTTTCTTCACATGGGATGTTGCTATGGGCAACCAATCAGAATTTACTTAATTATTTAGCACCTTCTAGAAAATATTAGATAGTGGGGATTATTCTGATTCACTCGGAAAGGCACAATCACTCTCTAATGGACAAAACCATGTGCACTGCAGGTGGGGCTGATGTAACATGTGCAGAGGGAGTTAGATTTGGGTGTTTATTGTTTCTGTGCAGGGTAAATACTGGCCGCTTTATTTTTACACTGCAATATAGATATCAGTTTGAAGTACAAACCCCACCCAAATCTAACTCTCTCTGCACATGTTACATCTGACCCACCTGCAGTGCACATGGTTTTGTCCATTAGAGAGTGATTGTGCCTTTCCGAGGGAATCAGAATAACCCCCAGTATCTGATTGGCTGCCCATGGCAAAATCCCAAGTGAAATAGAGGGTACTTGTTCTCTAGCACGGCCACAAATCTTGGCCATCGGGGGTAATTTTTAGTGGCCTGCGACGCGACCGACGCGATGCCCCCGATTTTTCTATTGAAATGCATTGAAAACAGTGAAAAATCGGGTCGGTCGCGTCGTGTGCGCCTAAAAATGCTTAAATGATCCACCCGCGATGGCCGCGATTTCCCCATAGGGAACAATGTTAAATGCCTCAATTTACCCACGATGACCCCGATTTCCCATAGGAAACAATGTTAAATGGGTCAATTTACCCAAATCATCATAGAGAAGAATGGTAAATGGGCCAGAAAGCCCCAAAAAAACCCTGACCAGTGAAATGTCCCCCCAAAAGTTGTTTACGCCACCCCGCGATGAACGTGAACCCGAAGCGCAGCGAGCGCAGCGAGCCCCGCGAGGGGACGCGGATACCTTCACAGGTAAACGCGTCCCTTCGCGGGCTTCACAGGTATCCGCGGCCCCTCGCGGGGCTCGCTGCGCTCGCCACGCTTCGGGCTCGGTGGCTCGGTGGCTCGCTGCGCTCGTCACACATCTTAGTAAATGTATCCCATGGTCACAGCTGAGTGCGGATCAGAATCACCCACCTAATGTCAGAATGATGCCAGCTACAGAATAATGGAAGCTACGTATTAGATCAATTGTACAGGGTTACGTGTGTTTGGTCGACGCTATGAAGGTCGACATAGATTTGGTGGACCACTAAAGGTCGACAGGGCTTATATCTACACATTAAATGTGTCGACCTGACTAAGGCCGACATGGTCAGAAGGTAAGCCAAAAGGTCGACAGGAGTTTTTCACTTTTTTTTTTTAGCCGACATGTGCCGACATACAGTATTTCATACTAGGGCATTGGATGGAGAATATAATAGTGCCTGAAGCATGGTGAGGGCATGAGAGGGGACGCGGTACACTTATACGGTGTCCATGTTGACTTTTTGATTAAATCAGGACCTTTATTGGTCGACGTAAGGTATGTCAACCTTCATTAAGTCAACCCTATGACCCATACCCCTTGAACATAGGGATTATTGTCCCTTTAATATTTACAGTCTCAGCCTTGGTGAAACGCTGTTCAGTTCCGTTAGAAATTGCTGATGAAATGCAGAGCCGGATTATAATGGGGGTACAAGGGGTCAGTACCCCTGGGCCCCCCTCTATACTTGTGCTGAGCTCTGCTTGGTGGAGCTCATCATACGTATGCTTCTCAGGCCCATGAGGGATAGCAACAGCAGCTGCCTTGTTATGGGAGGGTTTTTAATCAGAGGCAGCACTGAGCCTGTCAGGGCTCCTACAGAGGGACAAACACAGGATTTTCATGTGGTATATATATCTTACCCCCCCCTGAAATTGACCATTGACCAAGTTTATACTGCTCTTATTCTGTGTTTTGACAGTGTAATATTCTCCCGTGAAGTTTGCAGCCAATAATGACAAGTACGAGGGGGCCCCCATTTCTAAAGTGCCCCGGGCCCCCCGAAGGCTTAATCCAGGTCTGATGAAATGGTAATCACAGATAAATGAATTGTTGTATGTGGCAGCCCACATAATACACATATAATTACCACCATCCTATCAGTGATTGGGAAGGCAGAACGTGCCTGTGGGAGATCAGCGGATACCATAGTACTCTACATATGGGAACATAACTTCTTATTTACACAACAAAAGTGACGTTTAAATGGAACCTGTGAGATTTACTGGTGACAGGGCTCCTCGCGTCCTCACCAGCACTCCAATCGCTTCTCAGAGCGTAAAGAGAAACAAACACCCTCCAGCCACTAACATGGCTAATAAGCCAGAGAACATTATAAAACAAAGACACTCCATCATGCCCAGACAATGGGCACAAGTCGCAGTCACAAAGGCGGCCCATCTTAGGTGGGATTGTTTCCCTTCCAGAGCTGAGCGCAGTCCTTGCTCAATTCATATTTGTGTAATGCCCTGGAAGAAATGAGGTTGCAATAAAGTCCATTTTAGTCCCCGCTGCATCCAGCAATGAATATCACACTCAGCAGGACATAGTGGCACCTGTCTGTCCAGACACCGCGCAACATTAAGCCATCTGGGGGTAATTACAACAAGGTATTCTTTAAAGACCAGATGGGACCAACGAACAAGAAGCCCCTTCCCTCCCAGCCATTTACAACATAATTCTTTTCAATGATATACTTAATCCTTCCACCAGCTACGCTTTTCACACAGCTCCTTTATGTTAATTCAGCTGAGAGGCAGAGAATAGAGACAGCGTAGAGAGAAGGAGGAATACAGCCAGGCACAACGAACCATCATTGCCTTAAGGGACTAAAGCATGTTATTCATCCTTAAAGTGTTTCCCCCTGCATCAAATACAGTAACATTTTTTTTTTAATGCTTAATGTTTTCATAAAGAAGGGTCAAGGCAGCCATCCTGTACAACAGCAGCTGAGCACCGCACAGCCACCTGTTAGATGGGAGGTTCCCCTCCTCTACCCGTGTTACATTTAACCAGTCAAAGGGACCCTTTTCTTATTGACGTGCAGCCTCCCTGCTTTCACAGGCCTCAAGTCGTGGCCCCTGCTTTGTGATGGTCTGCGCCACACAGGATTTAATTGAATTATGTTGTAAGCCTATCCAGTATGAATCACTGAACTTTTGCCATTGTGTCATTTGTGTCTGCTCCTTATAAAGAGCTCTAACCGGGAAGAGGAGGAAGAGACACCAGGGGCCGAATGTAATAGGGTGTGAGAATCAGTACGGACGGTGGTCTGGTTAGCATTACTGCCTCACAGTGCTGAGGTCATGGGTTCGACTCCCACTATGGCCCTAACTGTGCGGAGTTTGTATATTCTCCCAGTGCTTGTGTGGGTTTCCTCCGGGTGCTCCGGTTTCCTCCAACAATCCATAAATTGGCAGGGTAATTGGCTCCCAACAAATTAACCCTAGAATGTCTGTGTGCATGTACATGTGGTAGGGAATATAGATTGTAAGCTCCACTGGGGCAGGGACTGATGTTATCTGTAAAGCGCTGCGGAATATGCGCGCTATATAAGAAACTGGTCATAAATTAATCAGAAAAGTGGGAGAGTTTTCTTATTTTTTTAAAGCGGGATCATTTACACTGAAAAACCTGGTTGATTTTGCCATGTAAATGATTGCTGCTTTAAAAAACAATGGGAAACTCTCCCAAACTCTCTCACTTTCTGATAATTACCCCCTACTTCATTTGGCCCTACTTGACTTTGCAGGGGCTCAGTCACTTGTCCTGGTCCTGGTAAACAACAACAATGGGAGAGTAAGAGCATTACAAAATCCTGTTCAATTAGTGAAATAAGGAGTTCATATCAGATTTATAGGCCGATATGTAATAGGGTGTGATTTTTAGACTTTTGCGATTTTTGGTCAAAATTGACCAAAATCGCATTTTTTCTAAAAATCGCACATGTAATAGGATGCAAGTCGCGGTAAAAATCGCATTTTTTACCGCGAAATCGCACAATTTAAAGATGCGATTTTCAGGCACACTGAAAATCGCATCCAGATGTTTTCCCATAGTAAACTATAGAACTCGCATATGTAATAGGATGCGAGTTCTAAAGTCGCATATGGGAGCTTAAAAAAAATCGCAAAAAAAATAGACCAGCTTCTGACTGGCGAGTTAGGCAGAAACATGCACAGATCATTGAGATCTGTGCATGCTTCTGCTGTAAAAAAATAGTTAAAAAAGAAATTTAAATAAAAAACTGGCGTGCGGTCCCCCTCCTAAGCATTACCAGCCCCGGGCTCAAAAAGCCGGTGCTGGTATCATAAAATCAAAGGAACAATCAAGTTGGGGTTCCCTGGATTTTATAAAACCAGCACCAGGCTCAAGGTCCGGCGCTGGTTCCCAAAATACGGGGGACAAAATGACTAGGGGTCCCCCGTATTTTAAGAACCAGCACCGGACACAACCAGCCAGCAGGGTAATGCCACAGCCGGGGGAAACTTATTATATAAGCTCCCGCGGCCAAAGCATTAACCCCCTGGCTGGTCAGCATGGGCAGGGGTCCTGGGGAAGTGGGGACCCCCCCAATGAAGGGGTCCCCCCCCCTCCAGGACTTACCAGCCCATGCTGATAGTCCGGGGCTGTCCTCCATGCCCCTGGGCTGTGGGCATGGAGCTGATGATTTGTGTAAAAAAAAGAATGAAAACTATTGTTTTACACTGGCGAACTATGAGTCCCAGCAAGCCTACCCCGCATGCTGGGACTTGGGGAACCACAAGTCCCAGCATGCGGGGCATTAAAGGGCCCGCTGGCACTTGTAGTTCTGCAGTGAAAAAAATAGTGCACAAAATCACACTGACACCCTGTAAAATAAAACTTTAATACACACAAAACACACACACACTGATACTTACCTACCTTGAGCCCGTAGGTCGGTCCCTGGATCCTGGGTCCGTCCTCCGGGGCTCCAGGGCAGAAGAGTCCGGTTCCGGGGCCTTGGTCCTGGTTCCGGGGCTGGTCCTGGGGTTCCGGGGCTCCTGGCGTGAAGAATCCGGGGTCCGGGATCCGTGGTAGTCCCCAGGGGTACCTAAGGAGGCAAATCCTACTCACCTGCTCCCCAGCGGCGACCTCCGGTGACAGCGCTGCTCCAGACTGGTACCCGGCTTGCAGGACTTTGCCCGGCGCTGAGATGTTTCCTCCTCGCCGTCTCTGCACAGAATGATTTCTCGGCCAATCAGGAGCCGAGAAAGTCGCACCATATCGCACTTTTTTGCCGCAAATTCGCATCTCATTACATATGCGAATTTGCGGCAAAAAATGCGATTTGGAAAGGTGCGATTTTGTGCGATATGGTGCGATTTTTGGACTAGTCCAAAAATCGCACCCTATTACATATCGGCCATAATGTTTGTAATACTTTCAAGTAGTAGTGACAAGAAAAAAGAAATCAAGATTTTGTGTATATTTCAATATAAATCGGTTATCTTTAACCCTTTCAGTTCACATGTCTAATCCGGCTCAACAGCCCTAGCGCTAGTAAGGTATCCATTGCTGAGTCACTTAAAAATAAGAACATTAACATCGTTCAGCATTCAAATTACAATTACCGTAATTTAAACATTTAACCCAGACTGTTTGGACTGCAAAGGGTTAAATTGTCTACTATTTGGTCTGTTCTGTACGCTTGTTTATCAACACTATTTGCCATAGGTTATTATGGACAAACTAGTTAAAAGTCGGTTAAAATGATGGCTTTTGCCACGTACTTTCACTTTGAGCTGTGACAGTTTTTACTTTCACTTTGAGCTGGGTTTTTAGCCCACCAACTCTCCACCCCACCCTCATTCCCTATCTGCTCGACCTATAATTTCTGTCTTCACAGCTCCCTCTCTCCATATCCAACAGATCAGTGTCCCTGCAAAAATTGCTTTCACTTTTTGTTATGACATCTTTTAGCAGACTAAAAAGTAATTTGGTCTATCAAGTGGCCTCCAGTGGTCACTGGCGGTACTTCACCTCATGGACATGAGGAGTAGTTAGCCTTTTATTATTATTATTATTATTATTATTATTATTATTATTATTATACTGTGGTCAGGATTGAGCTGCATGTACAGACAACAGAGGGGGTCACTATTGACCCTTGGGAGCTGGCATCATTAATAACATAGTGTGTACACAGTAGACGATATAGCGTTAACAATGGTCACTATCGTGCATTTCGTTTTATCATCTAATGTGGGCGCACCTTTAATGTTAAGGACCTCAAATTGGTCACGGGTGGTGAAATTTATGTTAAGCACCTCAAATTGACTTTTATGCTATATTGCAAAGTACATTAGAATTATTCTGATTAGCAGTGTCGTGTTAACTTTTTTGTGTGGAACTGTAATACCCCTTTCACATCGCACTTTTAAAACGGTATATTGCCGTTTTTTTCCCTTTTTAAAACGTTTAAGGGTGCACTGTGAATGCACCACAGGCAATTTACCGTTTTAAGTTAACTGGCATTTCGAACCGTGTAAAAAGCAGAGTCCTACACGGTTCCTTGCCGTTTTTTCTGCAATGTGAATGTGTACAGTTTGTCTGAAACGGTATTTCAGGCAAACAACACAAGCACATCCCAGTACAGTTCCCACTACTAGCCCCGCTGCGGGGCATTACTGCTGCACCCTCTCTCTATAGTCACAGGACAGGGAGCGGCAGGGAGGCAGCTGCTGCCCATTATTACCCACCTCCAGGGTCCGGATCTCCTGCTGCGTGAGGTCGTTAGAGGCGGCAGTGGATGAGCTCGCAGTGCTGCCGGGCGGACAGGGCCAGTGCGCTCTCCCCGCTCCCCAGCACGGTGCCCCCCGGCTTCATCTCTACCATCTTCCGGCTCTGCATCTCCTCGGCATCGGGAAGCGTGCGGCGGGGAATGCGGCTATGTACCAGGGATGAACACAAGGGCAGCGCTGCGGGGACGAAGGCAGCGGCCGCTGCGTGACTGTCAGGCACTGTCACACGGCGAGTACCGCACAGGAGCCGCTTACATGGCCGCACGGACGCTGTGCATTGGTACAGGGGCTAACCGTGCGGCGGTGCATCCATGCAGGGTGGGGATTACAGGCAGCAGCCCGGCTCTAGGTCGCTCTTCCCCAGCCGCCCAGCCTGACAGGCAGCGGCGGCAGTGATGCTATTACAGTGCACGGTGGGGGCGGCGGCAGCAAGTTGATGTAAATAAGAAGGGACGAGTGGATAGTCTGACAGCAGCAGCAACAGCACTCAGACTGACACTCTTCCTCCCCTCCGCGCTGCTGCCGACAGGCAATAATGACAGGCAATGGTCACACACTGCCTTGAAACGTGTTCAGAATGAAACGTTTCAACTGCAATGTGAATGACACTGAAACCTGCATTTAAAACGGTAATCTGGCCACTATTAAGGCTCTGACCCGTTTTAATTACCGGTTTAAAATACCGGTTTTTAAAACGGGTCTGCGATGTGAAAGTGGTATTAGTCTCAACATTGCAAAACCTCTCATGTGTATCAAGATGTATCTAGCTTCAAAAGGTGAGGAAGTGGAGAGTGAAAAACAACCAGCCAATCAGCTCCTGGAGACTACCATTTTTTTCAACCCAACCTGTAACATGGCAGTTAGGAGCTGATTGGCTGGTTGTTTATCACTCTATCACTCTCCACTTTATCACTTTTTAAAGATTGATACATACAGCCCATTATGTTTAAAATTAGGGTGCACAGTTCAAGTGCTCCCATCCCAACCTCATATATATACTGTATACTTTCTATGCCACTCCACAGTTTACAAGCCAAGATCGTTACATTTTATATAAGAGCATATTAAAACACGGCCGAGGCAACCCAAAAAAATTTGAAATCGAAATTAATTACTGTTAATTTTGTATTAATTAAAAAAACACAATTTGTTCTGTATTTCATATATATATATATATGTTCCACCATATATACAGTATGATCCAGCATTACACCAAACTTGGTACACATTTACACATTAAATGACTTACAATCTGGGAACAAACCCTGTGGGGGGTAAGACACCTCTAGCACCTCTAGGGTTGAGGCAACAGCACAGAGTATTTCAGCAGGCAGCAAAACTCTGGAACGACTGGAGCAATTTACACCAAACTCGGAACACATATCAATTACAATTGGTGAACAAATACTGTGGGGGTAACACACCCCTAGGGGTGAGGCACTAGCACAGAGTATTTAAGCAGACAGCATAACTTCAGAATGGCTGAAGAAAATTATACAAAGCTTGGTACACATATCACTTACAATCTGTGAACAAACACTGTGGGGGTAACGCATCCCTACCAACCCTAGGGGTGAGGCAGCAGCACAGAGTATTTCAGCAGACAGCATAACTCTTGGAATTGCTTGAGCAATTTACAACAAACTTGGTACACATATCCTATGTGGGAACAAACATTGTGGGGGTAAGAAACCCCTAGCACTGAGGCAGCAGCACAGAGTATTTCAGCAGACAACATAACTCTGGAATGGCTGGAGCAATGTACACTAAACTTGGTACACATATCAATTACAATCTGTGAACAAATAATGCGGGGTAACACACCCTTAGGGGTGGGGCAGCAGTACAGACTATGGGCCTGATTCTGGTTCACTTACAAAACCAAATTCTCTATCCATGTGCAGGTGGGGCACATTCTCTATCTAATGGACAACCGTCTGGGGGTGATGACATCACTGAAGTGCGTCCCGTCATGAGCAGAGATGCCCAGAAGTGTATGCTGATCCGGCACAAAAACAAGCAAAGCTGCACTACTTAAGGGGTGAGAGTTTTATTTCATGTAAGCTGTTTGAGAAAAGCGAAGGCTGAAACGTTACTGCTCAAAGGCTTTATGGTCATTTGTTCTGAGAGTGCCGCTGTTCACATTGCATATATTGGACAATTTTAATGTAACAACCTTGTTTCCATATAATGTTCCGATTTTGATATGTTTGAATGTAATTCTTATCAGGTTATTGAATTAAGTGAGAGTTAAAACTGAGCACACGTTGGGTATCCTGCCAGGCTTGCATGTTCTGACTGCAAGAGATCTGTTCTATAGATGGGCAGCAATAAAATAGGCCACAAAAGATTACCAAAGAGCTACTTGCAGTCCTCAGTATTGCACAGGTGGCACTTGTGGGCCGGGCAAGCTTCTTTTCTACTGCTGCTGAACAGCTGTGAGTTCTGAATCCATTACATGTTCCACGAAAAAGGCCTTTTTGTATAAAAAGTTGGTATTTAAACCATTTTACTACACTTGGATGCTGCTGATCCCCACATTGCTACTTGATTGCAGACCCTGATTTTGAGGAGCCATCCCTTAGGATACATTCACAGAGGCTGTTTTCAGGTGTGAACACTGTTCTACATTTATCATCCTGCCTCATTATTATTTTATCATCTGGAAGAGATTGAGGTGTTCTTTTGACCCCCAAGGGCGTTAATACAGATCGTCCTGAAGTATTGCTCGCTTTTTATATTGAACTGCATCCTGTCATTCGGCAATTGCCGACCTACATCTTTTGAAAGACTCCTTATACCTTGAAGGGGCTGAACATGGGATTAATAATTGATTTATTCTGTATGGAACAGTAGCCTCCAGACTCATATTTACCACCTATTAAAGATTGCGATTTCTCCCCAAAAAAATCGACATTCACCATATGGTTAGAAAACTCCATATTTTTCTTCATTGATTATTTTATTGTGTTTATCTTAAAAAAAAACCCTGATGAAGTCTTTCTAAAGACGAAACGCATTAGGTTGTCATCGTCTTCAAAGAAATGAATTAAGATACCACACTATTTTATAACTTTTTAATAAAAAATTGTTAAACTTCAGAAACTTGTATATGTTCTTTCATACTTGAACAATCTGTTTATCACACATAAGGTGGTGGAATCCTTTGGCGCTCTCTATCTATCTCTATACCCATATCCATTTGTCTCCCCCTAACAGGGGGGTCTTTTAGAGTAGCAGCCATCTCTGTGGCGCAACTAGAGTCATTCCTTGTTGTGCATTTTACTACACTATTTATTTTTTAACGTCTAACAGTTTGCCACCTTCCTTTGTATTATTTTAGGCTGTTCAATGCTTACATTTGAACCAGAACTGGAAAAATTTGAGTGTTCTAAAACTTTTTGCCTATATTATATGATTCCCAATAAATGTGATGTTTGCATTCATTTTTTAAAACGACAGAGTCTTATTAGCTGTTACTAGTAATGCTACCTTTTCCCCTCTGCCCTTGTTGTTATAATTAGAATTTAAATGATTGTTGTAACTGTTCCCTCCTTAGTTATGCTGTTGCTATGGCGATTTGCGAAGTACTCATTCTGAACTTTGGTGTGTTTTATCTTCGTTTATGTCTGCTTCTGTTCATATGCTACTGTTACCTTTTGTAGATACATTGTTTTAAAAAAGAGACTTTTTTTAAATAGCAGAAAGAAATGAGAGGAATTGCAGCAGGTCTGTACGTAGCAGGTTAGCTGAAACAAAAGCAACAACATAGTTTCAACTTATAAAAGAAACTGATGTGATTAGTAGTGAGACAAAGAGTAGATTAGAATACAGTTAGCGAGAAAGCAGCTATATTGAGTCAGCAATAGAGAGAGACAGCAGCTACAAAGACAATACAGCAGAGACAGAACCTGCAAAGTAATTAGAAAGACGGCAACACCGACAGTGTCAGGAAAGGCAGATCTGTTGCAAGCACCTGGATGTTCAACTGTCACTTCATTGCTGTGGCCTGGCATCCCACGCCGGTGTGCGGCTGCATGGGTACTGCCATGACAGCCGGAGGTCAGCTGACCCATGCACCCATTCCAGTGTGTGTCATGTGACTCATTGTTTCCTGTCTGGATCCCCTGCTCCAATCGCAGTCCCTACTGCAGTCACATGACAGCTCACCAATCAGCTACCACTGAGGGGGATAAAAGGAGTCAGTCTTGTTCAGTCCAGCGCCTTGAACAATTGTCTTTCTCCTGAGTGAGATCCCAGAGGCTGATTTCTAGGCTCCATATTACCTGACTCCAGAGTTCCTTATCCTGCTGCTGCTACCACCCCGAAGATGATAGATGGATGGATGATAAAAAAGTTAGTCCAGGCTGACTTTTCTTATTGAAAGCTGGACATATCATTTGATGATGAGCGACAATCAGATAATTTCTCATCCTTGTCTCCGCATGACGGGATGTGTTGCCATACACATCCCCATGCATGTTAGAGAGGGGAGTCGGATGGGGGGGAAGCGATTGGCCGGGCTGCGGCAGGCGATGTTCACCTGTTCTCTAGGCTATGACCGTATGCAGCCTAATGGACAGGTCTAAATCAGGCCCAATTTTGGTCCAATTTTGTGAAGTGTCTGATTTTTCAGCAAAAAGTTGGCCAATGCAATAGCGCCCGAGTTCATTAAAACTCAGGTGCTTTCGGCTGCAAATAGGAGCAGTCGGTAAAAGAGTGGGTACTTGGTTCCAATGCATTTAAATTGCGCTTTTCCCAACACTTCAGACCTATGCTGGAGGGGATGTGGATTGAAGATTGTATTTGTTTGTTCGGTCAGTATATCAAGATATTTAAAAATATTTACGTTAATTTTAACAAAATGCTAATTTAGTAATCTTGATATTTGATTGTTTTTACATTATTATTTAAGTGCTGTACTATCTATCTTTATTCCCTTGTTCCCATTGTTCTATGTCGTTTATACATGATATTGTATTTCTACAAAATTCTTGAATAAACAGTCTTTAAAAAAATAAAGTGGGATCCAATATTTCGCTCATGTTAAACATACAACTCGACCGATGTAATGTAGTACAAGTTAGAAAGTTGGAGACAAAGCGGATCTATACATTTTCTTTGGGTGCAATGTTTTGGGCAATGTTTAAAATCAATTACAAGTACACAATTACAGCAAATTTGTAACAATCATTTTTCTAATTATTTCTAACCATAAAAATCTAAACTATACTGTGATCTTTCAAAATAATTATGTAATGTACTATGATTTTACACTTTTTCCACAACTGCACGCACAAGCAGCTTCTGCTGATTAAAATAATAAGCAGCATGCCTATATTCATCCATAGAGCCATAGAAGTAAAGGAGTCGAACATACTGTAGCAACCAATGAGATTCTTGCTATTACCCATCATTTAGTTAGTACATTCCATAATAATTATTGTTATGTCCCCCCCGTGGACAACATGCTAAAAGGATGTTGTACTATACACTCATTGTGACTTTCTAGTACCAATGAGCCCAGTCCTGATATAGGAAAAATTAAACAGTCACTTTAGGAATACATTTTATTTGTTGATTTCGATTGGAAATTTATTGTTTTGATTTTCCGGAAATTTGAATCTTGCGGATCCGAACTGATCCAAAATCTAGTCCCTGAGGAGATCCAATTCGAACTGAGTCCAGCTTTGAATCCTTCTGCAGTTTGGAATTCAGATTTTTGCATCTGATTTTGGATTGCACAAGTTATTCCAGTTAAGCTGTTTTGATACATTTGTATTAATGGATTTAATTTTTTTAAATCAATTTTGAACCAAAATCCAAATTCGAACCAAAACACTTTAAAAAAAACAAAAAAATATAATGATGAATTAGATCCAAAACCAAAACACAGGGGTCTGAGCACATCTCTGTTTATCTTCTATATAATTCATCCCTTAGATTCTAATCTATTGGTACAAAGTAAACTCAATTATTAAAATCTGATTTTGCTCCTTTTTCGTTCTTGTTACTGAGATAGGGATCTTGACAGCTAACACTTTCTCTGGTTAATCTTTAGAAGTCTCTGCATGAGAAACCGAAATGCCAATATTATCAACAAAATGTAGCTCAATCAGCTACTCATCATCATTACGTCCAATTTATTATCTGCTAGATCAATGGTTTCAAAAGTCTCATTTGTACCGCAGAACATTTCCTATTTTCTTCTATTGTGTATTTGTATAATAAACATTACTTATGATCATTAATGTGTGATTCTTTTGTGAAGATACTTTGATTTGGAAGATTTGAGACAGCAGGTGGCTCTAGGCATAACACTGTAGAACGATATTACAACTGTTCATATCATGGTTTTCCTTTAGACAGTAAAAGTGCGTAAGAAAATAAAAAGCTATTTCTATATTAATATTTGTCTTCTAGTCATATACAAGGAAAAAAAACAGGTTATACCTAAATACATACATTTATCGGAAATAAAAATGGAATTTATATTATGCTAAAATAAAAGAAAAAGATAGAGGTATTAGGCCCACATCAAAGCGGCTGTGTAATGTATTATTTTATTTATTTATTAACAGTTTCTTATATAGCGCATACATGTTCTGCAGATCTTTACAGAGAATATATTTGAACATTCACATCAGTCCCTGGCCCAGTGGAGCTTACAATCTATATTCCCTACCACATGTACGTGCACGCACGTTCTTCCTAGGGTTAATTTTGTTGGGTGCCAATTAACCTACCAGTATATTTTTGTAATGCCATACAACTAACAAGTATGGCATTACAATGCCTGAATAAAAAAGAAGCCTTCTGCTGGCATCTCAGATCCGAGGGATGTGTCCAAAGAGGCAGCATTGGATTACAATTACGACCATTGGAGAAAGTCTAACCTTACGGAGGATGGACGGTAGATCTCTTGTGTCAGAGCAGATCCTGGCCTGACAGCATGATGTAGTTAGTATCTGATGCTAGCAGACTGGAGATCTGCACCGGAACTCTAACAGGATAATATTACCAACAGCAAAATCCCAAGGCCAACATCTTTTATGTATGTGTGCCATGCAGGGTTATGCATAGGGGTGGGGAAGGTGGAAGGGGTTACAGTTAGGCTGCAGAGAGGGAGGGTTAAGGTTAGGCTGCAGAAGGGAAGGGTTAGGCTGCAAGAGGGGAGGGTTAGGGTTAGGCTGAAGGGATGAGGGGGTTAGGGAAAGGTTAATTTGCATGGCTGGTAAATTTACTAAATGTTGATTTTGGTCAACTTTGGTCGAGATTGGTCAATGTTCATTGATGATTAAAAATTGATCTTAACCCAGTGGTTCTCAAGCTTTTCTGAATCACGGCACCATAGAGTACCATAATTTGTTTCACTACATTTCTAGGCTTAATGTTTCTTATTGAAAAATTTAGAAAATTGAAAAAAGAAAATTTAAATAAGTAAATTGTGTTTAATTATGTCTGTTTGTCCACATATTTTATGATTGACAGCCACCAGCACTGACTACCCCACAGTTTGGGAACCACATCCTTAACCAATATAGAGCTCCCACAGCTAGAACACACATTTGTTAATATTTAAAAAATTAATATAAAAATGAATCTGTTGGTAAATGTGTGTGTTTAGCCCCGGTAGCCCAACATTGATTGAGATCAATTTTAATTGATCTGAAAGCAATCAAAAAAT
Source organism: Crinia signifera (assembly GCF_055691185.1). Classification (NCBI taxonomy): domain Eukaryota; kingdom Metazoa; phylum Chordata; class Amphibia; order Anura; family Myobatrachidae; genus Crinia; species Crinia signifera. The sequence goes on along the minus strand of NC_139217.1, from coordinate 443,631,292 downwards.
AAATAAATCAATCAACAAAATATAGCTAGTAAATATACCCCAAGATGTCTGTGAACATAGGAGGTTATTCTGGTTGACGCTCAACGTTGCAAATTCGCAACGGTGAGTGATATTTGCCAAATGTGCATGCTCATATTCTTTTATGCACATTTGCAGGCACTTGGGTATGCACCTAGGTTGCTTTGTTTGAAAATCCGCCTCTGGTAGTTTGAACATTTAAATGGAGCATTCTTTTGTACCTTGTGCGTATTTAATGTATCCACTGCGGAGCTCATTGGCATAACGAGTATGGATCGCTAAGTCGACAAGTTTTAGGTTTATAGTCATTAGGTCGACCACGATTGGTCGACAGGGAGTAGGTCAACACAGGAAATAGCAAAAGGTCAACATACAAAAGGTCACATTAAAAAGGTCAACATGAGCTTTTTTTGTGTCTATGTCAATGTAGGTCGACATGGGCACCATATGAGTGTAACGTGTCCCCTTGCATGGCTCGCGCTCGCCATGCTTTGGGTGCACTATTATATTCCTCCACCACATCCACTGGCATGGTAAAGTACGAAAAATTGAAAACCTCATGACGTCCATTTTTTAGTTCCACCTTTTGACCATGTTGACCTTATTCATGTGTCGAACTACTACCCGTCGACCAATAGTGGTCGACCTAATCATTGTCGACCTTATGACTGCATACTAGCGTAAATATAAATAATAGTTGGGAGATACATACTGTTTGACTCTGCTTCATTTTGGGTGCACTGGTGTGTGATGCATTTCCAGTATTAGGTAAGTCCCTAGTGGCAGAACACATTGGTCTGCTTGGATGGACTTAAGGCCCCCATACACTAGCCGATTTTGGTCAGATTTCAGCCAGATCAGTCGGATCTGGCCGAAATCGGACCAAAATCGGCTAGTTTTGGTGTCCCCTCAGATCCGATGCGCGGTCCCGTGCGCATCGGATCTGCGTCGGGTGGTCGGACCTGCTGCACATCCGACCACCCGACTTGGGACCTAGTGGGGCGGCGCGGGGTTGGAGGGAGCAGGGGGGGCTGGGGACGCTGCGGGGGACACAGGCGGCATAGAGCCGGGCAGGGGTAGCTGTCAGTACGGAATAAAAAAAAAAGCCCATACAATGAATGGGCGGCCTGTGATTGGCTGAGCGCTCTCTCAGCCAGTCAGCAATTGGCTGAGAGAGCGCTCAGCCAATCACAGGCTGCCCATTCATTGTATAGGCTTTTTTTCTAGCACTGACAGCTCCCGGCTCTATGCCGCCTGTGTCCCCTGCAGCGTCCCCAGCCCCCCCTGCTCCCACCAGCAGCCCTGCTCTGTAGCCCCCCCCCCCTGCTCCCCGGGTTTTTTACATGTGATAAATCGAGACGATTTATCACATGTAAAAAATGGCACATCAAGTGCCAATCTAATCAAGCTCCCCCGGGGAGCAGCCGGGGAAGCTCAGGGGGAAGTCGGGGGCGACTTGTCCTAAGGACAAGTCGCCCTAGTGTATGGGGGCCTTTACAGTATGACCATGAATAAAAGTTGTCAGCCAGCTCCTGCAAGAAGCTCATGCCAATAAGAGATAACCCCATGTCATCCTTCTTACTGTGTTTCACGCTAAGAGGGGGATAAACTAAAGCTGGCCAGTGGCCATACATCTACAGATCGATTGTCAGATCTGGCTGGTTGGAACAAATTCCTGGTAATATCTGAATGACAGTCTTTGGCAGTTTTCCAGCATTTCAAAGCAAATGTTCAAATGTCATTTGCTCTCATCCATTACCAGGATTTAGTTCCAACCAGCCATACCACAGGTTGCAGCTGCACACTTTAAATTACAGATATGAGCCGAACCCTGTGTTTAGTTTTGGATCTGTATTAACTTTGCGTTTTGGTTTTACCAAAACTTCCCTCACAGGTTTTGTTTTAGATCTTTTTTTTTTAATTAATAAAAACTGCTAAAGTTCCATTATTTGTTTTTGTTCTTACAGTATTTTTCACCACAGTAACATTAAGTTTCAGTAATTTCCAGTCAATTTGGATCATCTTATAGCTCACAATATTGTTTTCATCCAATTTAAGCCAAAGGCTGTAGCGAGCTAGCTGGTTATTAAGTGGTAGAGCAGCGGCAAATCACGCAACAGTTTATGGCACATCTATGAAACATCGCCACACAGTGGCAAATAACAACAGCGGTGAAAGATGGAATTGTCCTTGGGCCCAACCAACCACCATTATTTTGGATATTAAATAGGACATGCACAGTTTAACAAACCAAACACTTCAGCAACAGGGACTGCAAATTGTGTGACTGAAGTGCTTGGATTGTTCTGTTCATCATAAACCATTTTTTTTATGTACTACTTCCAATCACTAGTGAGAAGTTTGAGGTTTTAATATTATTATAATTTTGTAAAAAAAAAAAATATATATCTCATGTACTTGCCGCAAATGATGAACATGAAGAAATGGTTAACATCCCTACTTCTACTAATTTTTGTGAAGGCATCTGGATAAAAATAATCTCACACACAAGACGTGGCTTTTTTGGTGTAATGCCAATGCATCACAATTGCTTTTTTTTTATATGGGCAATAACTGCTGCCACTGATGGCTGAATTACTTTCTCACAAGTAATTGCGCTCCCCATAACAAGTTATGGGGAGCGCAGCTCTTATATTTTGTGAACAAAGTTGCAGTGTGATATAGCACACAAACAAACAAAGAACAATTTTATTTATTTTACTTTTAATTTATTTTAAAACATTTTGTCGCACTGCTTATATTTATATGAAAAAAATTGCAGTGGGGTTCAGTACCCACCCGTTGTATAAATAAATTGACAAATGTCTGATAATTCACTGCCAACTTAGCACTTATACAGTATGTGGGAAGTTGTAACATGTAACCAAACGCAGTGCGATACAGCACACATCAGTTGCACAAAAATATATTAACACTTGGCTGCAGCTACACTGTGTGCATTGACAAAAAAATACAACACAAATGTGACACCTAGGCTCAAAGGCGTAACTACCATAGGTGCAAGGGGTGCAACTGCTATGGGGCCCAGAGATGAAGGGGGCCCATCTTTACGGTCTAAGGTATATGTGCTATATTCATTTATTACCAAAAGTTGCTAAATAGGGGGCCCATACAAACTTTTGCTATGGGGCCTACAAATGTCTAGTTACGCCTCTGCCTAGGTTGACGGAGCAGCACCAGTATGACACACTTAGACAATAGATGTAACTTAAGTTCCTACACTATAATAAAATAAACAATAACTTGATAACTGTAATGTAATATATCACAGCCAATATTAACAAAACTAAGAAGCCTGAGAGGGCTGTAGTGGAGAGAGATAGAGTAGGTCAGCTCAGCACTGATTTGGATTGACACAGTAGACAGAAAGGTCTGCTCATCACTGGAGTGCAAGGACACAGTGGACAAATATGTCTGGTCAGCTCAGCACAGGAATGGATGGACACAGTAGTCACAGATATGCAGTGCTTAAAGTGGTCATGAAGAGGTGGGGGAACTCCTTTCTCTATTAACCCCCATCCCCTACTCCCATTAGGCAGAGACAGGGCCAGTGATAGGGTTTTTGGCACCCTCACCCTGCAAACTAGAATGCTTTTCTGTGACAATTACTGTTCAGGGCGAATGTGGAGTTTAAAATGTTCCACCTCACCAGTAGAGGTGGTGGAACTCTGTTCCACCCCGTTCCCCCTCACTTTAACCCCTGCAGATATGTCAGCTCAGCACTGGAGTGTATGGAAAAAGATAAATCAGGTTTATGGGACCTAATTCATATTTGTAAGTAATGGGAAGTAGCTAAACCTCAGAACCTCATTGCAAGCTGAAGCTTACTCGTAATGACCTTAGGATCCAGACACCTCCAGACCTGGCATGCCATACAAATTGGGGGTGACATTTCTTGAAGAACGGTGCTGGTTGGACTTCTGCTAAGCCTCCAAAATGCTGTCAATCATTGGCTGATAGGGGGCTGTGAGTGATATAGCAAGCCCTGTTCAGCATGTGCAAACCAGTAAACATTAGATTTGTATGTAAACCATCGGGTCTACGTAAAAATCAGAATTTGGCCAAAATGTTTTTTTCATAAGGGAGGCCTGGTAACCTTTTCTGAGACTCTTTGCTCTTCTGATCCGGAATTGAAAGCCTATATGGGTATTCACGGCTTATGTGCTGGCAAACTACACATTCAGAACATAAACCTATCTCGTAACTCCAGTCTTCCTTTTTCTCTCATGTGACTCTGAAATTAAACTGTTAGTTATTGTTTTTTTAACATATGGTTTCACTGGCATCTAAGCTTAGGTTGTTCAAACACTAGTGGTCTTCCAAAATTCATTTTGGCAACAGGTTGAAAGTGTAGAAGTGGCTTTTCTGACATGTCATGTTTTGGTGCAAAGTTTGTCTGGAAATGTAATGTAAAGAACTGTCGGTACTTGTTAGTTGGGCGCCCACTAAGCTATTTGCTTAGTTGGCTCGCTGCGCTCGCCACACTATATAAATTCAACTCTGTGCCAACATGGATAGTGGGGATATGAGCATACTAACTATAGTGGGCGCCCAACTAACATATAACAGAAATGTCTGACTAAAGTCAACTTGAGGATAGGCAATTGGTTTCAAGCAAAGTGGTTCCTGCAGTTACTGCTGCAAGGTATGTTCACTCTTGGTGTGAGGAACTAATGTCATTCGAGTGGTGACAATGATGACTCAATGAAGTCCAAAACAGGTTTATCAAGTGATAAAACACAGGCAATATCCTTCCTCGCAATGGGTTTTAGGCAAATATTTTGTGAAACTGGTGACATATTTTTGACGGAAATAACAATTCAATCTAATGAATTTTATACAGCAAAACCTGGTTCAAGGATTTATTATATGCTTGGATTCCTTGTGAGCCTACAAAGTCCAACTATGCCAAGTTCCTATGACAAGAGAAAATGGCCAACTGTATCTGCCATATAACAATGTATCAATTCAGGAAACCAGGAAGTCAAATGAATGCTTGTTATGTAAACAGGTCAGTTAACAATGATAAAAAAAATCATCTGTCAATTGACTGGTGTTTCAATGAGTTAGGGTGAGATTTATCCAAGATTGGCGGGAAATAAAGTGGAGAGAGATAAAGTATCAACCTATCACCTTAGCCCGATATATAGTAGGTCAACTTTATCTCTCTCCAAGCTTTAGTCCCCAAATCCGCAGCTTACAGAATCCCAGAGTGCCCGCTCCACCGAAAGAAAGTCCCCGGGCACCACCGTATCCCCTCGCAGCCATGTGAGGGCATGTTTTATGAAAACACATACCCTCGCATGTCCCGCAGCAGGAGAAATCATTTGATGGTCAGCGACCATCAAATGATTTCTCCCAGGCTCGCCAATATAAGTCAATGGAGACTGACTTATAATTGCGCTCTCTAGACCGGAGACACGGCGGGCAGCTGACGTCATGTGACATCAACCGCATGCCCCCGGGAAACTGCGTCACAGCCGCATTTACATAGGAATGCCTAGCATTTGCATGGGGACACCCATGAAATGCTGGGCATTCCTATGATGGAGTGTTGCCACTGCCCCCCCCCCCCCTGCGCACCGACAGTGCAGCTCGGCGAGTGCGCTCGTAATGAAGCCCTGCACATTTGCCTAACACCGATTATGCACATGCGCAGGGCACAAACATTGTTCTCCTAGGCAAGCGCACGGGGGAACCAAACAAACTAGAATCAAGGCAATAGGGTGGATTAAATCTCCTGCTTACAGCAGCTTATTGAATTTTCCTTATAGACTTTTTCAGTCATAATACATCAGGAGATGAAAAGAGAACCGAGGGCTGATTAAGCTAGAGGTGCCATAAACTGCTGAAGGAATCCCAGATGCCTGCACTTTAAGTTGTGTTTGTTAAGGGGGCTATGATGCTGCAGCAAATAGCCAATTAGGGAGCAGGGGAGGAGTTACTGCAGTTAGGAATAGCCAGAGGGTCAGGTGATCTGCCTCTCTGGTCCGAATTTCCTGGCTGTAAGGTGTGTTCAGAACCCCCTCCTGTACAACTACTTTGATTCTGTTTGATTTCCTTATATCCCTCATAATCCTCACATCTCCTCTTTCTTTGTATATCTTTCTCCTCTCTCTCCCCTATCTCGCTCTTTTCCGGGGTTCTGACAGCCTTCTCTGTCACTGCAGCGTGCTCCTCAGCAGTACGGCCTAGTTATGCCGCGCCCACGTAGATCGCGCAACCCACCCGCCCGTTACCTGGATCAGGGCTCCCCCTCTGATCCTGCCCCGGCTGGCGGCGAGTCGGCTGGGCGGGGAGGCAGAGCGGCGGTGAGACCGGGTGCGCGACGGGGCGCAAGGGGGGCCGCGTCATCGGCTGATGACGCGGTCACCCGCGGCGTTAGGCCGCGACCGCGCAGGGTGGTTAGTGCGCCCGCCGGGGGTAGCGGAGGCTCCCCTGGGGGCAGCGCGGGTCCCAGGAGAGGCACCAGGTCGAGGGGGAGTTCAGCAGGGCACGCGATAGGCGCTCCCACAGTGCGGCAAGATGGCCGCCGGGCTACAGCAGCGCGCAGCGTTCCACAGCAGGCCCAGAGTGCTCGCACTCCCCCAGCATCCAGGAGACCGGCGGGGAGGGGGGCGCAGGGAGCTCCTGCCATTATCAGCGTAGCGCTTGATGGAGCTACAGCTCCACTGCCAGCAACCCCACGGCGCCTGCCGGCGGGGCCCCCCATGACTCCCCTGCAGAGAGCTAGAAGAAGGTGGCTCAGCAGGGCCCGCCTGTTGCCACAGGGCCATAGGCCATCACAGGGTGTGGAGTCTAACATCGCTGCTCCAGCCCCTCCCCCTGCGCAGACGTCTTCACCGGCTGTTGACATGGCTGTGGTGCGACAGCTAGTGGCTATGCTGACACCGCAGGCGGGTCAGCTGCCGGCACCACCCACCGGGACAGGACCGGGGTCCCTTCTCCCCGCTATCCCTTCTGCTGGTAGTATGGCTGACGGAGGGCCTGCTGCTCACGTGATGGCTGCCCTTGGTTTTTCACCCGCGGCAACGGGTTCCATTCCTTCCGCGGTCCCGGGCCCAGCAGTGACACCGCAACGGCTGGCGGGTGTCGAGGCAGCAGGGCCGACAGAGGTGGCCGGTCCTTCGGGGTCCACAGGAGCGTCCACAGCAGGAGCTGTTCCAGGTGGGTCCTCTAGCACACACAAAAAGCGCAGGCGTAGACGTTCCCATACCTCCTCGTCATCGGGGTCCGAATCAGTGACGTCCGGTGAGGAAGGGGGTCATAGGTCCAGACGCAGGCACCGCCGTTCTGGGAGACGCCGCAGGCGATCCCAGTCCTCTAGCGGTGACTCAGGCTCCCCGCTGTTCCCCAAGGGGCAGGTAGTACATTGCGAAAATACCGCGGTGCTGAGAGGCCTGCGGCGTAGCGTCAGGGACCGCATCAGGGAGGGCAAGTACGTGAGCTTTTTCACCATGACTGCCCAAGATGAGAAAGATTATCGCGCAGCGAAGCGCAGAGGGGGCATAGGGGAGGCTGCTTATTGCACGTACCAGAGGTGGCAAGTGGGACTATTCATGTTCGCGGCTTGCTATTTGGAAACCAGGCCCCAGGAACATATGAATGTGATAAGGTACATTCACATGATGCATGCCATGTACATGGATGATGGCGAGAGCGTATGGCGGGCCTATGATGAGCAATTCCGGCGAAAGCAGTCGGGTTGCGAGATCATGGCTCTCGGGGCCAAGGATGTCGAGATCTGGATGGGCAAGAAGCCATCGGCTTCGACCACCGCGACTGCTGCATCCGCGGCTCCGGCAGCGCCGGCGGTCACGCGCAGGGGCCCTTCGTCCTTTCGCGGGGGCGCAGGTGGAGGGCAGGCAGCTGGGAGATGCTTTGCTTTTAATGGGGCAGGATGCGCGGCGGGTGCTCGCTGCAGATTTAAACATCAATGCTCCAAGTGCTGGGGAGGGCACTCGGTCAAGGACTGCCCGCGCTCCAAGCAAGCAGGCGGGGCTGCCAGGAATAATGCCGGAGCAGCCCCGGCTCCAGCCCCTCCTCAGTAAGGCTCCTTCTCCGGTGAGGGGTGACCGCCTGGCCGCTTGGCTGGAGCGGTACCCCCTCAGGGAGGAGGCACAGTTTCTGGCCGCAGGTTTCTCGCAAGGATTCCGTCTCCCCATCCGTGGAGAGGTGGCATCTGGGTGTCCTAGAAACCTGAAATCTGCCATCGATATGCCCCACGTAGTCCTAGAGAAGGTGGCAAAGGAAGTAAGCCTAGGGAGGATGGTGGGCCCATTTCCTGAACCCCCGGTTCAGAATTTGGTCCTGTCCCTGGTGGGGGTGGTGCCCAAGAAAGAGCAGGGCAAGTTCCGTCTGATACAACACCTATCCCACCCCCCGGGGCTATCAGTGAATTACGCAATTCCGGCGGAGTTGTGTCATGTACGATACCAATCCTTTGAAGAGGCTTTGACGATAGTGCGCAGCTTTGGGAAGCGGGCGCTGCTGGCCAAGGTGGACGTGGAGTCAGCATTTAGATTACTCCCCCTGCACCCCGACTCCTTTCGGTTCATGGGGTTCAAGCTGCCTTCCGGGTTTTACGTGGATCGTTGCTTGCCCATGGGCTGTTCAGTGTCCTGCGCCTACTTCGAATGCTTTAGCAGCTTCCTGCATTGGTGTGTCACGGAGAGCTCGGGCGAGACAGGGGTCGCCCATTATCTGGACGACTTCCTGTGCGTTGGCCCGGCTGATTCCCCACGTTGCGGGGCTCTCCTGAACGCAATGCAACAGCTGTTTGGCTACTTCGGAGTCCCCATCGCGGCAGACAAGACAGAGGGGCCGACTACGTGCCTGTCTTTCCTGGGTATTGAGATTGACACGCAGGCCGGGTGCTGCAGGTTGCCCTCCGATAAGCTTGCACGGCTGCGGGGGGCGATCTCCCAGTCCCTGGCCTCTGGCAAGCTCAGGGTGCGCCAGCTCCAGTCCCTACTGGGACTGTTCCACTTCGCGTGCCGGGTTATCCCCATGGGCCGGGTCTTCTGCCGAAAACTAGAACTCGCCATGTCCGGCCCCAATAGGCCCCAGTTCTTTGTACGCCTGAACGCAGAGCTCAAAAGAGACCTTAGAGTGTGGGAAGTTTTCCTGCGCGAATTCAACGGGGTACTGTTGTGGCCTAGCCCTGCAAGTAACAGTAGGGATTTGCAGCTATACACCGATGCCGCGGGGGGTATTGGTTTCGGGGCGTTCCTGCATGGATCCTGGTGCGCTGCGACATGGCCGGACGAATGGGCGGAGGAAGGGCTCACCAGGAACATGCTACTGCTGGAACTGTTCCCAATAGTGGTGGCCTTAGAACTTTGGGGCGACCGCTTGCGCGATGCCTGCATCACTTTCTGGTGTGATAACCTGGGGGTGGTGCAGGCCATCAATAAGCAGAGCTCGTCTTCGCTGCCGGTAGTACGTTTGTTGGCCCGCCTTGTTTTGAAATGTTTGCAGATTAACTTGCATTTTGTTGCCAGGCACGTGCCAGGGGTGGACAACTCGATTGCCGATGCCCTGTCCAGACGTGACTGGGCTAGGTTTTGGTCCCTGGCGCCAGGGGCCGAATTGATTGGTGAGCTCTGTCCTCCTTATGTTTGGCAGGTCATCAGGCAGGCATGGAGGAACTAGCCATGCGGGCTATTGCCCCCAGGACGCTGCGTTGTTACCAAGCTGGCTGGCTGGAATGGGAACAATTCAGACTGTCCGCATCCCAAGCAGGTAAGGCCCCGAGTGATGCCATGACGGCTTTTGTGTGGAGTTTGTACTCCGGGGGGCAGTCTGTGTCGGCCGTGAGACGGCTGTTGGCCGGTGTGTCGTTCTTCTCATCGCTGTATGGGAGATCGGACCCCGGCCGGTCTTTTGTGGTGTCTAGAGCCTTGAGGGGCTGGCGCCGCGCTTGCCCTGTGGCTCCGGATAGCAGGCGGCCCATAGACGTGTCCCTGCTGCCTCCTTTATTGGGAGCGGTGAGGGATATCTGTCATTCCGATTATGAGGTCCAGCTGTTTCGCCTAGCATATGCTATGGCTTTCCACGGAGCTTTCAGGGTTGGCGAGCTGGTAGCCCCGTCAAGGCAGCGGCCTTCGCCTCTGTCGATAGAGGACGTGGTGATTCAGGTCGACTTGGTTTGGTGCCGGGTCCGGCGTTCCAAGACGGACCAGGCTGGGAGAGGTCAATGGCTGTCATTGCAGCCGTGCCCGGTGGAAGGGATATGCCCAGTGGCGATGGCAAGTTCCTACGCCCTGTTGCGGCCCGACTGCCCGGGGGCGTGGCTAATGCACTTGGATGGTTCCTCATTGACCAAATACCAGTTCTGCCACGTTTTGGGGCGTGCCCTGGTCTCGCTTGGCCTTGATCCGAGGGAGTTTGGAACACACTCTTTTCGGATTGGGGCGGCCACATCTGCCGCTGCTGGGGGTCAATCCGACGCAGAGATACAGTCTCTGGGTCGATGGCGTTCGGCAGCATTCCGCAGATACATTCGGCCTGGTCTATCTGTCCAACTGCCTGACTGTAGCCGACTGGACGCATAAGTACTCGTCTCACTTTAGCGGGAGTCTTGAGGTGGTCCACTTTCCCCCGGGGGCACAATTCAGCTGAATTACAATTTGACATGGCGTCCTGGATAGTTTACTCCGGGGGTTTTCTGTGCAGTGTGCCTCAAGGTCTGGTCGGCTACGGTTCCTTTCTCTGCTCTCCCTCTCCAGTGTGTTTGATTTGTTGGGAGCGGCGAGATGTGATGGCATGCGTCCTAACCTGTTTACATCTTGCAGGTCGCAGGGACGTCAAGACGGTGTGGGTGATGGGACACTCGTTTGTCCACTGGGCATCGAAAGCGTGTGAAAGTTTGAGTGGGGGTATGCGTGCAAAAGCTCGAATGGTTCGATGGTTGGGAGTGCGTGGCATGCTTTGGGGAGCGTTGCAGGGCTTATTGCTACGGTCAGTGCGGGACTTTGGAGTCCCTGAGGTGCTAATTTTGCACCTGGGCGGAAACGATCTAGGCCGATGCACTGCCTTAGAGTTGCGGTCAATTATTATCAGAGACCTGCATATTATAGCCCAGACGCTCCCCTGCTGCCGCCTGGTCTGGTCCTCCATGATCCCCAGGCGGGTCTGGAGGACAGCCAGGTCAGGGCCCCGCTTGGATGGCGCACGGAGAAAGGTCAATGCTGCGGTGCAGCGATACCTGTTGGCGAATAGCGGTGGTGTCATCAGGCATGACTCCATCGTCTATAAGCGGGGTTCCCTGTATAGGCCGGACGGTGTCCATTTAAGTCCCGAAGGAATGGAGATATTCCTGGACGACCTGTTTAGAGGTTTTTAGTTGAAGTTATGGTTGTTAGGTAGAAGTGCTGAGCGTTAGGGTGGCGGTGCTGCAGCCTAAGGCTTGGCTTGTGGCGGTAAAGAACGGTCCTTGTTCAAATGCTGATATGAGGATAGTGGGGTGCGCTCTCCCCTCAATGATACGCCACGAGCCCATGCCCCTTGGACAGGGGATGGGCTGCACCATCCGCACGGGTGGGTTGCGTGGGAGAGTTGAACACCAACGCTGTGTGAATGGTGTGATGTCATCTTACCCTTCTTTTCTCTATGACCGTTCTTTAGGGCCGCCACCCTCTTTTATAAGATCAATATATATATATAAATAGTTGTCAATAATAAATTTGACATTCATATTGAAACGCCAGCACTTGTGTCTGTCTCTTTATTTTAGTATAAGTTAGTTAAGTTTAGATAAGTTATTAAAGTGGCGGGGCATAAGGATTACCGATGGCAAGTTTAAGAGAACCGAGGGCTGATTAAGCTAGAGGTGCCATAAACTGCTGAAGGAATCCCAGATGCCTGCACTTTAAGTTGTGTTTGTTAAGGGGGCTATGATGCTGCAGCAAATAGCCAATTAGGGAGCAGGGGAGGAGTTACTGCAGTTAGGAATAGCCAGAGGGTCAGGTGATCTGCCTCTCTGGTCCGAATTTCCCCACCCTCCCTCCCTATTTTTCTATCCTTCTTGGCGGCGGTAAAGAACGGTCCTTGTTCAAATGCTGATATGAGGATAGTGGGGTGCGCTCTCCCCTCAATGATACGCCACGAGCCCATGCCCCTTGGACAGGGGATGGGCTGCACCATCCGCACGGGTGGGTTGCGTGGGAGAGTTGAACACCAACGCTGTGTGAATGGTGTGATGTCATCTTACCCTTCTTTTCTCTATGACCGTTCTTTAGGGCCGCCACCCTCTTTTATAAGATCAATATATATATAAATAGTTGTCAATAAAAAATTTGACATTCATATTGAAACGCCACCACTTGTGTCTGTCTCTTTATTTTAGTATAAGTTAGTTAAGTTTAGATAAGTTATTAAAGTGGCGGGGCATAAGGATTACCGATGGCAAGTTTAAACAATAATTCACTAACATCTTATTATCTGATAAGGGATATAAATGAAACAAAAAAATGCTGCATAGTAATTTGTTATTTTCAAAAATAAAATACACAAATCTCTTGAATGCTCTCACGCAGATGTATTTTGTACTTTATTTACATTTATTATTGTCATGTAAACTGAAAGTGATGAAAACATTTTTTTTAAATGGTATTCTAGTAAATAAATGACCTTTACTCTTTAACTTTAAGGTGCACTAAGAGCTATGTCCCTTCGCTGTCAGGTGTTTCATCCCTACTGTGTTTTTCCAACGTATCCAACATTTAATGGTGAGCACTTAAAAACAAAACAAAGAAAAGCACCAAAGTAGCCTACGATAAAAACATAAAAGAAGTTTAAAGCAAACTGTTTAACAAAAATAAATAATAAAATTCTAATTTGTAAAACAGTTTGGAGAACATTTTTAACCGCTATTCAAAAACATATAAAACTAGTATTGCTCTTCTATCTTAATTTCTTACCACACAAGGACATTAAGTTATACAGGTTGAGTATCCCGTATCCGAATATCCGTTATCCGAATTATTCCGAAAACCATACTTTCCAGAAAGTGGAAAAAAAAATTGTTTAGCTAAAAACTCACTGGGGACATATGTAACAGCACTACTGAGGACATGATATGTAACTGGCACTATATATGTACAAGAAAATGATTGCTTGGCATTCAAATTCAATATCTTTGATAGTACACAAATTTTGTTTCATGTTTTGAAACCTTGTTTTTTGAACAAATAAAATATATTTGTGTGTATTTTATGTGGTAATAAAATATATTTGTGTTTATTTTATGTGTTTATACAGCATAAATGCAAGATACTTCAAAATACATCATTGAAATATTAAAATATTCCAAAATACGGAATAATCCGTTATCCAAAATTCTCCTGGTCCCGAGCATTTTGGATACGGGATACTCAACCTGTATACTGTAAACTGTAATTCTTCATTATATGATGTTGATTTGCATCATGTTAAAGTGTTATACACTGTACTATGTTTTCTACAATATACAATTTTTACTGGTTGAATAATAATAAAAATAAATTACCCCATTTATTTGCTCCCATTCATTTCCCATAACACTTTGCCATTGGAGATATTGCATTGGTTCTTTGTCACAGAATTTGTAAGAACTTTTATTAGACCTTAGGATGGTCTGATACCCGTAGCTATCAATGCATGTATGGATGAAAAGCGGTACTAAGTGGCTTTTTAATCACGTAAGGTAACAAATAAAAAGAGAGTCAGGCTTTCTGGTTAAAAGAATGGAACCCAAAAAATGCCAAGGCTACAGCTATACATTTAAATAGAAGGTTTTAAAGCACCCAGCAGTACCTGTTTTTGGACAAGGTTATAATTTGTTGAAATAACATCCATGTCTAAATGGGAAGACTATTATTCTCAAACCGCTTAATCTGGTACATAATAGATAATAAAGAAACATAAAGCACACAAAAAACACATAGACATGAAATATATCTGTTCTCTATAGACAAACTTACCTGGAGGCATTCACGCTTCATGTAACACATTAAGAAGCGGAATGGAGAAAGTGGTAATAAAAGAATGGAACGCTACTTGTTGTAGTCAAAGTACCATTAAGTATTCTAAATAAGCCATTCAGAAACAGTGATAAACATAAAAATTGGACGACAGCTCTAACAAGAGTTATGTTTAATAGTCTCCACGTTAACACAAGATTTACAATGACAAATCTTTTTAGAAGAACCAAATGCTCCGTACACTCAATAGAGAGAAAGCATCTCTTGGCACAATGGCCATGCAATTCTATATCTCACAGACACCGCTGAAATAAATGGACCTTGACAAATTAGATGTTCCAGGTCATTTTCAGCCCTTGCAAAATATTATTTGATGGTGCCATATTAAATGGGATGAAAGCTGACTGCCTTGTATCCGTTTCATTTTTGTATCCAATGTTTATTGTGCCGACGGACAAAGAAGTCACTTTAAATGTTTTTTTTTTTCTTTTCCGATAGCCTCCTTGGATAAAAAAAACCTTGAAATTTGAATAGCGGTTTCACAATTAAATGGAAGAAACATAGATGTTTTACGTGAAGGCGTGAAAACCATAGAGTGGACTTTTTTTCTTGTAGAAATATTTCTGAACTAAAGATGATTAAAATGGAGAAAAAAATTATTTAAAGATATAATAGTAATGATAATAATAATAATAATAATAATAATAATAATCATCATAATAATCATCATCTTAAAATTAATATCCAAAATGATTGAAATACAGCCATGTAACTAAACGTCACTATTATTTAAGTCACTATTATCATAAACTAGTTACCATCCCATCAAAAAGAAAGAACAAAATAACAGTAATGTCAGCGTCAGCAAGAGTGCACTTGAGCCGAACAACACTTGAATTGTTACTTCAGGCGCCATCTAGTGGCTGCCAGAGTGCAAAAAATTTAAATTCCCCCCATAAAGGTGAGGATCACAAAGACCATGTCTAAAGCCAGTAGTTCAGTTTACAGATGATCAAGCTGGGTTTACGCAGGGATTTAAAAGGGCTAAGCAATGTATCGAAGCCAGAATTGTGTTGGGAATGATGTGTGTGCAGATGTTAATATTATCAGATTTATTTGGCACAACAGTGGATGACTCACACTATGAACATCCCAGTAACTTAACCTGTAGTGTTGATTTATTGAAGTAGAAGGGGTAATCACTGTTGAATTCACACTGGTGATGGATCAAAGCTTTGAGTGAAATGGGTTTCTATATAACTCACTAGCCGGTGAGTGTATGCTGCTTGCACTTGGTGGTGAAGGGATGCTGGATTCGCTTCACTGGGCTTTTCTCATGTTCTAAGTTGGAGACTTGTGTCAAATTGCAGGACAGACCTCATTGGGTCTTAATGCCCAACATGGTCAAAGTTGGTGAAATCCAAAAGTAACTGATCAGGAGCAGCCAGATTATGAGATATATCACAATATTCACACCATGAGGATTCTGACTTCCTGCCCTTTATCTCAACAATTTGCATGGGATTGGCGGTGGTCCGGAGGTGTGCGGATGAAAGCATATACTCTGGCCATGTATTTCTGTGCTGGAACAAAGTTCTACAACAGCCGCTGTGGTTCAACAGAGGTTTATATGTCTAAATTAGTACAGCAGTCCAAACATGTCTGTCCTGTGAGTGACATATGGGTGGCCAGATTGACATTGGCACTTCTGGTCTCATTGGGGACTGTTTGTGCTGTTGGAAAATATGGGGCACCAATAGTGATCATCTGCAGTCCTACAGATAAAAATATATTGTTCATCATTTATGAGTCTTAAAAGTCTTATTGTTCCAATAGATACTTGTGATCCCTTTAAAATTACCTGTATTTATATATCAATTTGAATTTATTGTGATCTTAAATTAGAAATGAGTGGTCTAGTTTTACTGAAAAGTTAACACATCAGAACTTTGGGGTTTCGAGTAAAACAGAGTCCCGGCTCGGGTCTCCAAGCCAACTTTGGATCTCGGATCTCAAAAATGTAAATATATATAAAACCCTATAACTCATGATTCCAAGTCCACTTCAAACAGAAGAGAGGGAGAGGAACTGTAGATCACTTGAGGGTGCTTTTTCCAAAACCAAAATTAAATTATGATTTAAAACCAAAAACCAAAGCCAAAAAACACATACCTAACTTATATTCATGTGAAATGGAGATCTACCAAGCCTTGGAGAGAGTTAAATTGAAGACAGGGCACAAATCCTCCAATAAGCTTCTATCTTTCATTTAGCTAACAGTTTTTGAAATGACAGCAAGAAACTAATTGTTTTATAGCTCCCTCCAAGACTTGATATATTACTCCTTCAAACTTTAATCAAAATACACAGTAATCAACCTACTACTCTGGTAGGTTGATTACTGGAACTTCTTCCCACTCTAGTGATCAGGCCCCTTTTGAAGAAGGTCTTTATTGTGTTCTTGGGCATCCCAGACATCACTGACCGACAGTACGAGGAACCCTATGAAAGAGTGGATACTGCCTAAGGAGTGGTGCAGCACCACATAGCATGTGTAACCAAGAGATCTCTGGGAAAGATGAATATCTCGCAGGAAGGATAAGCACACTATGCAGGCTGGAGGATGGTATATATGGGATCAGTATAAAATCCCGGCGGTCGGAATCCCAGCGGCCGAAATACCGACGGTGGAATCCCGACCGCCGAAATGCCGACAAGGGGTGCCTTGCTACGCTCGGCACACTATTTTATTCTCCCTCTATGGGTGCCGTGGACACCCATAGAGGGACAAAGTGCCGGCACTGCGGCGGTCAGTATTCCGGCGTCGGGATTCCGACCATCGGGATTTTGACCGCATCCCATATATATGTATAAGAGGCGCCATATGAGACTGTTTCTCTCATTCTCAGAATCTGACATTTATTACCGGTTTTAAAATATATATATCACTGACCAGGATGCAGGATGTTTTATGTACATGGGAACCAGATCGCACACCCTGAACCCAGAGTACTGTAAACGTAACTTCTGCTACCAAGCTCATCTTCCATGACACCATATTCCCTGTCCATGGCTCATTAAAGGTTATAGGTGCCTTCGACTAATACACATGCAGCTCCCCTTGTAATGCTGCTAACATGTGTATGGGCACTCAGGGACTCGCCAATCCATGTTTGTGGCATGTGAAGGAGACTTTGGCTGTAGGTTTCCCAGCTAGAACTGCAGCACGTACATAAAGATTTGGCTTCACCAGCCATCTGGCAGTCTGCTCAAGAACTTTACACTCCACAGTACATTAGGACAGGTTATAGCTAACAAGCCTGTTATAAATTGGACCTTAATTATATTTCTTAGCTGTCACCTGCAAGGCGCCCTCCCCAAGTCCTGGCACCATAGGCTGCAGCCTAATCAACCTATTGGTTAATCAGGCAACATAGAACTTTGGAAACATGCAAATGCATCATCTTCCTGAAAATCACCGGGAATATAGCGCCACGAACAAGGAGGGACCCACTTGCCAGCAAAAGGTTATATGTAGGGAATGGGCAATGCACACAGGCCCTATTTCCTTTTATCATCTGTTGTTTGAAATAACCAAATAGAGTTCAAAATAAACAAAATGGGGATAATCCAATTACAAGGGTGTGTTGCAAGGGTGTGCGTACTAGGATTACCACCACCCATCCGGCATTACTCCGGACAATCAGGTAATTAAGACCGGAGTCCGGAGGGGTGGCGTTCCTGGACTATACAATGTCTGGGAATACTAGCTGCCTATGCCCGGACATTGTATAGTTCGGGAATGCCACCCTTCTGGACTCCGATCTTAATTAATCCCAGGCGGGTACCCTAGCTAAACCCTAGCATGAACCCCTACTATCACGGCAGAATTATGGATGTTTGTGCACGCCTCTATGGTAGCGAACAAAAATCTGCCATTACATAAGTGTGATGTGGAATTGTGTTCAATTAAGTGATTTGTGCCTACTTGAATAGACCCCAAAATGCTAATGTTTTCCATGGCCTGGATTGGCGGACAGGTCATGTAAGTTTAGATAGCAGAATTGAAGAGGCTGACACATTTCATAACTTGAATTCAATTTTTCTAACATATACTAGCAACACTAAGAACAATAATCATTTTAAATTGCTTTAATGCACTTAGTTGTTTCTTTCTTAGATGATATATGGGCAACGATAGTGCACTGAGCGATAAGGAGGAACATACAGGAGGTGAAGCAGAACAGCTACGGCGACAAATAGGTAAAATCCCAGTATATGTTTGTTATTTTTCCCTCCAAAATTATTTTTTCTTCTCTCAGAATATAATGACTTGTCTGAGTCTACCATTCCACGCCAGCTTTTACTTCGTTCGGTTATCTGCTAAACTAACACAGTACGGCCTGCTAAAATGTGCCCGTCGTTTTTTTTACCCTGGCTGTTTATGCATTTGTGCTGTAATCTCAGCAATGAGGTAATTCTGTCAGGACTAAAACAAACTGCAATTGTAAATATGTGTTTTAATCATCCTATATTACCACCACCAAGTGCTTTTCATAATACCCTTTTCTCAAATTACAACCTCTATAGGTTTTTTAAGCAATATGCTAAACGAAAAAAATTGCATCCGTGTCATTTCCATAAATACCATTTTTTTCAATTAGATATTTTAGTACCTGGCCTATTAATATTAAGGGGACCGTTGAGCACAAGAGACAAACATGGCAAGTGCAATCTAGAACAACTACACAGGAGCAATAAATTATTCCCATGATGACACGCTAATTAAAATTTTGATTGTAACTCATGTAAGTGATTCAGGCCCAGCGAATTCCCTTTTTTTCATTTGTGAAGTGAGAAGGTAAATTGCTCAGTGTTAGTAGGACAGCTCTAACAAGTGCAAATTGAATAACATGCTATCTTGCACCATTAGTCCCGGCTAGAATGGCTGAATTAGATATTCACTGCGCTTGCTTTTGTAGGGCTGATTGATAAATGCTGAGGTAAATTTGTCAAAACAACAGGGGCTGCACCCAGTGGGACATCAATATGCTCCCAAACGGCATTTCCTACACAAAATTGTCACATTAATTAAGACTAGCTGCTAACCAGCCAGCGAGATTGCAGCAGACATCAGGCAGCCTGTGTGCTATACGTATATCAGTCATGAGTGTAACAGTTCGGGCTGTCATGACTGGGGCCTGTCGTTGACCTTTGGAGTAAAGGTTGAAATTTCCAACTAGGCCGAGACATCATGCTCAGCTGGTGAAGCTTTTAGACCATTTCCTGCCAGATATGCTCACAGATGCGATGCCTTAAGCTATAATCTGCGGTCTAGTCCAAATGACAAATGGCACAGCATAGATTATTGCATTATATATTAAGTACTACAAGTCTGTAAATTATAAGAAAGCTACTGTTCCGTCCAACTGCTTTCTGCTGCCTTTAATGCAATCACTGTAATAAAGTAAAATAAAATAAAATCTTCTCTTAGTCGTTTGACATAAATATGTTGTGAAAAGAGTAATCAAAAAAGTTGGCTGAGGGGAATTAACTGTTTATCTCATCGATGATGCAACAAATAAGCTACACGGTCCATCTGTTATATAATAGACACGACTCTGTCTTGTTTTATTATACTGTTTTAAAGGAAAGTGTTTACTTGGTATTTATTAGCTGAGGAGATTTTTTTTTCTTCTTCCTCCCAGAATGCAGTTTTTTTTTATAAATGAATGTAGCAGTTACTGTGTGAAATTACAGTGTTTCCCAGAACCCCACAGTAATAATCTGTGGAAATGTCACAAATAACAGTAATGGCAATCCACTTGCTGTCATCGGATGAAAGAAACAAAATTGTTCTTTGCACCAGCGAACGGACGACTGCTACGGTGTTAGGGAGGTGTAAGGAGGCGTTCTAAATAAGGTCCTTTGACTCAACAATTGGAATGCTGTAGACAGTGTAGACTAGTTAATTTAAAAATACATGCACATGTTATTTTTTACATATAAGGCTACGTATACTATACTATATACTATAATATATATATATATATATATATATTAATATACAAATAAAAGCAGATTACAAAAATCCATACATTTGCAGATTGAAAATGCAAGATTCTTAACCATTTGAGTGCCAAGTGAATTTGTCAAAATAGGTGTGAAAATTGCCAAGCAAACATTTTTACTCATCATAATGACCTGTAATGTTCACCTTATATAGGAAATATCATCTTTTTTTCACAACATTTTTTATTTGAATTTATATAACAAACGTGAGCGACGCCGGCATATTTAGCAGATATCTTGCACATCTCACAGAGAACTCAAAGGGTTAATACAGGAATAACAAGCTACAATAAACAGAAGCATGTATTTGTTTATTTTTCAAAAATTTAGGGACATTAAAAAAATATGCAACACCGGAGCAGGGTGATATTCCGACCACTGCTGGATTCTACCACCCGGACAGAAGGGCCATATAGAAGACTGCGTAAAGGGAAAAAAAAAAAAGGGTTTTCTAAGGTGTGAAATGGATGATTTAGTGGAAAAAAATATAAAAACAACGCTTTGCATCAAAAAACTCATTCCAACATTATGGGGTACAGAAAAATATCTGTAAAGTGTTTATATGCTGTCTTGAAACAGTCTAAATAAATCCCAAACTCTTCTCCCATCATTAAAACTCCATCACTTACCCCTCATCTTTTACACCTCCTCGTACAAATCGGGCCCTGTGTACTGGCATTTTTAACTTATCCTTTTGGGTGCCGAGTGAAATTGTCAAAATAGGTGTGAAAATTGCCCAGCAAACATTTGTATTCATCATAATGAACTGTAATGGTTACCTGATATAGGAAATATCATCTTTTTTTTTTTTTTATACAACATATTTATTTGAATTTATATAACAAATGTGAGAGACGCTGGCATATTTAGCAGATATCTTGCACATCTATCACAGAGGTGTTGGCACTCAAAGGGTTAATATAAAGATTTTTCCCTTAAGGTGCATATACACTGTACAATTTTTTTGACCAATTTCGTTCATTTTAGCCCTTCTGAACGATATTGGTCAAAATATCTTTCAGTGTGTATGTGACGAATGACAAATGATGATGCGCGTACCCGCCAGTTGTTCATCAAGGTTGTTTGTCAACTGTGCATGCAGCTTAATTTGGATATCTTTCAAAAAAAGCCTAAAAACTGTAGCTAGAACGTTCCTATTTCGTCTTTCATCAACATCTTTCTTCCAGGACACTGGGTTCAAGGGAAATTGGTCATCAATGTCTTTCAGTGTACACACTGAAAGATATTTTGACCAATATCATTCGGAAGAGCCAAAATGAATGAAATTGGTCAAAATAATTGTACATTGTGTATGCACCCTCATACCCTCACCCTTTCCTTCACCTGATTACAGGGGTTCCACAAATGTACATACATTTCTTGTGAAAAAGCAATCTGAGTTTGGAATCCGATTGCACAGCAATTCACAGTGCGACTTCACCACCCAACATGCACCTAATTGGGTTGACACCATTCATTAAGTGACATTCTATTGGGCAAAATGTATAGCGATGTGGTGTTTAGTCATACCCACGTCTCAGTTGAGCAAAACTGGTTTGGGCAGTGTATCAGGCTTAGGTGTCGATTCTGTGGGTGCTCAAGGGCCCGAGCACCCACAGGAATTAATGAGCACCCACGTGCCCGTAACTCCAGAGTCCCAATGCCGGGCCACTGTATTTGCTTGTTGAGCCTTTCAAAAGGCTTGAGCATCCACCAGCAAAAACATAAATCAGCACCTCTGGTATCAGGCACAGCATGGGAATTGCTCTTGCTGTATTGGGACATCATGAGAAGGTCGGTGGGTGACGTGCAGCAGGGGAGCCAATTAATTTTGTGTGTCAGGCACCCAGCTTGCGGTGCCCATAATCCGGCTTTGCAGATCACCACAGTAAATACCATAGTGGCAGAAATAAAAAGTGAAATGAAAATGATAATTAAGAAGTCTTAAAAATGTCACATTTGGATGTTTTACTATAATGCCCTTAGTGCCATATGGCAAATCTTTTGTGTTTACGAGGTTAAATATGTAAGGTATTTATCATATGCACGGTAGCACGATTTAGCCTTAATATCACAAATCCAGTATTACATGCTGTGGTTTATCATCAAGTGCACAAACTTAATAAAAATAGAGAATGTCAACATAAGGGTAGGTGGCTCTTAACCCCGTATCTAACAAGTATGAATGACGAGGAACACATGGTAGATCTGTGTGGTGCGGTAGATTGGCTCCCAGCTCGTACAGAGATCAGATCCATATGTTAGAAGGCTGGATTAGCCAAAGGATGAGATCATTCTATAGTAGGACATGTATTCTGTTCCATCAGATGCACAGATATAGAACACTTTGATATTATATTTGAACAGATTTAAAAGCAAGAACAAAACACATGACACACTTACAGTGGCAATGCTGGTTAGGATAATAGAAAATTAGGTACTTATGTAATATCTGGGCTCCCGTTTTTCTTATGAGACCGCGTCCCCTCGCCACGCTTCGGGCACGGTGGCTCGCTGCGCTCGCCACACTATATAAAATCAACTCCATGCGTAGTTGGATAGTAGGGGTATGAAAAAATGGGGTGCATTTAACATGGGAGCCCAGATAATACATAAGTACCTTATACAGATTTTCATATTGTTCTGTTTTTGTATGAGAGACACATAGAGCCCTGAGGGCTGTGAATCTTTGCCAAGTAGTGCTGGCATTATTTACAGTCAACTGGTTGAGACAGGGTCCATAAATGAAAGCTGGCTGTCACTTGTTTGCTAGCATCCTTTGCTGGCGCAGAGTTCCAGCTTCCTAATGTTCTGATCTGACCAGCAGCAAATTACAGTACACTGTCATAGCATAGAACCACAGATAGCACAACTTGGAATCACCCATAAAGATTGGAATGGAAGATAGAAAGAGCAGTCAATAAAGGATGATTGGTGGAGAATGGCCTGACTAGTTTAAGCTGACAGCAGAGGCGGAACTCTGCGAGGCAATAGAGTTATCTGCCGCCGGGCTCCTGTTCCCAAGGGGGTACCTCTTCTTCACTGCAAGTTTGAATCAGTTTTTTGAAAGCCGTCAATAGCGCTTCTGTGGCTGCCTCCGCCTCCTAGCACGACCATAGACGTCACACTGTTTATTTTAAATGTAATAATGCGGGAGCAGGACACAAACTATCTTGCCTCCGGGCAACTGGGACGAACAGTTACTCAAAAAAATCACATGCTATACCAGTAAACACTCGTCAAAGCAGATGGGATACAGGAGCAGAATAACCATCAGTGGGTTTACCGATGATGGCCATAATCGATGGTGCTTGACATTGGTGGTATGAAACCATCGAAGGAGGATCATTAAGTGATCTCAACCACCGATGGACTTCCCAGTAATAATAAACAGAAAAATGTGGTTAATTTTTCAAAGGTTTTCAGCATTCCCCATATGTATCAAAGCAAACACACCGTAGTGGTGTGTTTGTGTTACTGTCTTGACCATACATGTTCTCTTCAGGACAGCGGAGAGATGGGAAATTGCAACACAATAGTTTAAATTCTCTTTTTTCTATTAGCAATTTCTATAATGTTATCAGTTTATTGTTCCCAATGCTTTTGTACTAAAGAAAATATTTTCCCTAGTGGCTGCAGTACTTCAGTTTCACCACCAGAGGGTAATGGTCATCTGATGTTACCAAATGGCCACAATGATTGAAACTCCTGATGTAGCTGTATCCATTTGGCAACAATATCAATAAAGGTAACCCTATTCACAGACTTAGAATATTCAATTCCATATTTGCAGGTAGATACTTGAATAATAGCTTTTATGCAACCCCGAAACATTTCCTGGCCATTAGGATGTGGGGAAGGGTATAGTATGTACTGGTACACTCGGATTTTGCCAAGTTTTGTTGTGGTTTTCTGTACAGAAACGTGTTAATAACTGTAAACACTTCACTGTAATAGAGAGAACAAATAACGTTTTGAACCCTTGTACTTTAGCACTGCAATATACTAGGGCTGCAGTTCCTTAGTGCTGAGATAAATTGACCACTGAAGCTGTCCCTTTATGTTGATGTAAATCCTCTGATTGGTCACTTGACTCAAAGGTTAGTTTCATATTTTTGTCATTACTGTTTCTATACATGCAACATTTTTGGAATGTATTTTCATCCCCCTTTCAAATAAAAAGAATGTTGTCTATATATTTCCTCCATGACACTGGCTTCGCCCCAAACACACGCCCTTCATACACCATTAATTTCTGCCGGTGTACCATGAAGAGATTGGCCTAGCACTGGGTGAACCTGGTGCCAATTGCCGAAAAACTAAATATTGGTAAGAATCAAATCCATTACCAAACTTGGAGTTTTTTAAACCGGCAATCATTTACATGGCAAAACCTTACCTTGTAAACGATTGCTCCTTTATAAAAAGCTCAGAGTCCGGCCGGCAACCAACATGGGTGCCGGATGGGGACCTGACAGTCAGGATCCCGACAGGCATTCACCCGACGTCGGGATCCTGACTGTCAAAACACCGACAGCTGGGTTCCCGACGGCCGTCGGCTATTTTCCCTCGTGGGGGTCCACGACCCCCATAGAGGGAGAATAGAATAGGTGGCTTGCATAGCGAGCCACCGTGCCTGCAGCGTGACGAGCGCAGCGAGCCCGCAAGGGGCTTAGTTGCGCTCACCATGCTGTCTGGGTCCGGCCAGTCGGGATCCCGACATCGGGATAATGACTGTCGGGATCCCGACTGTCGGACCCCTATACCACACCCACCAACACAGCCACTGAACTCCGAGGCTATTACATTTGGCCATATAGTTTTTAATACAAAACTTCTGGAAAATTCTCCTTTTCCAAAAATATGAAATTGCTTGTAGACCCTATTGATGGTTATTAATGGTATATAATGATGTGATGTCTGCTGTGAATAAAATGTCTGATTCCCCTACCAAATTCATACGATTATAAATAACATGAAGAGAATCTTTGTTGTATGATAGTGTCTTTTTAATGACACATTGTAAGATATTCCCAACGCATATTGGCAGTGTACATCACAACTTTACAAGACATACTACTATTGTTTTTTTCTGTTCTATTTTCTCTTTTATGTACACATATGTATTGCGATCTACAAGGTATAGCAATCGAAAAAAAGGAGTTTACCCAATTATTGGTCTTCGTAATTGAACTGGAATATATATTTTTATTATTCCAGTTTCTTAGTGAGGGAATTTAAGGGTTGTGTTTATATATTGTTGTTAGACTTGCTTTTGTATGGTAGGTGACATACATTAACACAGTCCAATCTTGCAGGTACTAGTGTGTGCAGTAACAATCCATTTATTGTCGCTACTAGTTACCACCGAGCAGATTTGCAATACATTTCTGATGCCATGCATCTCAATCACAACTGCTCCATTGTGCATACTCACTGTATAATGCATGTGTTGTAAGAGTTGTTCAGGGCTTGCTTGCAATAGCAAAAAATTGCTGAACTTCACGAACATCTGAGAATAGGGCTCATTAAATGCCCATGCCCCAAAGTTGGCCTGTGAATGATGTCTCTGATCTCTGCCATTAAAGACTTTAATGTAGGGTACACACCAGAATGATTTGGCCCAAAATGACCCGATTTAAAAACAATCTCGACTGATTTTATGTAAATTGAGCATGTTTTGGGCCATTTCCGATCTGATTCTGATCCGATTCACAGGTCGTTTGGTCGCTTTTCAAATCCTACCTGCAGCAGTTACAGTAGGATCTGAAAATGACTATTCCCGATTGGATCGGACTCAGATCATATTCAGTTTGTGAGCGAGTCGTGAGCAAGTCATGAGTGGGTCGTACAGTCGTCTTACAACCCACTCAAGATCTGCATCGTTCTGGTGTGTACCCAGCATAACTCTGTCAGAGTTGCTTTTGTTTTATATCTAGCCTAAAACATGACAGGATAATAACCTGTTCTAAATAAATACTCAGATATACCATACAATCTTCCTCCATGGTGGATCTGCTGTAGAGAATAAATGATTAAAAATATACTTCAATTATTTACTGGTTTCATTCACTTTACTAGGATTTCTTAAGTTCATTGATCTTCTCGATCAAGCACTATTTATTTAGTAAATGTCCTTACAAACTCTGCGACATCTCCCAGACAGATGTATTTCTTTTGAAATTCAATCAAATAATTAACAGTATTTGCGCCATAAAAAATGACCATTGTTTTATTGTTTGCTGTTACAGTAGAATGTCGTTTATAACTAACACTGACTTTGTACTTTTGTATTCCAGAATGTAAAAATATAAAATGTGAGAAGGGTAAAATTATTTTTATAACCACTGTATAAATGTGTAATATTTTATTCATGTATTATTTTCATGGCTAAGGTTCATCTTTTGTTCTATTAATTTTACATAATATATTTTTTTTATCTGTATCTGAATGCATTTTCCATTTTATACCTTTCTCATTATCCACTTTCATTATAATACATCAGAAGTAAAAAAAAAACCCAACATATAATACAATATTAATACATTATACATTTCATCTCTAGAAACAGTCTCTCTCTATCTCTCTCTCTCTCTCTCTCTCTCTCTCTCTCTCTCTATCTCTCTCTCTCTCTCTCTCTCTCTCTCTCTCTCTCAAACATTCCAACTCCTTTATCAAACATGTTCGTATTGTTGATGAAAAAAAAATTGTTAAAAACATTATTATTATTTTTTTTTTTTAAATAAATGTTTATAAAAGACAATGGGGGAAATTTACTAAATTCTATTTCACTTTGGATGTTCTATTTCACTTGGGATGTTGCTATAGGCAACCAATCAGATACTATCTATTATCTTCTAGAATGTGCTAAAGAAATAAGAAGTAGGGTACTTGTGTATTATAGCGGCGCCCCCGATGTTGGTCGTACGATGTTTTTATCGAATCGCATCGCATGCCATACACCCGATGGCATGCGATGCGATTCAACGTGATTTTGCCCCCTATACGATGGAAAATTGTATAAGCACCCTAAAGGGTGCTTTTAAGCACCCAAATGGGTGCTTACAATGTTAAATGCAACCCCACGCCACCCCCCCCCCCCACTATAAACGTGAACACGAAGCGTGGCGAGCGCAGCAAACCCACGAGGGGCGGCGGTACGCGTCCTACAACCTTATCATACCCCCACTATCCACGTCGGCGTGGAGTTGAGAATATAAAGTGTGGCGAGCGCAGCGAGCCACCGAGCCCGAAGCGTGGCGAGCGCAGCGAGCCCCACGAGGGGACGCGGATACCTTCACAGGTATCCGCGTCCCCTCGCGGGCTTCACAGGTATCCGCATCCCCTCGCGGGGCTTGCTGCGCTCGCCACGCTTCGGGCTCGGTGGCTCGCTACGCTCATATCGGGGTATGAAAAGGTCGTAGGACGCGTACCGCTACGCTCGCCACGTTTCGGGTTCACGTTTATAGTGGGGGTGGGGGGGTGGCGTGGGGGTGCATTTAACATTGTAAGCACCCATTAGGGTGCTTATACAATTTTTAATCGCATCGCATTGTATGGCATTGTATGCCATATACAATGTCATACAATTGTAAAATTGTATGATATTGTACAACATCGCGCGATATCGCATACCATCGTATGCCTTTTGGTATGCGGTGCGATGGGCGCCGCTATAATACACAAGTACCAGAAGTAGTTCTGATTGGTTGCCCACAGCAACATCCCATGTAAACTAGAACTCCCATCTAAGTAAATTTCCTCCTTTGTTTTTTTTTTTTTTTTAAACATTTCTGAAGAACAAACTTTTATATTTTATATTAAGTTACAGTTTGATACGGGTAAAATGTTACCCATTTTTTTAGGTACCAATTTTCCAACTTGTCAGTGTATGTGTGAGAGCTGATCGGGCAAACTGCAGAACTAGGTGTCTATACGCAGATAAATCAGACAGCTGCAAGGCAAACAGAGAGACAAGGCAGATTAATGAGATACTCCTTATCCAGTACTTGAAAGTGATTTATGAGACATATGTCTATCTTGATCCATTCAGCTAACTGGATTACTGGGGAGAGTCAAAGGGGGAAAAAACCTTTGCCACCGGCCGCTGCAGATATAGAACAGCCAAGTATCCAGCCGTGTTATCTTCTTTATTGACAGAATACTAATTCAGACATGGAAACATGTCTTTGGCAATTATCTGCAGAAGACTTATGGGACCTACACACGGAACGATTTCGGAGCATTTTGTAAGCGATCTGACTAGATTGCTTAGAAAAGGCCCTTACATCGCTCCGTGTGTATGGACCATAGCAATAACGATGTGCAGCGCTATCGCTCGGCGATTAATATACAGCTGGAAAAATCTAGTGAGATCACCGGGCAGGGCAAGTGTGTTCACAGGAGAACACTGACAGATCGCTCAGCACACAGAAGCACTATGGGGGTTATTTTGGTTCACTCTTTCTGACAGATTCATTCTTAAGGCCCCCATACACTAGGGCGACTTGTCCTGAGGACAAGTCGCCCCCGACTTCCCCCTGAGCTTCCCCGGCAGCTCTCCGGGGGAGGTTGATAAGATTGGCACTTGATGTGCCATTTTTTACATGTGATAAATCGTCTCGATTTATCACATGTAAACCCGGGGAGCAGGGGGGGCTGCAGAACAGGGCTGCTGGTGGGGGGCGCTGCTAAGGCAGCGTGCAGGGGACGCTGCAGGGGACAGTGACAGAGCCGGGCAGGGGGAGGCGGGAGCTGTCAGTGCTGGAAAAAAAAGCCCATACAATGAATGGGCAGCCTGTGATTGGCTGAGCGCTCTCTCAGCCAATTGCTGACTGGCTGAGAGAGCGCTCAGCCAATCACAGGCTGCCCATTCATTGTAGGGGCTTTTTTTTCCAGCACTGACAGCTTTTCCTGTCCGGCTCTGTTACTGCCAACTCTGTGTCCCCTGCAGCGCCCCCCCTGTCTTACTAGCAGCGCCCCCCCTCCGCATTGACGCCTCCCGGCTCCCTGCGGAGGTAGTGCAGGCAGGGACCGCAGGTGTCGCAGAGCAGAGACTGTCGGCGCGGCGGGAGAATAGAAAGAAATCTTATTCAAAAGACCGGGCGGCCGCTGAGCTCAGCCAATCAGCGGCCGCCCGGTCTTTTGAATAGGATTTCTTCCTATTCTCCCGCCGCGCCGACGGTCTCTGCTCTGCGACGCCTGCGGTCCCCGCCTGCACTACCTCCGCCGGGAGCCGTCAATGCGGGCGGGGGGCGCTGCTAGTAAGACAGGGGGGCTGTATATAAAGATATATCGGATCTGAACATCGTGGGTGCTAAAAAGCACCCATGATGGCTCAGATTCCGATATATCTTATGTTCTGCAGGTCCGACGCCGTGATCCGATCCGATGCGCGCAGGACGTCAGATGTCAAACACATGCAATTTTGGTCCGATTTCCCCCGATTTATCGTCCCAAAGGACCGAAATCGGATGAAATCGGCCGAAAATCGCATAGTGTATGGGGGCCTTAAGATGGACAAAACCATGTGCACTGCAGGTGGGGCAGATGTTACTTGTGCAGAGAGAATTAGATATGGGTGAGTTATTTTGTTTCTGTGCAGGGAAAATACTGACTGCTTTATTTTTACACTGCAATATAGATCTCACTTTGAAGTAAAACTCCACCCAAATCTAATTCTCTCTGCACAAGTAACATCTGCCCCACCTGCAGTGCACATGGTTTTGTCCATCTAAGAAGGAATTTGTCAGAAAGAGTGAACCAAAATAACCCCCATAGAGCTGAACGATCTACAATAGCATCAGCATATCTCCCTTTATGTAGGCCTCATTAGTACCCATATCTTGTCAGGATGTAAACCTCCCCCTAAATCAGAAGAACTGGACAGAGGAGACTCATGGAAACCAGAGAAAATTATTCTGCAATCATTAAACAGATCCGTTCACAGATTATGGTAATAATCACGATGCTACGTATTTATAATTTCTGGGGAAAAAAGCAGCAAAAATTTTTTAATTTTACTGTTTGTACTATGCAGGGGAGGATTGGGCCTGGGGGGAAACTGGGCCATTTTCCGGTAGGCCAGGCATGAAGCGGCTGCTCACCCCCCTGGTGGGCCGTGGAGCACTTGACTGCCATCTCCGCGGTTACCGGCAAAGCTGCATACATGTATCCTTGCAGGATATCACTCATAAGGCCTTCTTTCTCCCTTCCAGCGAGGGTCTAAGGGTAACACACAGCTCAGCGGCAAGACGGCTACAGCTCCGTCAGCTCCGACTGTGGCAGTAGAATCACGTCACACAGGCCACGTGTGGGAGAAAGAAGGGTTTGTGAGTGATGTCATGTATGCAGCTTTGCCGGTGTGATTCTGTGTTTTAAACCATGTGGTATCCAGCCCACACCTGATGTATACCAGTGCTATACCTGAATTATTTAATGGTCTTAACTACATTCATCTGAATAAAAACGATACTGCACTATCAGACGCCCCTCTATTATGTTATTAATGGAGTTTTTAGAAGCCTGTGGGAATCAGGAGCAACTGAGGGGGGCAGTGGTCCATGAACTCTACGGACAAGTGCTTTTGAGACACTGATAATCAGTGTGCTTATGTACTGTTAGCTGCAGGTGTCAGCGCACCTATATAACATATATATATATATATATATATATATATATATATATATATATATATATATATAGTGCGGGGAGGACGCGGAACTCGGGACTCCAATAAATGACTTTAACACGTAGCCATATAACGGTTGACGTTTCAGTCTTTATTAAGACTTTTTTCAAAACAGCTTGAAAAAAGTCTTAATAAAGACTGAAACGTCAACCGTTATATGGCTACGTGTTAAAGTCATTTATTGGAGTCCCGAGTGCCGCGTCCTCCCCGCACCGTGTACAAGGGTGCTTGCTCAGCAAGCCCCGCTGGCGAAGGCACCGGGCACAGAGACCGCATCAGGAACAGAGTGCCGGCACCAACCTACTATATATATATATATATTTCATAATCAGAATCAGCTTTATTGGCCATGTATACCTGCGTATACTAGGAATTTGTTTTCGGTTTGCTGTGCAGCAGCCAGGTGGGTAACAAGTAAACAGCATACAGTATAAACCAGGGGCTCTCAAACTCGGTCCTCAGGACCCCACACGGGTCACGCGGCAGGTGCACAGGTGCATTCATTACTCACTGCCAGGTGCATCTCTCCGTAGTTGGTATGGACCTGTTCTTTCAGAATTTGATAGACGCCTTAAGAAAAGATTAGAGGGTTAGGTGAGGGAAATTTTTTGAATAGGTTGGTGGCGGGTCAGTTCTGGTTGAACTGATGTGACGGAAAGAACGGTAGTTTAAATTAGAGCGGCATGTACATTTAGCTAGTGGTTGATGTCGAGATGTGGGCATCACCGATCCAGGTGGGCCCACATCTGGACTTTAACAATCATTTACTTCGGATAGGGTACATTGTTGCGGACATTTAAAGGTTAGGGCAGGTGGCCCAATTTTTTCTGGCTTGGGCAGAGTGGTGAGCTCTGCCTTAGTGATATGCGAGGTCAGGGGCAGAGGCAGAAGGTCAACCCCCTGACCTTAAGGGCAAGTGGCCCCTTGGAAAAGTCCGCATAGAAATTGTGCCGTTGTCATGGACGCTGGCAGGTGGCCGGTCCTAGGCAAAAAAGGGCAGGAGGCCCTTGGATCCGGAGTTTATTATTTTTATTACTTTGTTATTTTTACCAGCGATGTGATTTATTGCATGCCGTTCTTTTCCCGCCACCTTAGTTAGAGCAGGGACGGAAATTTCAGTTAGATTCAAATAGGCCACCCCTGCTCAAAATAAATATGCCGTCCCCTTTAAGCCCAATTCAGTTGTACGCGTCTTTATTTCTTAGAAAAGTGGTGTGAGTGTGGATGAATGCCTATGTCTGTGTGGAGTTTAAAAGTATCAGAATGTATAACACTGGAGGTATCCAGAGCCGGAGTGCTGTGACATGAGGTAAATACGGTGCGTTGCATCTAACTAAAAAGCAGACTCCTTTTGGCCACAGTAGAGCCAGATTAGTAGCTACTACACACTCCCTCACAGCCTAACCCTATCCATATACACACTCCCTCACAGCCTAACCCTATCCATATACACACTCCTTCACAGCCTAACCCTATCCATATACACACTCCCTCACAGCCTAAGCCTATCCATATACACACTCCCTCGCAGCCTAACCCTATCTATATACACACTCCCTCACAGCCTAACCCTATCCATATACACACTCCCTGGCAGCCTAACCCTATCCATATACACACTCCTTCACAGCCTAACCCTATCCATATACACACTCCCTCACAGCCTAAGCCTATCCATATACACACTCCCTCGCAGCCTAACCCTATCCATATACACACTCCCTCACAGCCTAACCCTATCCATATACACACTCCCTTGCCGCCTAACCCTATCCATATACACACTCCCTCACAGCCTAACCCTATCCATATACACACTCCCTCACAGCCTAACCCTATCCATATACACACTCCCTCACAGCCTAACCCTATCCATATACACACTCCCTCGCAGCCTAACCCTATCCATATACACACTCCCTGGCAGCCTAACCCTATCCATATACATAGTCCCTCACAGCCTAACCCTATCCATATACATAGTCCCTCACAGCCTAACCCTATCCATACACACACTCCCTCACAGCCTAACCCTATCCATATACACACTCCCTCACAGCCTAACCCTATCCATATACACACTCCCTCACAGCCTAACCCTATCCATATACACACTCCCTCACAGCCTAACCCTATCCATATACACGCTCCCTCGTAGCCTAACCCTATCCATATACATAGTCCCTCACAGCCTAACCCTATCCATATACATAGTCCCTCACAGCCTAACCCTATTCATATACACACTCCCTCGTAGCCTAACCCTATCCATATACATAGTCCCTCGCAGCCTAACCCTATCCATATACACACTCCCTCGCAGCCTAACCCTATCCATATTCACAGTCCCTCGCAGCCTACCCCTATCCATATACAAACTCCCTCGCAGCCTAACCCTATCCATATATACACTCGATCAGAGCCTAATCCTATCCATATACACACTCCCTCGCAGCCTAACCCTATCCATATACACACTCCTTCGCAGCCTAACCCTATCCATATACACACTCCCTCGCAGCCTAACCCTATCCATATACACACTCCCTGGCAGCCTAACCCTATCCATAAACACACTCCCTGGCAGCCTAACCCTATCCATATACATAGTCCCTCACAGCCTAACCCTATCCATATACACACTCCCTCACAGCCTAACCCTATCCATATACATAGTCCCTCACAGCCTAACCCTATCCATATACACACACCCTCGCAGCCTAACCCTATACATATACACACTCCCTCACAGCCTAACCCTATCCATATACACACTCCCTCACAGCCTAACCCTATCCATATACACACTCCCTCACAGCCTAACCCTATCCATATACACACTCCCTTGCAGCCTAACCCTATCCATATACACACTCCCTCGCAGCCTAACCCTATCCATATACACACTCCCTGGCAGCCTAACCCTATCCATATACATAGTCCCTCACAGCCTAACCCTATCCATATACATAGTCCCTCACAGCCTAACACTATCCATATACACACTCCCTCGTAGCCTAACCCTATCCATATACATAGTCCCTCACAGCCTAACCCTATCCATATACACACTCCCTCACAGCCTAACCCTATCCATATACATAGTCCCTCACAGCCTAACCCTATCCATATACACACTCCCTCGCAGCCTAACCCTATCCTTATACACACTCCCTCACAGCCTAACCCTATCCATACACCCACTCCCTCACAGCCTAACCCTATCCATATACACACTCCCTCACAGCCTAACCCTATCCATATACACACTCCCTGGCAGCCTAACCCTATCCATATACACACTCCCTCACATACTAACCCTATCCATATACACACTCCCTCGTAGCCTAACCCTATCCATATACATAGTCCCTCACAGCCTAACCCTATCCATATACATAGTCCCTCACAGCCTAACCCTATCCATATACACACTCCCTCGCAGCCTAACCCTATCCATATACACACTCCCTCACAGCCTAACCCTATCCATATACACACTCCCTCGCAGCCTAACCCTATCCATATACACACTCCTTCACAGCCTAACCCTATCCATATACACACTCCCTCACAGCCTAAGCCTATCCATATACACACTCCCTCGCAGCCTAACCCTATCCATATACACACTCCCTCACAGCCTAACCCTATCCATATACACACTCCCTCGCAGCCTAACCCTATCCATATACACACTCCCTGGCAGCCTAACCCTATCCATATACATAGTCCCTCACAGCCTAACCCTATCCATATACATAGTCCCTCACAGCCTAACCCTATCCATATACATAGTCCCTCACAGCCTAACACTATCCATATACACACTCCCTCATAGCCTCACCCTATCCATATCCATAGTCCCTCACAGCCTAACCCTATCCATATACACACTCCCTGGCAGCCTAACCCTATCCATATACACACTCCTTCACAACCTAACCCTATCCATATACACACTCCCTCACAGCCTAAGCCTATCCATATACACACTCCCTCGCAGCCTAACCCTATCCATATACACACTCCCTCACAGCCTAACCCTATCCATATACACACTCCCTCGCCGCCTAACCCTATCCATATACACACTCCCTCACAGCCTAACCCTATCCATATACACACTCCCTCACAGCCTAACCCTATCCATATACACACTCCCTCACAGCCTAACCCTATCCATATACACACTCCCTCGCAGCTTAACCCTATCCATATACACACTCCCTGGCAGCCTAACCCTATCCATATACATAGTCCCTCACAGCCTAACCCTATCCATATACATAGTCCCTCACAGCCTAACCCTATCCATATACACTCTCCCTCGCAGCCTAACCCTATCCATATACACACTCCCTCACAGCCTAACCCTATCCATACACACACTCCCTCACAGCCTAACCCTATCCATATACACACTCCCTCACAGCCTAACCCTATCCATATACACACTCCCTCACAGCCTAACCCTATCCATATACACACTCCCTCACAGCCTAACCCTATCCATATACACACTCCCTCGTAGCCTAACCCTATCCATATACATAGTCCCTCACACCCTAACCCTATCCATATACATAGTCCCTCACAGCCTAACCCTATCCATATACACACTCCCTCGTAGCCTAACCCTATCCATATACATAGTCCCTCGCAGCCTAACCCTATCCATATACACACACCCTCGCAGCCTAACCCTATCCATATTCACAGTCCCTCGCAGCCTACCCCTATCCATATACACACTCCCTCGCAGCCTAACCCTATCCATATATACACTCGATCAGAGCCTAATCCTATCCATATACACACTCCCTCGCAGCCTAACCCTATCCATATACACACTCCTTCGCAGCCTAACCCTATCCATTTACACACTCCCTCGCAGCCTAACCCTATCCATATACACACTCCCTGGCAGCCTAACCCTATCCATAAACACACTCCCTGGCAGCCTAACCCTATCCATAAACACACTCCCTGGCAGCCTAACCCTATCCATATACATAGTCCCTCACAGCCTAACCCTATCCATATACACACTCCCTCACAGCCTAACCCTATCCATATACATAGTCCCTCACAGCCTAACCCTATCCATATACACACACCCTCGCAGCCTAACCCTATACATATACACACTCCCTCACAGCCTAACCCTATCCATATACACACTCCCTCACAGCCTAACCCTATCCATATACACACTCCCTCACAGCCTAACCCTATCCATATACACACTCCCTTGCAGCCTAACCCTATCCATATACACACTCCCTCGCAGCCTAACCCTATCCATATACACACTCCCTGGCAGCCTAACCCTATCCATATATATAGTCCCTCACAGCCTAACCCTATTCATATACATAGTCCCTCACAGCCTAACACTATCCATATACACACTCCCTCGTAGCCTAACCCTATCCATATACATAGTCCCTCACAGCCTAACCCTATCCATATACACACTCCCTCACAGCCTAACCCTATCCATATACATAGTCCCTCACAGCCTAACCCTATCCATATACACACTCCCTCGCAGCCTAACCCTATCCTTATACACACTCCCTCACAGCCTAACCCTATCCATACACCCACTCCCTCACAGCCTAACCCTATCCATATACACACTCCCTCACAGCCTAACCCTATCCATATACACACTCCCTCACAGCCTAACCCTATCCATATACACACTCCCTCACAGCCTAACCCTATCCATATACACACTCCCTCGTTGCCTAACCCTATCCATATACATAGTCCCTCACAGCCTAACCCTATCCATATACATAGTCCCTCACAGCCTAACCCTATCCATATACACACTCCCTCGTAGCCTAACCCTATCCATATACATAGTCCCTCGCAGCCTAACCCTATCCATATACACACTCCCTCGCAGCCTAACCTTATCCATATACACAGTCCCTCGCAGCCTACCCCTATCCATATACACACTCCCTCGCAGCCTAACCCTATCCATATATACACTCCCTCGCAGCCGAACCCTATCCATATAAACACTCGATCAGAGCCTAATCCTATCCATATACACACTCCCTCGCAGCCTAACCCTATCCATATACACACTCCCTCGCAGCCTAACCCTATCCATATACACACTCCCTTGCAGCCTAACCCTATCCATATACACACTCCCTGGCAGCCTAACCCTATCCATATACACACTCCCTGGCAGCCTAACCCTATCCATATACACACTCCCTCGCAGGATAAACCTATCCATATACACACTCCCTCGCAGCCTAACCCTATCCATATACACACTCCCTCGCAGCCTAACCCTATCCATATACACACTGCCTCGCAGCCTAACCCTATCCATATACACACTCCCTGGCAGCCTAACCCTATCCATATACACACTCCCTGGCAGCCTAACCCTATCCATATACACACGCCCTCGCAGCCTAACCCTATCCATATACACACTCGATCAGAGCCTAACCCTATCCATATAAACACTCCCTCGCAGCCTAACCCTATCCATATACACACTCCCTCGCAGCCTAACCCTATCCATATACACACACTCCCTCACAGCCTAACCCTATCCATATACATAGTTCCTCACAGTCTAACCCTATCCATATACACACTCCCTCACAGCCTAACCCTATCCATATACATAGTCCCTCACAGCCTAACCCTATCCATATACACACTCCCTCGCAGCCTAACCCTATTCATATACACACTCCCTCACAGCCTAACCCTATCCATATACACACTCCCTCAAAGCCTAACCCTATCCATATACACACTCCCTCACAGCCTAACCCTATCCATTTACACACTCCCTCACAGCCTAACGCTATCCATATACACACTCCCTCGCAGCCTAACCCTATCCATATACACACTCCCTGGCAGCATAACCCTATCCATATACATAGTCCCTCACAGCCTAACCCTATCCATATACATAGTCCCTCACAGCCTAACACTATCCATATACACACTCCCTCGTAGCCTAACCCTATCCATATACATAGTCCCTCACAGCCTAACCCTATCCATATACACACTCCCTCACAGCCTAACCCTATCCATATACATAGTCCCTCACAGCCTAACCCTATCCATATACACACTCCCTCGCAGCCTAACCCTATCCTTATACACACTCCCTCACAGCCTAACCCTATCCATACACCCACTCCCTCACAGCCTAACCCTATCCATATACACACTCCCTCACAGCCTAACCCTATCCATATACACACTCCCTGGCAGCCTAACCCTATCCATATACACACTCCCTCACAGCCTAACCCTATCCATATACACACTCCCTCGTTGCCTAACCCTATCCATATACATAGTCCCTCACAGCCTAACCCTATCCATATACATAGTCCCTCACAGCCTAACCCTATCCATATACACACTCCCTCGTAGCCTAACCCTATCCATATACATAGTCCCTCGCAGCCTAACCCTATCCATATACACACTCCCTCGCAGCCTAACCTTATCCATATACACAGTCCCTCGCAGCCTACCCCTATCCATATACACACTCCCTCGCAGCCTAACCCTATCCATATATACACTCCCTCGCAGCCGAACCCTATCCATATAAACACTCGATCAGAGCCTAATCCTATCCATATACACACTCCCTCGCAGCCTAACCCTATCCATATACACACTCCCTCGCAGCCTAACCCTATCCATATACACACTCCCTTGCAGCCTAACCCTATCCATATACACACTCCCTGGCAGCCTAACCCTATCCATATACACACTCCCTGGCAGCCTAACCCTATCCATATACACACTCCCTCGCAGGATAAACCTATCCATATACACACTCCCTCGCAGCCTAACCCTATCCATATACACACTCCCTCGCAGCCTAACCCTATCCATATACACACTGCCTCGCAGCCTAACCCTATCCATATACACACTCCCTGGCAGCCTAACCCTATCCATATACACACTCCCTGGCAGCCTAACCCTATCCATATACACACTCCCTCGCAGCCTAACCCTATCCATATACACACTCGATCAGAGCCTAACCCTATCCATATAAACACTCCCTCGCAGCCTAACCCTATCCATATACACACTCCCTCGCAGCATAACCCTATCCATATACACACACTCCCTCACAGCCTAACCCTATCCATATACATAGTTCCTCACAGTCTAACCCTATCCATATACACACTCCCTCACAGCCTAACCCTATCCATATACATAGTCCCTCACAGCCTAACCCTATCCATATACACACTCCCTCGCAGCCTAACCCTATTCATATACACACTCCCTCACAGCCTAACCCTATCCATATACACACTCCCTCAAAGCCTAACCCTATCCATATACACACTCCCTCACAGCCTAACCCTATCCATATACACACTCCCTCACAGCCTAACGCTATCCATATACACACTCCCTCGCAGCCTAACCCTATCCATATACACACTCCCTGGCAGCATAACCCTATCCATATACATAGTCCCTCACAGCCTAACCCTATCCATATACATATTCCCTCACAGCCTAACACTATCCATATACACACTCCCTCGTAGCCTAACCCTATCCATATACATAGTCCCTCACAGCCTAACCCTATCCATATACACACTCCCTCACAACCTAACCCTATCCATATACATAGTCCCTCACAGCCTAACCCTATCCATATACACACTCCCTCACAGCCTAACCCTATCCATAGACACACTCCCTCACAGCCTAACCCTATCCATACACCCACTCCCTCACAGCCTAACCCTATCCATATACACACTCCCTCACAGCCTAACCCTATCCATATACACACTCCCTCACAGCCTAACCCTATCCATATACACACTCCCTCACAGCCTAACCCTATCCATATACACACTCCCTCGTAGCCTAACCCTATCCATATACATAGTCTCTCACAGCCTAACCCTATCCATATACATAGTCCCTCACAGCCTAACCCTATCCATATACACACCCCCTCGTAGCCTAACCCTATCCATATACATAGTCCCTCGCAGCCTAACCCTATCCATATACACACTCCCTCGCAGCCTAACCCTATCCATATACACAGTCCCTCGCAGCCTACCCCTATCCATATATACACTCCCTCGCAGCCGAACCCTATCCATATACACACTCGATCAGATCCTAATCCTATCCATATACACACTCCCTCGCAGCCTAACCCTATCCATATACACAGTCCCTCACAGCCTAACCCTATCCATATATACACTCCCTCGCAGCCGAACCATATCCATATACACACTCGATCAGAGCCTAATCCTATCCATATACACACTCCCTCGCAGCCTAACCCTATCCATATACACACTCCCTCACAGCCTAACCCTATCCATATACACACTCCCTGGCAGCCTAACCCTATCCATATACACACTCCCTGGCAGCCTAACCCTATCCATATACACACTCCCTGGCAGCCTAACCCTATCCATATACACACTCCCTCGCAGGATAAACCTATCCATATACACACTCCCTCGCAGCCTAACCCTATCCATATACACACTCCCTGACATCCTAACCCTATCCATATACACACTCCCTCGCAGCCCAACCCTATCCATATACACACTCCCTGGCAGCCTAACCCTATCCATATACACACTCCCTCGCAGCCTAACCCTATCCATATACACACTCGATCAGAGCCTAACCCTATCCATATACACACTCCTTCGCAGCCTAAACCTATCCATATACACACTCCCTCGCAGCCTAACCCTATCCATATACACACTCCCTGGCAGCCTAACCCTATCCATATACACACTCCCTGGCAGCCTAACCCTATCCATATACACACTCCCTCGCAGCCTAACCCTATCCATATACACACTCCCTCACAGCCTAACCCTATCCATATACACATTCCCTCGCAGCCTAACCCTATCCATATACACACTTCCTCGCAACCTAACCCTATCCATATACACACTCCCTCGCAGGCTAACCCTATCCATATACACACTCCCTCGCAGCCTAACCCTATCTATATACACACTCCCTCACAGCCTAACCCTATCCATATACACATTCCCTGGCAGCCTAACCCTATCCATATACACACTCCCTCGCATCCTAACCCTATCCATATACACATTCCCTGGCAGCCTAACCCTATCCATATACACACTCCCTCGCAGCCTAACCCTATCCATATACACACTCCCTCGCAGCCTAACCCTATCCATATATACACTCCCTCGCAGCCTAACCCTATCCATATACACATTCCCTCGCAGCCTATCCCTATCCATATACACACTGCCTGGCAGCCTAACCCTATCCATATACACACTCCCTGGCAGCCTAACCCTATCCATATACACACTCCCATGCAGCCTAACCCTATCTATATACACACTCGCTCGCAGCCTAACCCTATCCATATACACATTCCCTGGCAGCCTAACCCTATCCATATACACACTCCCTCGCAGCCTAACCCTATCCATATACACACTCCCTCGCAGCCTAACTTTATCCATATATACACTCCCTCGCAGCCTAACCCTATCCATATACACATTCCCTCGCAGCCTATCCCTATCCATATACACACTCCCTGGCAGCCTAACCCTATCCATATACACACTCCCTCGCAGCCTAACCCTATCCATATACACATTCCCTGGCAGCCTAACCCTATCCATATACACATTCCCTGGCAGCCTAACCCTATCCATATACACACTCCCTCGCAGCCTAACCATATCCATATACACACTCCCTCGCAGCCTAACCATATCCATAAAAGAGGGTTTGGGTGGGGGAGGGGCGGTGTTAGCGGTGCCAGTGTACATGCTAAGAGAGCGGCAGAGAGAGGGTGGGAATGGGATTAAAAATAGGCCCTAGCATTTAAAGTACGCATGCCCACCATGGTGACAAAAGTGAAGTATGTAGTTGTGGGGAAAAGGGGGTGCGGCCACTCAACAGGGGGCGTGTCCTTGATTGCAGTGCACCACACCATAAACAACTTCTACATTATGCAACAAAATAATAGACCCCTTTAAACTTGCCCCTTACACATGATGCCAAATGGACTGAGCCAAAATTCACATAATGCCACATGGATTGTGTCAAAATTCACATAATGCCACATGGATTGTGTCAAAATTCACATAATACCACATGGATTGTGTCAAAATTCACATAATGCCACATGGATTGAGCCAAAATTCACATAATGCGACACGGATTTAGCCAAAATTCACATAATGCCACATGGATTGTGTCAAAATTCACATAATACCACATGGATTGTGTCAAAATTCACATAATGCCACATGGATTGAGCCAAAATTCACCTAATGCGACACGGATTTAGCCAAAATTCACATAATGCGACACGGATTTAGCCAAAATTCACATAATGCCACACAGATTGAGTCAAAATTCACATAACGGCACACGGATTGAGCCAGAATTCACATAATGGCACACGGATTGAGCCAAAATTCACATAATGCCACACGGATTGAGCCAAAATTCACATAATGCCACACGGATTGAGCCAGAATTCACATAATACCACACGGATTTAGCCAAAATTCACATAATGCCACACGGATTGAGTCAAAATTCACATAATGCCACACGGATTGAGCCAAAATTCACATAATGCCACACGGATTGAGCCAAAAATCACAAAATGCCACATGGATTAAAGTCAGAATTCACATAATGCCACACAGATTAAGCCAAAATTCACAATACGCTTCATAAACAGGGACATTACATGTTAAGTTACATGCCATTACAGTATGTCCATTATGTATTATGCCAAACACCATAATGCCTATTAAAAATTATGTTACATAAGTGCTTCTTATCTACATGCTCATTGCCAAGGGTCACATGCTCATTGCCAGAGGTTCCATGCTCGTTGCCAAAGGGGAATACATGCTCACGGTAAATGGGGGACAGCCGCTGCCAGGCAGAAGTGATAGCCACTGACAGTGGCAGAGCCTGGCTGCATTCAGAGTACTGCCGTTCCTGGCACACCAGAAAATGCATTCCCAGGTTGGCCCCTTTTACACCAGCCTAGTCTCTGCATTTTCTGGTGTGAGGGGGAGAGAACCCCCCCCCCCCCCCTTTAACCAGTTATCTCATTTAACCGGCTATATCTTCGGAACCAATTGACCCGTTTACATGAGACAAGTATCATATTGAAGAACTTTTGAGTGGGCTTTGAATGATTTTGGTCCAGTGAAACTGGAACATTTGGTTCCAGAGTAATCTGCCCTCAAAGCACATGAACAGCCCTGAAATAAAAAATCGGTTTACCTGCAATATCTCTGCAACTGACTGACCAATATGGACCAGCCTGCTATCATATTGAAGGCCCAGCGATTTGGAATTGAATGAGATCAACCACAAGCTTCTGTGATGCCAGGGGTGAACTGACAGCCGTCGGAACCGTGTAGGGGACGGAATTAATGGGTCCCATATTATCCTATCGGGGGGCACGTGCCCAGGTGCCCTCCCCCCCTGAATCCGCCAATGATATCATCTACTAAAGCTGATACCCAAGGGCATAAAGGAAGGAATGGTAATACAGTAGCAGGGAGTCACACATCATGGTTCATGGTTTCACTGCAAATAAAAAATATTCCTTTTAATTTGTGAAGCCAAAACTGTTTTTTTTTTTATTTAAATATAAATCACAATTTTGAAGTTA
This sequence comes from Crinia signifera, assembly GCF_055691185.1. Classification (NCBI taxonomy): domain Eukaryota; kingdom Metazoa; phylum Chordata; class Amphibia; order Anura; family Myobatrachidae; genus Crinia; species Crinia signifera. The sequence goes on along the minus strand of NC_139217.1, from coordinate 443,587,776 downwards.
TTATTTGCTTGAAAAATTACTTTTTCGTAAAATATATAAATACCATGATTTTCCTTTTTTCGTGTTGTATTTATTAATTAATAAATATTAGATAAATATATGTATAAAGTATGACTAATTATATGTTCATTTTCATACTTTACCATTACTATATAAAATTATATTGCCAATGTTATAATAAGCAACAGAGAAACTACACAAGAAACTGATACTTTTGATGAATTGCTTCCTACTTTTAATCATAAAAAGTACAAAAAATTGTAATATTAGACAAATATGATACATTTGCTGCATTAAGAATTATTACAACATGCTCTTTTTAAATGGTATGCAACCCATCTGTTTCTTTTATAAAATATTATACAATATCACTCATCACCCAGTTAAAAAAAAAAAAATCTGTCCATTGAAATGTTAAAAGTGCCCACATCGTGGGAAAATGGTCCGTACATCTGGCAGCAATACACAAGACAATAAATTCTCACATATTGTAAATTTCGTTGATTGAACCAATACTTGTAGCTTTTAGCAAACGTAGACTTATTTAAGCTCTTGTGAATTATAATGTTCAGTAGGGTCTACAATTAATGATTGTACACGATTGGATGGCATTATTTGTGTCTACTGTATCAAATAAAAATTAATTTAAGAATAGAAAAATTAAAAACTCAGTAAATCAGAGTTTATAGTAAAAACTTATTTACTAAATTATTTTTTAGCCTCAATTAACATCATTAACAACATAATTATTATATTTAAAAAATATTATATATCTATATATCTATATATTTATCTATATATATATATAAAAGAAAAGTCCAGGAGGGAGCAGCACAACCTTAACACCTTGTAGAGCCGGTGCCATCCAATTCCCCTCAGGGACACCAAACAAACGACCAGGAGGCGGCACTCGATCAAAGGAGCAGTCAGGAGACAAATATCTCGTAATCAACGTTTCGAACTTTTATTTTCAGTTCTTCATCAGGATATAAAAACATTAACACACAGTAAGCATATTTATACATACCACCATAAGTGCATACCAAATCAGCAGACTCCTTCCGTCCCGCCATAGACGTGACGTCATCAACGCCCGCCGCGCCTCAACAGCACGTCAGTGCGTCAGCGTCATCACGTTGAGCGGGGCATCGGAGCCGGCAACAGGTTGTTATAGCAACCATAATACAGAAGACGCGTATAAGCGAAAATACAATTAGAGATTGCCGTGTAGCTAAAAAGAGCATTAAAGTGCATCCAATTGTGGATAAGTGACATAGTTACATAGTAGGTAAGGCTGAAAAAAGACTTGCGTCCATCTAGTTCAACCTGGTATAGATAATTCAACCTGGTGTAGATAGTTCAACCTGGTATAGATAATTCAACCTGGTATAGATGGTATGACATCATATAAAAAACAAAAAGCACATCTAGAAAATACATAAATAAAGAAGAAGGTATATACAGTAGAGAATACGTACTTCATGTAGATGTCATAGAGGCAAGTATCAAATCAATCAATAGATCGCGTAATATAACGTTGATCATTAATCATAGCCAAATGACACCATACATGAAACAACACTTTACATCAGCTAGAATGCCCTTTAATCACACTAATCGGATATGGCATACATTGAAATCAAGGAGCAAAACAGAGACTGAATATTATCGGATAGGTGTAGGATGCAAAGTAAAACCTCGCAGATACACGTCATTCTAAATCACAAGAAGCAATGAAGACCCCTGTGTTAATTAAGCCCATTGGGGGCAATGGTATTTAAACGTTGGATCCATTGTGCCTCACATTGCAATAGCTTAAGAGAGCGGTTACCTCGTCGCAAGGATGCAGGAATATGGTCAATGACCATATATCGGAGCATGGGTATTGTATGTCTGGCTTCCAGAAAATGTCGGGCGACCGGCTGGTCGCTCGACCCCTTTTCTAGTGCCATTTTAATAGAGTGCCTATGCCCTGCCATGCGTTCCCTAAGGGTACGATCTGTTTTCCCAATATAATTAAGGGAGCATGGACAAGAAATCATATATACAATAAAACGGGTGGTACATGTGACTCTGTGCCTCAAAAAGAAACGCTTACCACTAAAGGGATGACAGAAGGAATCGCCTGTGATCAAAGCTCTGCATGTAGTGCAGTTGAGACACCTGAAGCAGCCAGGGCGTGTGCCCAAAAATTGTTCGCTGCCAGATGTTTGAAGTTTGGCTATGTCAGTCTTAACCACCATGTCACGTACACTCCTGCCACGAGTGTAGCATGGCATGATGGCTGTGTCAGACAATTTAAGTGAATTATCCATCTGTATGAGGGGCCAGAGTTTCTTGGTGGTGGCACTGACATCAGTGCTGGCCACATTGAAATGGTTAACCCATGGCAAACGTTTTCTCTCTGAGGTTTTTTGATTGTAAATCAAAAGTGATTCCCTATCTTTAGATAGTGCTTTAAGTTTGGCCTCTTGCAGCAGATCAGCACCATAGCCCCTCTCCAAGAATTTGAGGACCATGATGTCAATCTGCTGCTCAGCCAAAGACTCCGTGCTACATATCCGTTTGGCACGGAGGAACTGGGAATACGGTAAGCTGAATTTGCATGTGTTAGGATGGCAACTGGTGGCATGCAAGATTGTATTACGGTCCGTGGGTTTAGTGAAGACCGAGGTCACCACTTCACCCCCACGTATGGTCAATGAGACATCCAAAAAATTGACTGTCTCAGTATCCATAGTATAAGTGAATTTGACAGGACTACAGGTACCATTGTGTTCATCAATAACTTTAACAAATGCATCCCTGGGACCACTCCAAATGCTAAACAGATCATCGATATAGCGTGAATAAAAAAAGATATTACACGCTATATCGGGATTACAAAAGAATACATCGCGTTCTACTCCAATCATGAACGCGTTGGCGTACGAGGGGGCAAAATTGCTCCCCATCGCACAACCAACGAGTTGCAGATGGAAGGATTTGTCATACATAAAATAATTATGTGTGAGGACCAATTCCAACAATGCAATTATAAAGTCCACGTCAGGGCCCACATAATGGGTATTACCACTCAACAAATTCCTGACAGCCGCTAGACCAGCCCCATTCGGGATGATAGTGTATAGGCTGGTAATGTCTACACTGCATAAATAACTCCCTGTGGGTACTAAAGGCATACCTCTCAGTCTATTAAGGAAGGCAGTGGTGTCAAGCAAATGGCCTTCAGAGGCTCTTATGCACGGTTGCATTAAAGCATCAATGTATGTAGATACATTCTGAAAAAGGGAGCCCCGGGCGCTGATAATGGGGCGTCCGGGAGGGGTGGTAAGGCATTTATGTATCTTAGGCAGAGTGTAGAGTAGCGGAACTACTGGATCTGTGACCAGCAGTGCCGCACTCAGCTCTGCCGAGATAGTACCATCGGATACAGCGTCATCAAGTATTGATTGTAGACTGAAATGTACGTTACACACTGTCAGAGAACACATACAGGTTAACAGTGATTGTGTATAATATAGATACACTTTCATATCCACTGACAAAGAGACGATTCTTAGGAGCGAAGAAACCTCTAGACAATATGGCTCCCAGGATGTTGAATTAAAAAAAAAATGTTAAATTGTAAATGGTCCATAATAATTACAGTCTTATGTGAAAGATACAGCCGTCTGTGCTTGTACCAAGAACAATATGAAAACTTTTAAGCAGCCACCTGGGTGCTGATATTTAGTCATACTGCTGCAATGGCTATAGCTGTTTTTGCCCTAGTTGCATCTGTGACTTTAAGCCCTTCTCCTGGTGTCCAAGCATGCGTCTGACTGGTGAGCCCATTTCACTGTCTTAAGGTGCAAGCATCACAACTTTCACCAGCCCCAAGCTAGGTGCAGATACTCTAGAGAGACCAGTCACCAATGTACCAGACTGAACATTTAAGTCTGCAACCGCCTCTGCGACATTTGCATAGAACAGCTACTCTGGGTTATTCAGAAGATCTTCCCATCACTTCTCTTCAGTTCAATTAGCTGTGCTATTTAGGAGTTCTGTCAGTATGTCTCCATAGTGCAACTAATCTGGACTTTTCATAAGATCTTTCCAGCATCTTTATAGTGAGTAAATCACCTGTTCTACTTGGAAAATCTGGCCAAGAATTCTCTACAGTGCAATAATCTGTGCAATCCAGAAAATCTGGCCAATTTTTTTTAGCATTTCTTTACAGTGCAAATTACTTGTGCTATTTGAAAGATCTGTCCTGCATTTTTCTACAGTGAAAATACTTAATATATTTAAGACATCTGTAAGCATTTCTCTACTGTGCAAATTACCTGTGCTATTTGGAAGCTATTTTAGTGATATTATGAAGACAAGTTAACCTTTTTTTTATAAATTGTATCACTATTATTTAAGTAGCCCTATTAGTTGGTACACTCAGGGCCGGTGCAAGGCTTCTCAGCACCCTAGGCAAAACTTCAACCTACCCCCCCCCCCCCCCCCAAATCCCCGCCCCCCCCCATTTATTTTAGATCATGTGGTCATCCAATCCCCATGACCCCTTCCCCAGAAGGTGGCCAAGTCCCCTGCTTTACCTCTGCACCCTCCCCTTTGCCACCCACAATAGAGTACAAGGAGGAGGGGGCAGCAATGTAGGAAGTATGACTCAAAGGAAAGTATGGAGGTGAGGTCTTAGAAGTTCCACAGCCTCCACCTGATTAAGTACAACAAGGATCCTCATAGACCTCCTTGATTTTTTGATTTGCAGACTTGGTGGCACCCCCCAGATCCCGGCGCCCTAGACAGCTGCCTAAAGCTGCCTAGTGGTAGAGCCGGCCCTGGGTACACTTAACTAGTTTATCAGCTGTGTTTGAAAAAGACAGTTGGGAGTTGATTGGCTGGTGCTTTATCTCCTTTTACCTTTTCTCCGCTTTATCTCCAGTTTATCTCTTCTCCAAGCTTAATAAATCTGCCCTGAATGTCAAAAGATGAATGTTCCTTATGTGCAAAATAAGGATGACATCAGAGACAGATTTATGTGGCCAATGGTGCTCACTGTAAAGTGGATTTCAAGCAGTGGCAATCTGTGTCTAGGATCCGAATAACTCAATGGCTCAATGTGGACCATGTAGCTGGCCAAAGGTATTCTCAAGAGACTCTTGATCTGCACACTTGACTGTTGTGAGGCATAGAAGAGTTATTTATGCTGAGTACATAAAAAACCCCTCTAGTGTGGAGTCCAAACCAGGGCTGAGATTGAGGTTCTGAAAATTATAATCTTAGCAAAGAATTTTTGGTGGTGTTCCCCTGGCAGGAAGAGAAGAGAACAAAAGGTACCGCAGACAAGGTTCACCACCCAAAGTCCCATGTGCAGGCACCCCCTGTACCACTGCATACCTCCCAACATGACCCTCTTCAGGAGGGACACAATGCTCTGCTCCTGGACTTCCCTGGTAATGTATGATTACCCTCATCTGTATTGAACTAGTTATTTGATGGCAATCATACATTAAGAGGGAAATGCAGGAGGAGAGCAATGTGTCCCTCCTGGAGAGGCTAATGTTGGGAGGTATAAATTGTGTTTCAACATCTACAGTCTTTATTTATTTATTTTATTTATTAACAGTTTCTTATATAGTGCACACAGATTCCGCAGCGCTTTACAGAGAATATTTGAACATTCACATCAGTCCCTGCCCCAGTGGAGCTTACATTCTATATTCCTTACCACATATAGGGGAGATTCTCACCTCTCTTCGCAATTATAATTATCGCATATGTTCTAACATATGCGATAATTATAGCAAAGGACAGCTCTTGCGTTAAGAGCTGTCCTTTGCGGTAAGAGTTGCCCAGCAGGTCCCGGCGGCTCCCCCCTCCCTCCCACACCCGGCGCTGCTGCTGCTGCTGCGCCGGGCTCTCCTCCTCCCTGCACCCGGAAGTGGATCAGTGCAGGGAGGAGGTCACAGGTCTGGGCAGCACAGCACTGTGCTGCCCGGACACAGGTGTGGGGGCGATGCGGGGCGGCGGGGGTCCGTGCGGGGCAGCGAGGGGTCATTGCGGGGCGGTGGTAGGATGCGGTAGAAGCCCATTGGCTTCTATGGGGCATCGCCAGATTTTTCTGGCGATGCCCCCCGCCGTGGTAACCCGGCGGGGGATGCTTACAGCATCCCAAAATGCGGTAAAAACCCTGATAACGGGGTTTTTACCGCATTTTTAGCTTAGAGAATCTCCCCCATACACACAGACATTCTAGGGTTAATTTTGTTGGAAGCCAATTGACCTACCAGTATATTTCTGGATTGTGGGTGGAAACCGGAGTACCCAGAGTAAACCCACACAAACACAGGGAGAATATACAAACTCCGCACAGTTAGGGCCATGGTGGGAATAAAGCCCATGACCTCAGCGTCCTACACGGTCCGTGATGCCTAAGTTGTTTTTGTCAAATATTTGATGTCATTACTGATACTGTATGTAGTACAGTAGCAGTAACGATGCAGGGATGACTCAAGTGTTCATTTTAGCTCTGTAATGAACGAAGGAACTAAGGCCCAGATGTATAAAACAGTGATAAGGGAGGAGAAGTGGGCCAGCGCAGAAGTTGCCTATGGCAACCAATCCACCCTGAAGTAACATCTATCATTTCCATAAAATCATAGAATAGATGAATGGTTGCCATGGGCAACTTTTGCACTGGCCCACTTCTCCTCCCTTATCACTGCTTCATACATCTACCCCTTGACTTTCGAGTTTGTCAACTGCAATTTTTCAGGTCCACCAAAAGGTTCATCCATCCTCTGCTGTATACATTGCCTGTCATTGGGCATTTGAGTGAAGACCACAAATGGACCTCTCCGTACTTCGCATGAAGGAACCCACTCCAAGTTTTTTTTCCCCCCACTCAGTGCCTCTTATACTTCTAGAGATGGAAGGAGCATGGCTCCATTATGTGGTGTCCATGTTAATGAGCCGTCCAGCTGCGTTCTATCGGTAGCATTGAAGGATGTGTTTAATATTCAATATGAGATTAAACTGTAAAGAAAGGATTTTCACATAAAGGAATTCATTCTTATCATATGATAGGACTAATGCAGGACCATCGCTCACTCAAGTGTCTGAAGTAAGAGCTGATTATGAGTGTTTGACTGATGCAGTTGTAAACAAAGTTCCGAACAGAAGACTTTTAAGCAGCCTTTTGTGCATTTGTCATCTGCAAGGAGAACGCGGTGTCTCTGACTGCGGGCGGAATACAGTATTTGCAGCGCTGTAGCTTTTTGAAGATGTTTACTTTTATACACACGTTCAAATGTATTCAGTTTAACGGAACAAAGCCTGCGTGATGCTAGAATTAGTCTAGCTGACTGACAGGTTGGTCTGAAACATGAATAGTGCCACAGGGCCTTATTCAAGTTCACTCTTCCTGACAAAATCCTTCTTAGATGGACAAAACCATGTGCACTGCAGGTGGGGCAGATGTTACTTGTGCAGAGAGAATTAGATTTGGGTGGGATTTGTACTTCAAAGTGATATATATACACATATATATATATATATATATATATATATATATACATATATATATATATATATATATATATATATATATATTGCAGTGTAAAAATAAAGTAGCCAGTATTTACCCTGCACAGAAACAAAATAATTTACCCAAATCTAATTCTCTCTGCCCATTTTACATCTGCCCCACCTGCAGTGCACATGGTTTTGTCCGTCTAAGAAGGATTTTGTCAGAAAGAGTGAACTGGAATAAGGCCCACAGTGAGAGACTAGTGGTGGTTTACACTAGGCGTTACGGCCATTAGGTCGACCATATTAAGGTCGACATGCATTGTGTCGACCACTGAAGGTCGACACTTGAAATAGGTCGACATGGATAAGACAGGGCAGGAAGGTCAAGACAAGCATTAGGTCGACAATGGGAAAGTCAACAGTCAAAAGGTTGTCAAGTTTTTCAAATAATTTTTTTTTAACCGACATGTAGCGACGGGTGGTATTTAATTTCCTACCATCCACTTCGGTGTGGCGGGAGGATAAAATAGTGTGTCAATCACAGCGAGGCACCGTGCCTGAAGACTGGCAAGAGCAGCGAGCCATGCCAGGGGATTTGTACACTTAGACGGTGCTCATTAGGGACACAAAAGTGTGAAACACTCATTTCCACCTTTTGACTGTCGACCTTCCCATTGACAACCTAATGCTTGTGTCAACCTTGTTGACTTTACCCATGTCAACCTATTTCAAGTGTCGACCTAAATTGAGTTGACTCAATGACCCATACCCTATACTCGGTAGCGTTCATGTGTAATATATGTTTTATTTTTCCGAATGTTCTAGTTGGGATTGTGAGGACTTCTGCCTAACCATTAAATACAAAGACATAACTTTGGGATCGGAGCAGTTTGGGAGCGGAATATGCCCAGGGCACTTTCAATTATGCAATCATAGACCTGCAGCCTCCTCTCTCCCCCCAAATACCCCCCCCCCAAATAAAAATGCAAATGGTGATGTTTACGTTATATACTTGCAAATCGCTTACACTGTATTTACTGTAACCGACAGTATGCAACTGTTTTACTGCACAGGTTGTGTACGAAATGTCGTAATTTCCTTATGAGAATGTCAATATGGTCATAATGTCGATATTGATCATGTCCATAGGTGCCGATTTATGTTTTTGCTGGTGGGTGCTCAAGCCAAAAATATAGAGGAGTGGCTTCATGGGGAAGGGGCGTGGCCACAAAATAATACCAATTTATATTACACAGTTGTCTCCAATTTTCAAATTACGGCAACAGAGTTTCACATACATAAATGCCCCGACAGTGCAGGTACATAAATGCCCCCACAGTGCAGGTACATAAATTCCCCCTACAGTGCAGGTACATAAATGCCCCCACAGTGCAGGTACATAAATGCCCCTACAGTGCAGGTACTCCGCGGACAGAATACACTCTTCCCGGCATACTGTTTTCCAGGTGGTCGGTCCGGCAATGTGGGTGCTGCAGCCGCAAATTAGCAAGTTAATATGGCGGCCCTGCAGCGGAACTCGGGCCCGTGGGTGCTCATCAATTTCCGTGGGTGCTCGGGCCCTTGAGCACCCACAGAATCAGCACCTATGATCATGTCAACATTCATCACGTAGGCAGTGATGAAATGCCGACAGTAAGTCTTGTGGCCCAGCGGTAATTTGCCTAGTCAGGTGGCTGCATCTGTAAATTCCGCTGAAGCCACCAGGGCAGGACAGATTGTGTGTGGTTAGCAATTCTGCCTCACAGCACTGAGGTCATGGGTTCCATTCCCACCATGTCCTAACTCTGTGGTGTTTGTACATTCTCCCCATGGTCGCATGGATTTCTTCCAACATTCCAAAAATATACTGGAAAGTTAATTGACGCCCCAAAAATTAAACCTTCTGTGTGCACATAGGCAGACAAGATGGGCCAAGTGTTTCTTTTCTTCTGCCAAAATGTATGTTTCTTTGGCAGACGTGACCGTCACTTCCGATTCAGACCTCTGATCCTTCATTGTACCAGTAAGTATTTGTACTCAATCCCTCATCCTAATCCAGGGGTGGCCAAACCTGTCCTCAAGATCTACCAACGGTGCATGTTTTCCAGGCAACCTGGGGATCTATAGTAGGAATGAATGCAGCAGGTTTGAAAATGTGACAGTTAGTAATGACTACACCTGTGCACCAGCTAGGTAACCTGAAAAACATGGACCATTGGTAGATCTCGAGGACCGGTTTGGCCACCCCTGTCCTAATCTATACCCTACGTACCCTAATCCTAGCGCTTTACTCCCCACCAGCCTAACCTTTTGTCAACCGACCTAACCTTCTTATCAAAATTCTACCCACATTTCACCTGTTAACGTTCTGACAATGTCAACATTTTAACAATTTCATAACTGTTGACATTGTGATGTCAACATTAGGACGACATTGCAAATGTCAACATTATGACTACATCCCTTTCTGTGCAGATGTTTTAATAATTGGTTCTGCTGTGCTGTCATATCTGACTGTGTCATCTTCCAGTAAAAAATCCTTGGACAGAGATAAAGTGGAGAGTGGTAAAATAACAGCCAGCCAGGTCCTAACTTTCATTTTTTTTTAAACACATACCGTAACATGGCAGTTAGGAAATGATTGGCTGGTACAGTATTTTATCTCTTCCAACTTTATCTCTCCAAATGGCATAGTCAATATACCAATAAGTATTTAAAATGTATTCTGTGCTTGCCGCCAACCCTGAAGTAGTAACGCAAAGTCCAGTACCAGATTATTCTCTGAGTCTGTTCATATGAGTCACTTTGAAGTGAAGCCGTCCTGCCCTATTAATAACCTCTAGTGATTATGAGTAATTGAGAGCTACTTTATCACTGACCTGCGGAGCTGGTATAGACTGTGGCCATACAACCAATCACTGGGTTTGCAAATCCTGGAGATGCTCATTGACAGTGTTTATAAAGAGTTAAAAGTAAGTATTAGGTTACCTGACATTTGCATGCTAAGAAAATGACATTCGTCCTCTGCAATCATGCGGTATGGATCCTGTAGCTGGATCCCATAGTCTGGTATTAGTGGTGTGGTTCTCGGAAACCGAGCATGCCGCTTCCAGCCCAGTTCCCCACAGGCCCCCTCCTTCTGAATATTGGATCCTGGCCTCCTGACACAGCAACATCAGTCGGACTATCCAGTAACTCAGCTACACGTCTCTTTCCTCTGCCTATCCTGGTGCCAGAATGTTGCCTGATCTGCGTTTCCACATAAAGGGCACCTGATTAAAAGGAAATGGAAGTGTTTCAGACCCGATCGCTCAGGTTCGACTTTGCCCCTGGCCCTGATGGTGATGGTTCGCGCATGAGAACATATGCACATGTGCAAGCCCCCGGAGCAAGTTTTACACTCGTCGGGGTGTTCGCACACTGATGGGTGGGCAGGGGGGGTCACTGGGTCCATGGAAACACAAAAATGGTGGGCCCACCCATGAAAACACTGGGCATACCCCTGCAAACGCAGGCATCTTTGGGGGCGGCTGCCAACACATGACATCAGCAACCGCCCCCAATTCTGAGTTACCATTGAGTGATTTCTCCTCCGTGCGTTCGCATGCAAGATAGTGCAGGGATTCGCTCGGCTGGGGGGAGTGCATTCAGTGGGAGGTGTTTTCCTGCTTGTTGGCAGCTAATATACGCTGCCTAGCAACCAGGTCTGAATCAGGCCCAATATATCCCAAATTAACAAATATCTAAGTGTAGATTTATTAAAGCTCCTAAAAATGGAAAGTGGTGGCATGGCTCATAGCAACCAATCAGATTCTGTCTATCATTTCTCTATTGGATACTAGAAAATGATAGACAAAAGCTAATCGGTTACTGTGGGCAACATCGATGCTTTATATTTTTAGAAACATGGCAAATTGGAAACATGCACATCCTAAAGCTTAGATATTGTGACCCATAACTTGGAATTGCTGACCAAGCTGAATACGCTGGAAGCAGTGTTAGAATAAATGTATGATTTGCCCAAAGCCAATAAAGGATTTCCTCATTTAGGAAATAAATATAATTTTGACATTGCCGGATTGGATTGGCTAGTGCTAATGATGCAAAATACTAGTAACACCAAAGGATGTATGTCCTCTTATACTTAAATGTGTCCCATAGAACCTACAGTATAGAGAACTTCCCTTGTGCTTTATATATACATATCAGCGAACACTATCCCGTTAACATCTAACAGGTTTGCTCCTTTACCACAGGAAGGAACCTCCTCTAGCGATGAACCCCGTTTTTTAGAACAGCGCTCCAACTCGACCCCCCAAAGATGGGGAAAAAGGTATCGAGACGAAGGGGCAAAAGAGGGAGAAAGAATACCCCTTTTCAAAAGACGAGTTCTGAACTAGCAAGTTCTAATATTAAAGGCATTTTCAATTTATCAGAGATAGAATTATCACAATCCCAACTTGATCTTTTAAAAAAAGGTTTGTCATTTGCCCCTGCAGCAAGTATAAATAAATTTGCCCTCCAAGTTGATTTAAATCTATACATTAGAAAATTAACTCTCAAACGTCACTTCACAAAAAATCTTAAGAAGGATGATGAACAAAACCAATCAGAGAGGGTTAATACCTCAGGCCTAAAAAAACAGAGTACTTATTATCCAATAGAGTCTCGTGGCCCCAATTTGGAGCTATTCGCCCAATTAGTAAAAAAAGAGTTTGAGGGATTGACAGAAAAAAATTGAGATAAAAGAAAAAAACCTCACCTTTAAAGAAAATCGAGCCTTAAAGGAACTCATGAATAATGAGAACCTGGTATTCAAACAGGCTGATAAGGGGGGGGGGGGGGGGGCTTGTTATTTTATCCAGGGACTATTACGTAACTGAGATGGAAAGATTACTGTCAGATCCAGTCTCATATAAAGTGCTGTCTGGAGATCCGACAAAAGAGTATGTGGAGGAACTCAAGAATATTTTGGACTTTGGTATATCATGTGGTGCAATTTGTAAAGAAGAGTATGACTATCTATACAATGACCAACCTAGAGTGGCAACAATTTACCACTTGCCAAAATTGCACAAAAAATGAATCAGCCCCACCCGGTCGTCCGATCGTATCGGGCATAGATTCTGTAACATCAAGAGTATCCGCATATGTGGATAAATTTCTACAAAAATATGTCCCGAGGTTAAAATCATATACCAAGGATTCTATTTCGGTACTCCAGACAGTAGAATCTCTGGTTTGGCAAAAGGAATTTAGTTGGGCAACAATCGATGTGAACTCTTTGTACACATCGATCCCACATGAGAAGGGAGTAATGTGTATAGAGAATGTTTTAGCAAGAGATGCTGACATTTCTGATACTAAACGTGTATTTATTGTAAAATGCCTTAATTTTGTCTTAAAGTCAAATTACTTTACGTTTTTGGGGCGCTACTTCATTCAGCTGTGTGGTACAGCTATGGGGACGATTTGCGCCCCGGGGTTCGCAAATTTATATCTGGGTGAGTGGGAGGAAGAATGTATCTTTCATAACAACCCTTTTCTGGACAAAATCGTCCTATTCAGGCGCTACATAGATGACCTGCTGTTGATTTGGGGTGGATCCCAGGAGGAGTTTGTTCAATTTGTTGAATTTATACATGACAACCAGTATAATTTGGGGTTCACATACAATTTCAACAGCAGGAGTCTAGAATTCCTGGACCTCACCCTTGTGGCAAAAGAAGAACAATCAATGAGTGTTGAAACCTGTACCTTCTTTAAGAAGGTTGATAGCAATAATTATTTACAATACGACAGCTGTCACCATAAAAAATGGAAAAGTAATCTTCCATATTCACAGCTGCTGCGCTGCGACGAAATTGCAGCAATATAGAAATTTTTGAACAGCAAGCTTCGGTGTATATTGCGAGATTCCAAGAGAAAGGATATCCTCAGAATCTCATTGATAATGCATTGGAAAGGTCGAGGAATTTGGAAAGGAGGGATTTGTTACAGTACAAAGAAAAAGAAAAGACCCCCTCTAATTTTTGTCCTTTTGTCACCCAGTTCAATTCCCAGAATATACAAATACGTAAATGTTTGAATAAACATTGGTCCATTTTGAAGATGGATCCATTGTTGAAAGATATTGTGGGTCAAAGACCAGATATAGTGTTTAAAATAGCCAGCACTCTTAAAACCAAACTTGCACCCAGTCTGCTTCCTTTGAAGAATAATATTAGTACAGAACGTATGCCTTTTTTGATGTCCCCAGTCACTGGTTTCTTCTGTTGTGGAAAATGTAAGATGTGTCCACATTGTTTAAAGGTGTACGAAAGAAGTTGTGGGGAAAGAGGGTAAGAAATGGAAAATTAAAACTGCCATTAACTGTAATACAACGCACGTTGTTTACCTTCTTGTCTGTCCGTGTGGTGTCAGATATGTGGGTCAAACTAAGCGGGCTCTAAAAATCGGAATCCTAGAGCACTATAGGAATATTAAAAATCGTGTGTTAAATCACAGTGTGCCTAGGCACTTTGGCCACTGTCAAAATAGTGACCCCAAAGGAATGAAATTCTTGGGGATTGAAACTGTTACCACAGATATTAGAGGAGGTAATAGAGAAAAAATGTTATTGAAGAGAGAATCTTTTTGGATGTACCATCTGGGCACTCTAAGTCCTGATGGATTAAATGAAGGACTAGAAATTACTGCCTTTATTGGTTAAAGTGGTTTTGTTGTTTGATTAACATTGCCATATATGTATGACTGACCATTATTGCTCCATCTAACTTCTCTATTACTTTCATTATCCCACTCAGGTTCTTACAATCAGTCCCAATCATTCCCCCTTTTTATTTCCCTCTCGTTGCTTGAAGTGGTTCATATAAACATACTATAAGATGAGATGTTTTGTATGATCATAGGAAATAATTATACAAGAATAAACCCGGTGTATGTTTCTCTATTAATATCAAGAGAACCCTGTATACTGCTTTTTTTGCACACTGCTTTTTTGCACATTGTTGCCTTTTTTTGTACATATATGTATGTTCATCAATGTTTTTCATATTTTGTACCAACTTCTGTATGTATACTTTGTTTCTTATGTAAAGAGTTTATATATATCTGAAACAAGAAGGGGAGAAAAGCTTTGCGCTTCTCTCTATCTCCGTAAAAATGATTAAGTATTGATTCTGTAGAAATGATTTTTTTTTATAATAATGTCTTTCATTTAAATAAGTGATGGACACAAAAAAATAGTCTTTTTAAAACTAGTTATAATAGTTATGCCAATTCATTGAATGCGCGTTGACGCGCTGTCTTAATTTAATATGTAATAAGATTTTTATGAAATTATTTTTTATGTAGTTTGTATGTAACATTGTATGTAACATTTTATATGCTACAATCATGGTGGCTTTATATTCAAAAGCATAATAGAGTTCAATCACCGCTGCTAATACTGAAGCGGTATAAAGTAAATTGGTATGGCTAGTTTGAGCCCTTGAATATTTTTTAGACAAGCAAGAGTTAATTGCTCAGCTGCCACCCTGATTGTATCCTTGCTTTGGTGAATAAAATAGGCCGGAGAGTGACGCTAGGCCAGCCCTCTGACGAAGTCGATGACGAAACGCGTTGGGGCGTGGCTTAGCGTCATCTCTGACCGGAGTTGAACCTTTTGAAAGTGGACCACCGCTGCCGGAATCGACCGCTGTCTGCTGAATGGTGTGCACCGCCCGTTGGTAAACCTGATAGAGTGTAACCTCTCCAACAATTGTGCTGCGGTGTCAGCTACCTTATGTGCAATTACAGCGGTGTTTGTACCGCCTGATTCGGTACGTGATCCCCGCTTTCTGTACCACCAACCTTTTACCCTGTGTTTAATAAAACCTTTAAAACAGACTCATGCACTATGAGCGCTTGCTCTCCTCATTTTTCTTTTAGATTATATATATATATATATATATATATATATATATATATAGTGTACGAAGTGCTGGCACTCTGTCCTTCCAAGGTCAATTACCGAGGTGCAGGAGAGGCAGGTATCATAGACAATGAATAACCTGCACCCATCGGGTTTCTTACTGGATCAATAATCACTCAGACGCAGAAGCTTTTAAGCAACGTTTCGGGGGTTTATTCCCGTCCTCAGGCTTGTTACAAAAGAAATACAGTGCATACATCTACTTAAATACCTTCACCATCAGGTGTAGCCGTTTTCCACGCCCTCTGCTCACCTGCAACTTCCGGGAGTCTCTCTCACTCACTCCCTCAGCTGTGAACGGTGACGTCAGGCTAGGTCAATAGCACCACCAATGTGTATTACAAATGAGAAAAAACTGTTACAAAAAAAGGAAAAACAAAAAAATACTTTAGTGAAAAAAATTATGTACATAATATATAAAAGTGTATATACAACAATACAGAATAATAAAAAGCAGAAGGGAGACCAATATGATAGCGAATCTGTGGTGCTAATATCATATAATGATTGCACATTGCTGGGCTGGAATGCATTCATATCATTGATCACAAAAATATGTTGTAACTAAGATGATCATTTAACCCCTTGGGTTTCAAGGTTCCAAGGGTATGAATCCATTTAGTCTCACATTTTAAAAGCTTAAGGTGTCTGTCCCCTCCACGGTTATCGTCAGGTATGTGGTCTATGATCATGTGTCTTAGATTGGCTAGGCTATGCTTGGCTTCTGCAAAGTGTTTTGCAATCGGTTGGTCCACCGATTTGCCATTGATTGCCGCTCTGATGGAACATCGATGCATCCCCATGCGCTCTTTGAATGTGCGCATGGTTTTGCCTACATAGCAAAGCCCGCACGGACATTTGATCAAATAGACCACGTATGCTGTAGAACAGGTTACATTGAATTTAACATTAAACCTTTGACCTGTATGAGGGTGGCAAAAAAAATTTCCCACAATCATATGGCTGCATGTCACGCAGCCTGTACATTTGTGACAATCCACAAATTTCTTAGTAGTAATACTCAATTGCCGGGTGACATCAGTATGAACCAACCAGTCCCTGATGTTCCTCCCTCTTTTATAGCAATTTCTGATGGTAGAATATTTCATGCTCTTAAATTCTGTTTGTATTACTGGCCAATTGTGTTTGGCAGTGGTGTTAATGCCTGTGGAGGCGGTGTTGTACTGTTGGACCCAATTCATGGAGCCCATAGTTGTCTGTTGTACCTTAGACTTAAGAGTGTCATCTCTAGGCATGACTTCAACTCTTTCTCTAGCTGAGCTAATTAATTTGTTATTATACCCTCTGTCGATAAATTCATCGTATCGACCTGTCCAAAAAAGTATCACGTCATCTATGTAGCGCTTATAGTACAACACCTTATCTCTCACATCTCTGATGAGAAAAAATTCTTTATCAATCTGTGCCATAAAGCCATTGGCATATGTGGGTGACACATTCGACCCCATTGAGACCCCGGTGAGTTGTATGATTATATGATATTAGCACCACAGATTTGCTAACATATTGGTCTCCCTTCTGCTTTTTATTATTCTGTATTGTTGTATATACACTTTTATATATTATGTACATAATTTTTTTTCACTAAAGTATTTTTTTGTTTTTCCTTTTTTTGTAACAATTTTTTCTCATTTGTAATACACATTGGTGGTGCTATTGACCTAGCCTAACGTCACCGTTCACAGCTGAGGGAGTGAGTGAGAGACACTCCCGGAAGTTGCAGGTGAGCAGAGGGCGTGGAAAACGGCTACACCTGATGGTGAAGGTATTTAAGTAGATGTATGCACTGTATTTCTTTTGTAACAAGCCTGAGGACGGGAATAAACCCCCGAAACGTTGCTTAAAAGCTTCTGCGTCTGAGTGATTATTGATCCAGTAAGAAACCCGATGGGTGCAGGTTATTCATTGTCTATATATATATATATATATATATATATATATATATATATATATATATATATATATATATACAGTGCTATTTTTGTAGGAAAATAGGTTCAGGAACTGTGGGCGGGGCAGAAAGTGGGCGGTGATGTGGGAGGAGCTACAAAAGGGGCGGTGCGTTACATTAAAAAAAAAGGAAACCATGTAATTCCTCCCAACAGTGGCATGTTATACATTTGCCGCTCACCGTGATGGCCATTATATATATGCCACACACCGATATGCCCATTATACATATGCCACACACCGTGATGCCCATTATACATATGCCACACACAGTGATGCCCATTATACATATGCCACACACAGAGATGCCCGTTATACATATGCCACACATAGAGATGCCCATTATGCATATGGCCCACACCGAGATGCCCATTATGCATATGCCACACACCGAGATGCCAATTAAACATATGCCACACACAGAGATGCCCGTTATACATATGGCCCACACAGAGATGCCCATTATGCATATGGCCCACAACGAGATGCCCATTATACATATGCCACACACAGTGATGCCCATTATACATATGCCACACACAGAGATGCCCGTTATACATATGCCACACACAGAGATGCCCATTATGCATATGGCCCACACCGAGATGCCCATTATGCATATGCCACACACCGAGATGCCCATTAAACATATGCCACACACAGAGATGCCCGTTATACATATGGCCCACACAGAGATGCCCATTATGCATATGGCCCACAATGAGATGCCCATTAAACATATGCCACACACAGAGATGCCCATTAAACATATGCCACACACAGAGATGCCCATTAAACATATGCCGCACACAGAGATGCCTGTTATACATATGGCCCACACAGAGATGCCCATTACACATTTGACACATAAGTGCCACTTACCTACATGCTCAATGCCAGGGGCTTCATGCTCAATGCCAAGGGGCTTCATGCTCGATGCCAAGGGGCTTCATGCTCGATGCCAAGGAGGACAGAACTGTGCAGCGTCCCGCTACCGCCGGTAGTGTGCAGCAGGGAGGGAGGGTGGGAGCGGTAGTGTGCAGCAGGGTAGGTGGTGCAGTAGTGTGCATACATATATGACCCCAACAGTGCATTGCCAGAAACACATATGTCCCCATGGTGCCAGATACACTTATGCCCCCAGCAGTGCACTCACACTGCCCGCATCCCTACTGCTCCCTGCACTGATCCTGCCCATATGGGGGTCATTTACCCTGCACAGAACCAGCAGGCCAACTCTCCCCTTAGACCCACCCTGGTCACCCCAGTCACCTGCCCAGGTAGAGATGCAGATGTGCGCTCACAGTAGGGGCGGGAGTCAGCGCATCTGGGGCGGGTGGGAATCAGCGAGCGCATCTCGGGTGGGCAGGCGGAAGTAGGCGCATCTCCGGCGGGCGGTTGGGCGGCATCGCCTCACTGCGGGCGGAAGTAGGCGCATCTCCGGCGGGCGGCTGGGCAGCATCGCGTCACTGTACGCATTGACAATGCAACACGCTGGTGACGTGTTGTCTATGGACTCTGCGGCAGGGGGGTGGGCGCAGCTAGCTGAACAGTTTGCCGGAACTTCTTTCATCCGGCCGCCGCGGTTATTAGAGGTTCCGGAACGCCGTTCCTGATGAGGTCATTTTTCATCTGACCTTCGGGAACGGCGTTCCGGAGCGTTCCGGCACAAAAATACCCATATATATATATATATATATATATATATATATATATATATATATATATATATATATATATATAAACAGGGCAATCACCAATCCCTAATGAAAAAATATGGCTTTTTTTTTACCATTACTAAAAACCATCATGGCAATAACCATTTTGGGAGTGATTCTAGTCTAAGCGATTTTTAGAGACTGCACATGCGCAATAGTATTAATGCAGTATTAGGGCAGCCTCTGTGTGCAAGCGGGCACGGCAAATTGATTATTCTCCAGCCGCTCGTACACAGCAGTGCGTGCGGGGGGGTGGGGGGGGGGCGGCAGGATGTCGCTGCACCCATAGGAACGCCCAGTTCTTCATGGGCGTTCCCATGGAAGTTTGCCGTGATCAGGTGCGGGCGGCAGGCAGCTGATGTCAGCAGATGTTAGCTGCCCGCCTGCTTCCTGCACAGGGCGCTCACAGATGTAAGACACCATAGAGGTGTTTTACATCTGTGTGTGCTTGCAAAATCATACGATAGTCGGCGACCATCGAATGACTTTACCCCCGTATGGAAGCTGCGAATGGATGTTTATGCAAAACATCAATTTGCATGTGTATGGGTGCAGGTGGCGGGCATGTACCAGCACTGGATCAGGCTGGGGTGATAACATATTATAGAAGGTGAACCCCATGATCTAGGTGTTGATGATTCAGTGAGACCAGTCTAGCTTGGCATAGCTGTGCAAAATCCTTCAGACTTTACCCAAATATTGCATCGATGTAGAAAAATGTTGGAATTATCACCTGGTAACCCCTACACTTCAATTACCACCTGGTAGGTTCTAGGCTTCCAATCACAGAATTCTAAGCACATCACCTTTCATCCCGGTTCAGAACCTGTTCCAGGCACCCTAGAACCTAAGCAGTGTTACCCTTTGGTAGCCAAAGGTTCCTCACCCTGACATGTGTATTCTAAGGTCCCCTCTGAGGCATACAGACCTACCTCATTTCAGTCTTATTAGTGGCTATGAGTTGAAATAAATGCTCTTTGCACTTTTAACTGGCCCAGCCCTGGTTTTGTACAACCTAGCCCATGGTACCATTAGAAAGCTGAGAATCCCACTTATCATTCTGTATCACCATAACTGGGTATCGCACAACTGACAACCCCCAGATCATTCTACTGCTGGCTGGAGGGTGCTTGACCTTTCATCCCTCTTATGACCCAGTTCCCGCACCCCTAGAACCTTGTACTTTTGTACTGTTTCCCATAATGCAGTATTGCAGTATTTCTGAACCCCATGTAAGGCAGGCAGCACATATGTTACATATAGCATTATTTGTCTGTTTTTATGTGCTACCACCATCGTGGGCACCATCCAAACCTGCACATGCCCCACGTCGTTTTACTGTTTGTGTATGGCCTCGCATGTGAACAGTGCAGTGCCTTTGTACGCAGTCGCTTTCATCAACGTGCCCGCCACTCACCCTTTCATGAAACGCAACATCTCGAGCATCTTCTGCACAACCCACCTGTTACCACCCTTACATGTCTGACAAAGGGTGCCTAAATCTGTGCTGCGACTATCCATATGAAACAAAATCACTGCACCATGTCCATTGTATGCTAATGTTTTATTAAGATACAAACATTGGTACTGGTGCAAAGTTGCACGGAAATCAGGTGCATGTAATTCCAATGCAGAGTTTGATGTCCGGTGGTCCGGGGGTCAAGTCCTGGTCCGGTTTTTACCCATACCCGGATGTGTTTGAAATGCATTGAAATCTGCATCACCGGTACTAACATCTACTGTGGGAGCAAACGCTCTGCAAACAGTTGTACGTTCAGTTCTACATGTACCCCATAGTTTTTTTATCTGATTGCAAGATCTGGTTGCAAAAAGTTTAATTTCCTTTTTTTCATGAAGGTGTTAATCCTTATGAAAGGGAGGTAGAGATTTATTTTATCATACAGTTGTTCTGCGTGCATTATAATTAGCGTTCGCTTACTACCATCATGATGTCAGCAAGAGGAAGTACAATTTGAAAATGATACAGCAGGAACTGGTATACGAGGTAGAAATGCTCCTTACACCATGCACTGCGGAATAGGCTATCTGTGCTGATAAACAGTTGTATTAGGAAACACAATGCATGCTCCCTCGTTAGGCATTTGACATTCCCATTGATACTTTCCACCTCATTGAATGTAAACATGAGTTGTAGGGTTGCTGGTAATATCAGGGCTGCTCCACCATTGGACCATGTTTCCACCAACAAGAAACATGACAGTATCCTCTTTCCAATGTTACTGTAGCATAAAGAAAGATAAAGGGTGTCATGTACGCTTCTCCTGGAGGTAATAAGCCATTGCAAGACCAACTTCACACTTCGCTCGTCTATCAAGGGGAGTTCTTGTTCGCAACAATAAACTAATGTTTTGGTAGGCTGGCTCCAGCCCACTTAGCAAGTGTGGAGGCACGGCTGGAATTCCAGGTATGTCTGCATTGTGGAGCAGTGCAGGCAGCCTGACGCCAGGAGAGAATAGGCAGGTACCTATTGAGTTACAGGATTTCTACAAATCTAATCCATGTGTAATGTGAGACTTATAAGCGTCAGCTTCTGCCAGGCCTGCAAAAAAATATCAAGATCTAAGAGCGCTTGAAGGACTGATCCCTCTTAACGCATGATGGCTATGCCCACACTTATCATATTGAATAATTAGTACATGTTCTATTCTCCAGCTTTGATATAGAAGTTAAAAGTCACTAAGTTGGCCCAGTTTTCATCACAGGAAACTCTCTTCACACAGTGTGTTATTGAATTTAAAAAACTGTAAAAACAAAAATAAAGTCGCAAATAAAATGTAAATTTAACAATAGATAAGCGTTGCGTGTTTGAATACCAAAGCACATATAAGATATTTTATAAAACACATAAGATAAATACTTAGAATAATGGGCAATTGAAATGAGCAGATAAGTGTTTTTCTTTTTATTTATTATTTAACCCTTTGAGCGCCAACATATCGGTGAGAGATGTGCAAAAAAAACTAAAAATGCCATCGTCACATTTGTTATATAAATTCAAATAAAAAATGTTGTGTAAAAAAAAAGATTATGGTGAGATTTAATAGGATGAGAGATTCAGAAAGTGAAAGATTTGGTAAGAAATCTCCAGTTTTTTTAAAGCGGCAATCATTTACACTGCAAAACCAGTCTGATGTTGCAGTGTAAATGATTGCCGCTTTAAAAACCTGGAGATTTTCTTACCAAATCTCTCACTTTCTGAATCTCTCATCCTATTAAATCTCACCCATCATGTCCTATATAAGGTAAACGTTACTGGTCATTATGATGAATAAAAAGGTTTGCTCTGCAATTTTCACACCAAATTTGACATATTCACTTGGCACTCAAAGGGTTAAAGAAATTTGTTTTTCAGTGTCATTTGCAGACCCTTTTAATGGTGGAGATTTTCCAATAAAACTTGTTTTTGCAATTGCAATGGCAAGCAATTTGGAAGGTGAAGTTGATACATGCATGTGACTAAATTCTAGCAATATGTAATAGGCGGGGTGCAGGGCCATCTTAATGTATAGGCACAGTGGAGAGCTTCCCAAGGGCCAATCATTTTAAGGGTCTTTTGAAAAGGGGTGGATGCAGATCGCACAATAAGAGCGGAACGGCAGCATTGTCCACATCCGGACAGATGCTGATTGATTGGTGGATGGCTGGAGCTATCCACCAATTAGAGTGCTAAAAAGCCATTTGCTGTATGTAAGCATGTGAGGAGATGGTGCGGGACTGCATGAGGGGTAAGTTATGATTTTTATTTCATTGGTTCCTGTGAATGAGTATGTTGGGGCCCCAGTGCATTGCTTTGCCTGGGGCCAAAATTCTCTTAAGACACCCCTTGTGGGGTGTAATAGCCATAAAAGTACCTGGCATCGAAAAGTTGGGAATGGCTTGGAGGAAAAAGGGTATGATCAGTGCTATGAATATCTTCCCCAGAGAAACTACAGACCAGGGCAGTGATGTAGAGGACACATGGGAGAAATTGATTAATGGCAATACTTAGTATTAACTCCTTACGCGGAGTTTAAATAATGAATAGTTAAAATGAAATTGAAAAGTTGACATTATATAGCACAGAGTGAAATATTTGTAATTTTAATTGCTTCCCAGATAATAGATAGTATCCGATTGGTTGCCCATAGCAACATCCCATCTGGAATATAACTCCCATTTTAGTAAAAAAAAAAAAAAAACTAGGTATATTTACTACAGTGCAGGTTTATAGAAGTAGAGATGTGGCCTATATCAACCAATCAGACTCTAGATATTATCTTCTAGAAGACGTAAAATAAAATCTGGTTGGTTACTATCGTCAACATCTCCTTTCTATAAACCTGCACTTTAGTAAATATAGCCTAAATTCTCCATGTTTTAGTTACAGTATATCCATGCTTAGACACAGATGGTTAAAAAAAAAAAAAGTGAGGTACCGTACTAACAGGTACTCAAAATGTAGCATGCGTTAAATAGAAATGTGTTTCCATCATTTGAATTCTACTTGTTTATATATGTGTTTATGACAATTAAAAATGAAAGAAAATTTCAGTGCGCATAAATGTAGAGGTTTTAAAATTTACAATTTTAGTTTTAATACTGTTTAAGTGAGTTTTAGTTTGAAAAATAATTTTAATGACGTCATTGGGTGGGGAAAACGATTTTTGATGTTCGTTCTTTCAGCTGTTTAATATCCATATTCTTTTTTAGATATTTAATTCTGTTTATACATTTATACAGGTTGCAAACTCTTCCTTTTTGTATTTCTTTGATTACATTGCTCTTGCCATGCATAAATAATGAAAATCTGAGCTCTGGTTAAAAATTTTTTTGCTTATAAAATATCAAATGTAAATTGTAAATGTAATAGGGTCCATGTTGCTGGGCGTGCAGAACTTTAGGCGAGAATACCCCTATTTTTAAAGCAGCAATCATTTACAAAGAAAAACCAGGTTGGTTTTGCGTTTCAAATGGTTGCCGCTTTAAAAACATGAGCATTCTTGCCCGAAGTCCTGCATCTACGGCAACTCTGACCCTATTGCATTTACCCCAAAAATGTACAGTTAAGAAATCATGTCGTATAGATGACATATTCTGCTCTTTACTGATGCAGGACTTGTTAACAGGGGTTAAAGTGTGTGTGTGTGGGGGGGGGGGGGGGTGGAACTGAGTTCCACTCACCTGTAATGGTGAGGTGGAACTCGTTCAACCTCCAACTTGGCCCTGCACATTAATTCTAACAGAAAAGCATTACAGTTTGCATGAAGAACCCTACCACTGGCCCTGGATCTGCCTAATGGGGGGAGGGAGAAAGGAAGTGGCAGAGGGAAATGTGTTCCACCACCTCTCCAGGAACACTCTTGTAACTTGTAAATTAATTTACAGAATTAGCAGCTCATATTGCAGCCAATAATGGGAAATTTACCTGATATAAAAAGGTACTGCATGTGGCCCCAATTTAACAGTGATGATAATAAAAATCTTACTTAAACTGATTGTATGACTATTTAGCATGTTAATGAATGTTGTCAGAAGTTCATTTATATCACCTATTTGTGTATTCATAGTAGGGGTAAAAAAAAAAGTTTACAAAAATTATTGTTATTAATAATAATAATAATAATATTAATAATAATAATAATAATAATAATAATAAGCAGATGATACATGAATGATAAAAAAAATTGTAAATACAATTGTTTAAGAATTCAATATATTCCACCAAATGAAACGTTTGTTCACTAAGGTACAGTGAGCAAAGGTACAGGAAGATGTATGTTACCATGGTAAATGTATCACTGAATCTAGAGTATAGCAATTATAGAATTTTCTAATTCTGTTCAAATTCCAACTGTGGAACTGATTTAAAAAGTTTGATCATCTGTGATGGTAACTCGGTATCTATGACTTATTCTTAACTAACTGACCCGCCCGGCATTGCCCGGGAAAACCTTGGTTTTTTTTTATTTCCAAAATTGCTGAAAAATGTCATCTTACAGTATGCTGTGCCAAAGACCTAAGACTGTAATTTGTTATAGATTCCACCATAATGTTAGAATGTGTTTGCATTGATACTCCATGATGGCAATGAAATCAGGTGTGGTATTGTTGTTTGAAACACAACGCTCCTGAGTTGATAACTTGTATGTGTTGATGAATTCCACATCCACTCCTGAGATTTAGCACCTATGACATACCCTCCAACATCTGAGGGTCAGAAATTGGTACAAAATCAGAAAGGGATGTGGCCACCCCTCCATTTCTATACTTTCAATGGTACAGTTTCTAGGGTGTGTAATTACAGGCGCTGAGTGCGTGGAGACCGGGGTGGGCATTACTTACCGTGCCATAATTAATTAAAAATTCACCGCTCCCTGCCAGTGCCGCTCCCCTCACCGATCCTGCCTGCAACAGTCTCTGAGGTCTGGAGATCTGTAAAGCACATGCACCGGGCATCTCTACCAAACAGTGGGGCAGCCACTGAGTGTGGGAGCAGGTCCGCAGGCCTGGCAACACGACATCATGACGCGATGCACGCTAACCGCACCACTGCAATGCACCACTGGGAACGGGTGCAATGGGCCAAATTCTTCCCTACACCCACTGGGCCAATACACCAATCCAGCCATCGCAATCATAAATGGGTGCATTGATAAGGTTTGGAGTGTAATAAGTTTAAGAATAAGACTGAGATAAAGATTTGCCATGTTAAAGTGTACAATTTACTCGATAAATTGTGAAAAAATATATACGTGTACATAGAAGTACAATTAAAAAATGACAGTAGGATTATTAAATAAGTTCTGATTCAAACTGATAATTGTTTGGATGGGGGTGGGTTTCGAAACAAATCTATAGGTGGGGGGGGGGTATGGATATTGTGGGCATAATTGGTGTTTGGTACACCTACAGGGGGTCCTTAATTGATGGGATTTTCAGTACAGTGTCACGGTCACAGTGTCACCATAGCGGGATTCCCAATTGGGGTCCAGGTGGTCTCTTAGGGACCCTTTACAATCCCGTAGGTCTCTCCTCCTTGAGCCTATGGTCTCCCTTAATGATAGTCAATCACTGAGGGAGACCGTAGGCTCCAGGAGAAGAGACCAACGGGATTGTAAAGGGACCCCTATTGGAAATACCCCTATGGTGACACTGAAGTGAAAATTTCACATCAACTGGGGACCCCCTGTGGGTGTATAAAACACTAATTATGCCCAAAATATCCATACCCCCTCCACCTATAGATTTGTTTCGCAACCCACCCCATCCAAACAATTATCAGCTTGAATCAGAATTTATTTTTTAATTCTACTTTCATTTCTTGATTGTACTTCTATATACACATATTTATTTCACGATTTATTGAGTAAATTGTACACTATAACGTGACAAATTTTCATCTAAGTCTTATTCTTCAACTTCTTACACTCATAACTTTAAACAAATACATGCAGCGCTCATGCCCATCGACCAAACATTATCTATGAACCAAAAGAGTCTGGGAAACCCTTAAGGCAGAGCAGTGCCTAACATCCAACTGACTAACAGGGTGAGTGCAGTGTACCCACTTTGTATTGATCAACGGGTGCATTGGCCAGGACAAAGATTTCTCAGTGCAACTGGCCGGGGTGCGCAGAGAAGGATATGGGGAAAAAAGAAAAGCTGGTACATTAGGTACAGTTTTTATTAGCCGGTACAGACTGTTAAATAAATGGCTAATTATTTTTTTATGTGTTTGTGTGTGTTACTGTTTTTGTGTGTGTGTTCTAGTGTATGTGGTTGTGTGTGTTGTGTTGTATGTATCTGTCCAATGCGTAAGTGTGTGAGGTGTGCTATGTATATACAGTATGTGTATGTGTGTGTTGTGCATTTGTGTATCTGTGCAGTGTTTAAGTATCTGTTTTGTGTGTTGTACTGTTTTTTGGGTGTGTGTGTGGTGAATGTGGGTGTGTGTTGTGTTGTTAGAGGTATGTTATGTGTGTGTGTGTTGTGTGTATCTGCCCAATGTGTAAGTGCGTAAGGTGTGCTACGTATAAATGTGTGTGTGTGTGTGTAGTGTGCTGTGTGTATCTGTGCAATGTTTGTGTGTGTTCTTTGTATTGTACTGTTTTTGGGTGCGTGTTGTAGTGAATGTGGGTGTGTGTTGTACCATGAGTGGTGTGTTATGTGTGTGTGTTGTGTTATGTGTATCTGCTGAATGTGAGGTGCGCTACATATATATGTGCGTGTAGTGTGCTGTGCGTATCCTGACAATGCTTAAGTGTGTGTGTTCTGTGTGTTTCTGTATCTGCACAATGTTTAAGTGTATGTGTTCTGTGTGTTTGTTGTACTGTTTTTGGGTGTGTGTTGTAGTGTACATACCTCCCAACTTTGGCACCCAAATTTTCCCGGGGGGGTGGTGGCCTAATTTGGGGGCGTGGCCTATACTCACAGCTCTTCCGCGAGGCCACGCCCCCATTTTGCCGCTATGGGGGCATGCGGGACAGGCCCTGACACTCGGGACTGTTGGGAGGTATGAGTGTATATGGTTTTGTGTTGTCCTGCATGTGGTGTGTTATGTTGTGTGTATCTGTCCAATGTGTAAGTGTGTGAGGTGCGCTACCTATATATATATGTGTGTTGTGTGCATATGTGGTGTACTGTGTGTGCGTGTACAATATGTACGTGTGTGTGTGATGTGTGGTCTATGTATATCCTCAGTTATTCCTAATTGTTTAAAGCCTTCACCATAATGTTAGACTGTGTCATTCATGCTCAATGACAGCAATGATATCAGGTGTGGAGTTGTTCCTTCGACTACGGTTTCCCTGATCGTCAATCTTTATCCCCAGATCATCAATGAAGGCAAATTTAAACTTGGTGTTTTTTAAATTTCTAAGTGAAATTTCCCAAAAACGGCTTCGAGGTGCACACCACCAGGTCCAGAGGTACCTTGTTGCCAAATTTGGCAGCTCTGAGTGCCACGGTGTGCCCGCAATGCAACGGACACGCACACACGCACACAGACTCTTCAACTTATTATATAGATTTTAATTTAATTTAATTAATTTAATTTTACTAAGTAAAACATAACTTAAAATCCAGTCATTAGTGCAGGTAAACATATAAAACAACGACATGTCTAGCGTATTCAATTCGCTTAAAAAAAGTTTATACAGTATCTACTTCACTAATGACAGCAAGTCACCACACTGGAAGACCTCTGCCCAACCCTCAGTGCACCATGGTTTCCCCAAAGTGCAAATAAGTCCTTATTTTTGGTTTGCTCCATTCTTGGAACCAGCCCCCTGTCTTTAGAGCATCTTTAAGAAGATGGATCGTAGCTGTTGGTATGTCTGTTGCAACTTGTAGAAAAAGTGAGACCAAAACATAATAAACCAGATTGACCCCAAGTTTCATGTTTCATAAGATCCTTTAGGTGATCAGTTGGTGAAAGCTCTGGCCATTACTTTCTTTCTTTCGTCAATCAATCAGTATTGAAGTATTGAATGCCATTGTTTTCTTCACAGCTCATTTCACAATCACTAAGGGAGTAAAAATGTTAACAGACAGGCACAGCCAGAAACATAGATAGATAGATAGATAGATAGGTAGGTAGATAGATAGATAGATAGATAGATAGATAGATAATCTGCAGAGCTGGCGCTTACCCAATAATTTACCATTGAACCTGCATGTACCCTTGAACCTAAAATAATTTACCCTTGAACAAGACCTGGTACCACCACCTCCCCACCCCTATTATTCTTTTCTAAATCTGCCAATGGATAGTTACATAGATTTATAGGTAACATAGATTTTGACAGCAGATAAGAACCGATTTGCCCATCTTCTCTGGCCCCGTTTTTATCCTTTAGATATAATGCTAACCATTTTTGATAATAATAACAATAATAATAATGATAGTAAATTGATATAGAGATATAGATAGATAGATAGATAGATAGATAGGTAGGTAGGTAGGTAGGTAGGTAGACAAAATGATACATATATAGATTTAAAATGAGGCATATGATATGATGTGCATTAGGCAGCTCCCCGGGAGGGGTCACACACAATTAGGCACTTGATGAGCCAAGTTTTGCATGTGATAAATCGGATGCGATTTATCACATGCACCTCCCGGGAAGCTGCAGGTGGAGGGAGCAGGGGGGTGGCGGACACAGAGGTAGCGGGCTGGGGATGCTGGTGAGTCGGTGAGGAGAACAGAGATCCGGGCAGGTGGAGCAGGGAGCCAAACTGCAAAAAAAAAAAAAATGCCCCAAAAAAGCCCAAACAAACGATTGGGAAGCCATTCTCAGAGTTCTCAGCCAATTACTGGTTGCCCATTCATTTGTATTGCCTGGCTTCCCATGCCCACTTCTTTGGTCCCCATGCCAGCTCGCGGCGTCCCCTGCCCGCCACTTCTCTGTGTCACTCTACGGGTTTCACAGATGTAGCAAATCTTATGTGCAGCCGTTCCGACCTCCCAACTCTGATCCAGCGCGTGCGGGACCGCGCATCGGGTCGGACTGGATGTCTACACATGCAATTTGGCCCGATCCATCCGAATCTGCCCCTCTGTTCCTAAATGGCTCTCCAGCTCCCTTGACAAAATTTCGGGAGATGCTACTAACACAAAAAATAAAATTGAACCAAAATAATCTGAAATGTTCCTTGTACCATTTTGAGAGTGGGGGGCACACATGGAAGACACATACTTATTTATTATTTTATTAACAGTTTCTTAAATAGCGCACACATATTCTGCAGCGCTTTACAAAGGATATTTGAACATTCACATCAGTCCCTGCCCCAGTGGAGCTTACAATCTATGTTCCCTACCACATGTACATGCACACACAGACATTCTAGGGTTAATTTTGTTGGAAGCCAATTAACCTACCAGAATATTTTTGGATTGTGGGAGGAAACCCGGAGTACCCAGAGGAAACTCACGCAAGGACTCGGAGAATATACAAACTCCGCACAGTTAGGGCCATGGTGAGAATCAAACCCATGACCTCAGTGCTGTGAGGCAGTAATACTAACCATTACACCGTCTGTACTGCCCCAATTGTCCCATCTCTCTCCGTCTCCCTCTGACCTTGGTGCATTAGAAAACTGGACTTTCTATTTAATACATATACCGGTGTGCAAAGTATTTTCCACTGTTCATAAAACTGTTCTGTTGCAGAAGTAATAGTTTAAATTGTGAAACATTGCAATGAATAAGTGATATTTATTGTCTTCCTTATAAAATTTATCACCATCATTAACGCTATCTATTTGTTTTGAGATAAACCAGATATTCAAGATTTACTGTTGCTGTATATGAATACTGTACGTACAGTATATATATCATTTTTTTCACATTGGGATTATAGTGTTCATACACTATTTATTGTAAATGTTGACAGGTTAATACTGTATCAGTGTAAGGATTATTTTCTAGATAAAATAGATTTTTTTTTGTTAAAAAAACCCTTTGTCTCTGACTTAATGAAGCTTGTTTGATTTAGGTGTTGGTGAAAAATGCCTATGTGAGCAATGTTTAATAGTCTGTATGCACTTTAAGATATTAACCTTTTGTCAGCTGGGAAAAAATACTATTTCACTGTAGCACTAGTTCAAGAAATGTAAAGCGTTCAGGGTCTGATTCCTAGTTGTACAGCATCGTGGGGAAGCAGTTGTAATACACCATACACATACCCTCCAACTGTACCTTTTTGGCGTGTACCTTTTTTGGGGTCTATAACTGCCCATAGTAAGTATTGGAAAAGGGGTGTGGCCACACGCCCTTTACCCACGGCCACGCACACTGTTAAAACTTGTACCGGTGTTTGCTCTTCAAATGTAGGAGAGTATGCATACAGCTAATATACTAATGCCGGAGGAAGGCGCCTGAAGACAGAAGACACCCCAGTGGCTCTCCCCTCTCTGTCTGACCTGCCTCCTCCTGCCTGCACCCAGAAGGTGCTAGAGAGAATGAGGTCACTGGTCCGGGCAGCACAGCAGGAGGCTGCCTGGATGCAGGTGAGGGGGGAGCGGCAGGGGTCCGTGCGGGGCAGCGTGAGGTGCAGTATGAAGCCCATAGGCTTCTATGGGGTATTGTCAGATTTTGCTGGCGATACCCCATACAGCAAAAACCCGGCGTGCGGGTTTTCCTGCATACCAAAATGCGGTAAAATCCAGATAACAGGGGTTTCGCTGCATTTTTCCTTTAGTGCATCCTGCCCACTGTCAGTGCTTCAGAAATCATCGGGACACTGCAGGGCTTGCCATCTGTCTGAAGATCTTAACATGCGTCGTAGAGAAATGACCAGTAGCACGGCATGGGTGCCATACTCTAAAGGTGCCCATTACACGGTGCGATTGCCGTGTGCGATGCGCTCTCTCCCACGGACATCCCATCACATAGTTCAAAACGTATGTGCTGCATATACTTTTTAAACTAGCTTCAGATCGCATTGCATGCAATTCGCGTGCAAATTGCATGCGATGCAATGTAGTCCAATACGCATGCAATTATCACAGCGTGTATGGGCACCTTTAGACCTGCGCAGGCACTGTAGACTTTGGTACAGTGCCAAGTTGTATAGTGTAAGTTTACAAAAAAATGTGTGTTTGCCTGGAAATTTACTAAAGGACCCCATACACTACAACAAATTGTCCAACCCTGAAGTCGGATGCGATTTCCCTTGAATTCCCCCTGGAACTTCTCGGGAGTAATTCCATACGATTTTGTACTTTTGTGCTATTTTTGCATAAGATGCAGTATATCGCATGCAATTGTACCATAGGTATATCTGATGGGCTGAACTAGGGGGTTAGAGGGGCTGGAAATGTCAGTCAAACTTCTTGCGATACATCGCTTGCACAAAAAACACTCCAATGTACATTCGATTCCATGCGATTCCGACAAATCAATAGTGCAGCACTAGTGGTCTACCTGTAGGGGCTCGGATTCAACACTCATGGAACCGCACATCGGATCAGATCGGATGGAAAACACATACAATTTGTTCATTGTCCATCCAATTCCATGCGATTCTGACAAATCAATAGTGCAGCACTAGCGATCTACCTGTAGGGGATTGTATCCAACACTCATGGAACCGCGCATTGGATAGGATGGAAAACACATACAATTTGACACTGTACAAACGATATATATTAGACCGAAAGGTCGGAATTGCATGAAATTGTGTAAAATCGGTGTAGTGTACGGGGACCATAAGAATTAAAGACAGTATAGAAAGAGTGATTCCGACCCATATCAAACTCTGCAACACGACTTACACAGAGGGGTACATTTACTAAGGTGGGCATTCTTTTAAAGATGGGATGTTACCCATAACAACCAATCAGATTCTACTACTTATTTATTTAGCACCTCTCAAAAGACAAGAGATAAAATCTGATTGGTTGCTATGGGAAACATGCTATGGTACTTGTGTACTTTCACGGCTCCCATCGCATGCCATCGCATGCCAAATGTAGTGGCGTGCGATGGCATGCGTTTTTTGCAGGTTTTTTAAAAATCGCATGCGATCGCATACCTCAACTCCACGCCGACGTGGATAGTGGGGGTATGAAAAGGTCGTAGGACGCGTACCGCCACCCCTCGCGGGCTCGCTGCGCTCGCCACGCTTCGGGTTCGCGTTGATAGTGGGGGTGGTACGGCCTCAAAAATGACATTTGGGGGCCATTGAACATGTTTGATACTAATTTCAATGCATTTGGATGCATTTCTGTTAAAAATCACATGCGATCGAATCGCATGCGATGCGATGCGATTTTTTCCTATACGATGAACATCGTGGGAGCCGTGATTGTACACAAGTACCCATGCTATCTTCAGTAGAACTCCCACCTTGGTCAATCTACCCTACAGAGAGCTCTCATAAAAGATCACACATTTAACAGCGGCAACTGCTTCTATATTAATCAGTTGATTTCTATTATAGTGATTTATTAATCAATTTTACGGATTGTCAGTGTTTGCAATTTTATTCATATGTGTACCAGCTGATATCATCAAGATTTATTATATTATTTTAATATCTATATTCCTTGATTTCTCTCTGGTGAGTTGAGTTGAGTATTTGGGGCCAGATTCTTTAAGCTTCAAAAGTGATAAAATCAAGAGTGATAAACAGCAAGCCAATCAGCGCCTACCTGACATTTTTCAAACACAGTCTGTGACATGGCAGGTAGGAGCTGATTGGCTGGCTGTTTATCACTCTCCATTTTATCACTTTTGAAGCTTAGAGAATCTAGCCCTTGGTGAGTTGAGTTGAGTATGCTTCTCTTAAGTTGAGTATTGAGTATTGAGTATTCTTATCTTAAGTTTAGTATTCCTTAATAGACTGCAACTACTTCCTAGCACTTAGCCATTTTGTTTTTACATAAATAATAGCTGTTGCTTTCGTCCGCAATCGAATCCGGCCCATAGACGTTTATACAGAGCCGATCACTGTTGTGCGAATTCACAAGTGGATTGATTACACAGTACAACAGGTATTTTGGTGAGGTTTTTTTCGCTGATGCTATGTATATTTGGAGGGCTGACTTGAAACATAACATTATTTTATATATATATATAGCTCAATTTTTTTTTATATATTAACATTATCTGATTTGTATTAAACCTATTTCATATTAGGCCTATGATTCACATAATAAAACACAAAACTGCACAACAACAACAACAAAAAATTAGTTTGGGCCTGTTAAAACTGATTTTGGTTATATTGGACGTGCTAATTCCACATACGAAAACAGTTTTTCTCTATCAGCTATACTTTTTGAAAACAGAAGACCACTGTACTCTAGTGCAGGGGTAGGCAAGTAATTTTTAATGGAGTCCGTATATTTATAATTATTTTGATAGAGGTCCAGAAAAATAAATATATATATATATATATATATATATATATATATATATATATATATATATATATATATATATAAATAATTTGTATATATTTATTTATTAAGGGGGCACAAAACTCTATCCCATTCACCTGAGAGTCCCCCCCCCCCCTTCCTCCCCATTCCACTCCCCCTGCATAGCATCCATTAAAACCCTGGGACCGCTGCAGGCGGATAGAAAAGCAGAACGTCTAAACTCCTGAATCGAACAGCGCCGCACTGCTATTTCCAGGAGTTTAGACGGTCCGCTTTTCTATCCTTTGCGGTCCGCCAGTTGTCTGTCCCTGCTCTTGTGTTATATTGGGCGCTAATGAAACCAAATCTAAATATATATATATATATATATATATATATATATATATATATATATATATATAAAATACAAAACAGCTGCAGTCCTCTACATGTACAAGTGTGTGTACAAAAACCTACCTTTCACCTGGACCTGTAATTTACAGGAACAGGGTATGGACAGGAAAAACTGCAAAACCAAAGAAAATTGAGTTTCTGAACTAATAACGCTTTTCGCCCTGTCAGAGGGCTTTTTAAAAGAGTAGTTTCAAAGTTTATTTTTTAGGTGGCCACCTAAATTATGTTAAAATTCTTAATTTTTATAAATAATACATACAATGTATATTAATTACTATCCAGAGTGTCCGTGTGAGTGCATTCATATGTGGTGTTTTCAATTTCTAATTAGCTCAGAAACTCAATTTTCTTTGGTTTTGCAACTATACTTGTTGGTTTCATAAAAGATCTGCTGGAATCATGGTTTGGCTAATTTACATCACCTGTGGTTTCCTGTTAAAAGTCTGTTCAGAGCAGAGGGTCAGTCAGGGTTCCCAATGGCAGATTTTGGCTAGGCAATAGGCTTGGAGGTGTGGGTATTATGCTAGGGACCCTGGAGTGTTGTACCCACACTGTGAAGCCTGTTTGTTGCCCACTGAAAACCTGCAATGCTGTGACTTGTGAGTTGCCAAATTGTCAATCCTGTATGCTGTCTACCTGCTACGAATTAAAGATCCAACTTCGTTTTCATCCAGTGACTGTGATTTCTGTGACAGGGGGCATTTTATGGACACTCCCCTGTCCAAGACTTCTCTCGCGCTGCCCCCCCTGCACTGGAACAACCTCCCACCACCTATCAGGCTTTCTGATTCCCTTACCTCCTTCAAGCGCTCCCTCAAAACCCACTTCTTCCGACTAGCATATCCATCCTCCTCCTAACCTCTTTTGCTCGTCTTATCCTGCCTACCCTACCCCTCCATCCGTTCCTATTTATCCTATTGTTTTTCGTTCGTCCATCCACCTCCTTTTAGTCTGTTAACTCTTATGAGTAGGGCCCTCCTTCCTCACGTACTCACCCTACCTCTTTACCTCACCAGCGCTCCTGCCTTGTTCTTCCCTGACAGCTACTTCAGAACTGATGCTGATTTTAGTTCTACCAGCTATACCCCTATTTATGCTGTAATTTATCAACACACTCTGTACGTTAACTTGTAATTAGTTTTTTTGTTTGCTATGTACGGCGCTGTGGACACTTTGTGGCGCCTTATAAATAAACAAACTACTACTACTATGTATTAAAGGCGCTGATGAATACTAATTTAGATTCTGGCACTGGATCAGATTCTTCTGCACAAGTGTCATATTTTTGGCAATATTTTGTTGTGGCCACATAACCATTCACAGGGTAAGAACATGAATTATAGAGATGCCAATGTCAATTACAATCAAAAGTGTTTTCTCACATTGCCTATGGAGAATTGTGTGTTGCGCAATTATCAGCAGCTAGCATGGGTTAGTCACTCCCCTAATAATGTAAGTTCAAAAAGAAAAAGATACGTGCCAGTGCTGGCTGAATGATTTACAAGACGGTTGGTTAAAAGTTAGAGATTTTAATTTACAATAAAAAAAAACATTAAATCTAAATGAAATATACCACAATGACCATCTCAAAACATAACATGAACACTAAAACATGCGTAATATAATAAAATCCAGTGTTATCTGGAGTTAAATATTACTATTGGTGTATAAGAGGTCACACCATTCCAACTAGGTATAATGTAGAGTAAATATATTACCAATCCACGATAAGAATGTAGGCTGCTGGACTTATTCCATAATGGTAAACAGATGAAGTTTGGAAGAGATGGGAGATGTATAATCTTCCACCTCGCAAACGTATCCCTTGTATCCTCATATAAGCACTTTAAATTTTCCAGGAATTTCCGAATTCCTTGATAAACAGCAACTCAATGTACTGGTTACTTAGGGGCAAAGCAAATGTCCCAAATG
The DNA here is from genome assembly GCF_055691185.1 of Crinia signifera. Classification (NCBI taxonomy): domain Eukaryota; kingdom Metazoa; phylum Chordata; class Amphibia; order Anura; family Myobatrachidae; genus Crinia; species Crinia signifera. Next base: position 443,551,371 of record NC_139217.1, on the reverse strand, counting down.
CAGTGCCCAGTTTGAATTAGAAGTTCTCCAAAGCAGCAATTGGTGGATGATAAATGCCAGTTCGGGGTGACTTTGGAAAAATCTCAATGCGTTTCTCCGGATGTGTCACTCTGGCTTCCTCAGGAGCGAATGTACAGTCTTGGTCAAACGTAGCTCAATTTATACCACTCTAGTGATTAGAAATAGTACACACATGTAAGTAAGTAAAATTAATATAATAAGCCGTCTTGCAAAACTATCTTATTTATAATGACATAAAAGGGACGCAGTCAGATGTATATAATATTGGCTAGAAAGATAACATATAAATAATACATACAAAATAAATAGTTCACACACCTGTTTATTGGTGAGTTGTTAGGTCAGGAGAAATGACTCCCAATCACGTGACCAGGAAGTGTGAATGTAAATAGAATAACGGCGAGATGTATCAAACGGAAAATGCGGTAAAACAATGCCGCATTTTCCAATGTATCAAAAACGATACCGCATTGAAGGGTATAGCCACGTTTGGGTGGCTATACCCTATAGAAGCCTATGGGCTTCTTTTCGCCGCCCGCCGCCTCCGACGCAAACCCGCCGCCTCGCCGACCCCCCCTCTGGCTTACCTTCCTGAAGGGTCCTCCTGGACCCCGGAAGGTAAACCCCTCCTCCCCCTAGTGAAGCAGCCGGACATCCTTCCGGCTGCAGGGGGGAGGAGGAGGCACCGGGGACAGCCTGCTTAGCTGTCCCCGGCGTGAGGGGAGAACCAGGCGGCAGGGAGGTGACGGAGACCCCCCGCACACCAGAGTACAGGTATCGGGGGGGGGGCTCCGTCACCGGATCGCGATGCCGGCCGCATATGATAGTACTAATGTGCTGGCATCGCGGCGGGAGGGCGGCGAAGGGTGGCGATGTATTTTAATACATCCCACCCTAAAAGCTGTTTTTAGGCAGAGTATAGTTTCCTTTAAAGTGTGAATGATTCTAGGTGGTGGCGCGGCTCTCCCAAAGGTTTCTGATCGCCCTGGGGTGTCCCGATTATCAGCCACTCCGTGAAATGAGCGCCGCATAGGATTTCACGGTGTGGCTTGTAATTGGGCCACACATTGCCTGCCTGTGATTGGTTGCAGGCAAGGGGGAGTTCCTAATATTTATACAGGTAACATCTGAGGTGCACTGTAGCATACCTCCCAACTTCTCGATGAAGCGGGACCCACACACCACTACGAAAAGGTGGCTTGGCATATGCAAATAAGGGGTGTGTCATATGCCACGCCCCCTTTTGCCCTCTGTATTGCGCATAGCGTCTATTCCTTCAGGCTTGGGGGACTCCCAAATGCCCTCCCCCCCCTGCCGCAGGACACTGCCGGCCCCGGGAGGGACAAGGGACCGTCCCAAAAAAACGGGGCGGTCCTGCGAAAAAACGGGACTGTTGGGAGGTATGCTGTAGTGCGTCCTCCCTCCTCTCCCCTTACAGCAGGAGCTCATGTTCTTTTTGCCCGTTTGAAGTTACACTGCACTGATGTAGATCAATGTGGATCCTCATGATTGCTAGTGGCAGCTGGGGAAGCACATGCCAAGTGTACAGCTTTTTATTAAACTACACATCATTCGCTGAATGAATTCCTGCTTAACTGCTACACTAAGAGATTGTACACTCAGAGTTGCCAACACTCACATATATATACCAGGGATCATGTTTCTGCTTCTGTCGCTGTGACCACAAGTCTATAACAATGGCACAGCTACACTATCAAGCCTATGTTTGTATGTCACCACAAGACATTCCTAGTATTCACGGATTTGTAAAGTGATGTCACATTATGCAGCCGTGTATGTTGTGGGGATCATGACATGACACAAACAAATTACATCCAATGATGCGAAACAGAAGGAGACACTGGCAATACCCTCTAAGGCAGGGGAGGGCCATAAATGGCCAAACGGCTGTTGATGAACTACACATCCCAGCATGCATTGCCTTAGTTTTGCTATTTGGCCATGCTGAAACTGATGCAAGGCATGCTGGGATGTATAGTTCATCAACAGCTGGAGGGGCCGCTTTTTGCCCACACTTGCTCTAAGGGGTAGATTTACTAAGATTGGAGGTTTATTGAAGATGGGATGTTGCCCATAGCAACCAATCAAATTAAATTGTTTTCTTCTAGAAGGTGCTAAATAAATAAGAAGTGGAATATAATTGGTTGCTATGAACAACATCCCATCTTCTTCTATTGAATTCTAATCTTAATAAATTTACCAGTAGAGTTAACCCACCCACCTTACCCCTCCCACGTCCGCCACCATTCTTGTCTGCGGTCCCGCCCCGGCTGTCCTAGCTCCTGCTGCATAATGAAAAGTGACACTCACAAAATGGCTTCCCCCATACAGCAGACCATTTTTAAGGATGCTAGAGGAGGCTGCCGCCACTAGCATCCTCAAAAACTGTCTGCTGTATGGGGGCAGCCATTTTGTGTGTGTCACTTTTCATTAGCAGCAGGACTCGGAGCCAGGAGAGCCGGGATGGGACCGCAGACAGATGCGGCAGGTCCTGGCAGACAGCAGTGGCAGGTCCTGGCAGACAGCAGTGGCAGGTCCGTCCAGGCGGCAGCAGGTAAAAATAGCCCTGCAGACCCCCCCGGCGCCCACACTTTCTCAGCGCCTCCCTGTTACGCCAGTGCCGAAAACCATAGTCTCCAAAATTAACTTTTTTTTTCTAAAAATCTACTGGGGACATCTGTAACTGGCACTACTGGGGACAAGGGCGTAACTACTATAGGTGCAAGGGGTGCAGCTGCTATGGGGCCCAGAGGAGAAGGGGGCCCATCTTTGCCGTTTAAGTAATATGTTTTGCATACATTTATCACCATCAGTTGCTAAATAGGGGGCCCTTACAAACTTTTGCTATGGGGCCTACGAATAACTAGTTACGCCTCTGGCTGGGGAAATAGCATGGGTACTCTTTACCTAGAACGGCGCCCATCGCGACCATCGCGACCATCGTATGCACTAAAAAACGGGTGCGATGCGATGCCCGCGATGGCCGCGATTTCCCATAGGGATCAATGTTAAAAGTGAGATTGGACGCGATTTTAGTGTTCAATGCCTCAATGCCCGCGATTTTTCCATAGGAAACAATGTTAAATGGGCCACAGAGCCCAAATAGTCACCCTAAAGTCTGAAATGGCCCCCACAATTGTTAACGCCACCCCACGATCAACGTGAACCCGAAGCGTGGCGAGCGCAGCGAGCCCGCGAGGGGCGGCGGTACGCGTCCTCCGACCTTTTCATACCCCCACTATCCACGTCGGCGTGGAGTTGAGAATAGAATAGTGTGGCGAGCGCAGCGAGCCCGAAGCGTGGCGAGCGTAGCGAGCCCCCCGAGGGGACGCGGATACCTTCACAGGTAAACGCGTCCCTTCGCGGGCTTCACAGGTATCCGCTGCGCTCGCCACGCTTCGGGCTCGGTGGCTCGCTGCGCTCGCCACACTATTCTATTCTCAACTCCACGCCGACGTGGATAGTGGGGGTATGAAAAGGTCGGAGGATGTGCTCCGCCGCCCCTCGCGGGCTCGCTGCGCTCGCCACGCTTCGGGTTCATGTTGATCGTGGGGTGGCGTTAAAAATTGTGGGGGCCATTTAAGACTTCAGGGGGACTATTAGGGCTCTGTAGCCCATTTACCTTGTTTCCTATGTAAAAATCGCGGGCATTGAGGCATTTAACACTAAAATCGCGTCCAATCTCACTTTTAACATTGATCCCTATGGGAAAATCACGGGCATCGCGGGCATCGCGTCGCACCCGTTTTTTATGTGCATGCGATGGCCGCGATGCCCGCGATTTTTTACCCCCGACGCCTGCGATGCCAATCGCGGGCGCCGTTCTAGGTAAAGAGTACCATAGCATGTAACTGGCACTATATATGTGCAAGGACATGATTGCTTGGCATTCAAAATCAGTACCTGAGATAGTACAGAAACTTTGTTTCATGTTTTAAATCCTTTTTTCATGCACAGATAAAATATATTTGTGTGTATTTCATGTGTTTGATGTGTTTATATATAACATATATGCAAAATACCTCAAGATACATCATTCAATTATAAAAATATTCCAAAATACGGAATAATCCGTTATACAAAATTCTTCTGGTCCCAAGCATTTTCGATAAGGGATACTCAATCTGTATTAATAATAATAATAATAATAATAATAATAATAATATAAATAAAGATACATTTATATAGAGCTTTTCTCACATAGAACTCAAAGTCGCTGTGAAGAAATCAGAGACGTGGTACATTGTACAAAGATTTGATATAACAGAATATAGAAAACCACACAGAAATAATTAAAAGTAACAGAAAAATAAAGAGCACAAAAGCCTATTGTAGGGTTGGTGCAGTCATTTTGTGTAATAAATTCACGGATTATGGATTCCACTCACAAAAGTACCAGATGATTACAATGGATGTGATGGGTTACTCGAAAAAGAGATGACACAAAATGGGGAGGCAGCCATGTTGGGCGCACTACGTAGGATTACCCTTGGTGTGATAGGTTACTCCTAGAAGAGATAAAACAAAATGGGAGTCCGACATGTTGGGTGGACTATGAGGGTTACATTGAGGGAGATAAGCCAACAAGGAGTTGACTGATGGAGAATCAGCAGAGATATAGCGTAGAGAGGGGATTACCAGTAGAAAGCATAGAGCAGAAGATCGTGGCATAAATAGCAGATATTGAAGACAATGGTGGGGAAAGAATAATTCTCCATCTTCTATTCCGTTCTCTCTCTATGCCTACCGGGACGGTAAAGTATGAACAAGTCGGTTTAAAACAAAGTCAGTTGTCGGAATATTTTGTGTGTTGATATGTCTAATGTATGTTTATCATTTGTTAATGTCTCACTAATACATGTCTAACTTTTGGTGTTGACCTATTGACTAGACATTGTCTGCAAGCTGTCTGGAACCCAACTTTAGAGTATTGGTAAAAAAAATTAAAAAACATTCCCAAATTGATGCATTTCCTACATTTACTCCCAAAGTCGGTGAGAGTCGTCCTCTCTCTATTTTACATTTGCTATTTGTCCAGTTAATCTGTAGAGATCTGTAGAAGCTAAAAATGCTAAATACATTTTGTAAGAATGAAAAAAGGTCATACACGAAAATATCCTAAATATGAGCAGTGACATTGTGCAACACTGTAGACACATGTTCCTCGAGTATTTGCATTACGGATGGGAAACCTCTTACATAAATGTACCTGTTGTAACCCAGATGATTTATGTAAATGTTGGTACAAGTGATTGCTGAATTGCTAATTGCTGAATGACTAAAATACTCTCTCCTCAATGGGCTTTTCTAGTGGCTGGAGAAATGTATGTAAAGTAAATCTGAGTAGACAATAGACATCTATGTGAAGTCAAGGTCACTAGCAAACATTTTCTACAGTGTACTCAGCGCCTAGAGTCTTTAGTTGTTGTGTAACTCCAGACCCAAGACAAGCCGAGGTCAGAAACCTCAATATTGATGCAACTGGATAATGAGATTTCGGGAAGTCCCTCAATTGATAATGAATGGACATAAAAGATTATGCATTATTATGCATATGATCTGTCTCCAAGTAGGAATTACAATCTAATATATTTATTATAAGAACACAAACAAATATACAGGGCTGGAGAGGTAATGGAACTCATTTCCCTCTGCCACCTAATTACCCCCCTCCCCCAATAAGCAGAGCAAGGGCCAGTGGTAGGTTTTTTGGCACCAGACTGCAAATTATAATGTTTTTCTGTTAGAATTACTGCGCAGAGCCAAGGTGGAGGTTAAACTGGTTCCACTTCACCATTGCAGGTGGTGGAACTCAGTTCCTCCCCGTTCCCAGCCACTTAACACATAGCCATATATCCAGAAACTATCCAGAAAATATACCATATGATTTTTCTCTGCGAGAGAAACCACAGCACCCAAAAAATCTGGTAAGCCAGAACTCTGTGCACAGATAGCATCCTAGCTGGTATCGAATGCAAGTACAAATATGCCACCAAGCTTTATTTTAATTAATTCATTATGAAAGGTTCCAATACTTATTTTTGCTATGTTTGGCACAAGAGAGAGAGTGATAGGGGGGATGACGTGGAAGGATAAAATTGGAGCGAAAAACAAATGGGAGATAAAGGGCAAAATATGTCAAATCTCCTAACTGCCACATTGCAGGTAATGGGGTCCATTTATCAACAAGTGATAAAACTCATTGTGAATGATAACACTCATTGCAAATGATAAATGATGCTCCGCCAATCAGCTTCCAAATGTAAGTTTTCAAACACAGGACAGTTAGGAGCTGATTGGCATATTCAATGAGTTTTATCATTCAAAATGAGTTTGCAATATTACAGTTAGAAGTTGGTTGGTATCTTATATCTCTCCATTTTATCTGTCTGCAATCTTTTTATACATACAGGGTTGGATTGGGCCAGTGTGCCAGACTGGACTGGGCTGGACTCCTATCTCAGGAGTGTCTGCCACTTCTTTCCGGATACCCTATCCTATCCCCCATGTCCCAAAACTACTCCCATCTTGACCTCTACATCCTAATACTACTCCCATCCTGCCCAATGCTTCTCACTCCTTCTCCAGATGCAGACCTTGGGGGCGCAAATGGCTATTTCGGTCTACTCCTTGGCCTCACAGTGGAACATATATGTAACCAACCGTACTCCCTAACCGTGAAACATTCTTTACCATCACCAGCTCTCTAGACATAGAGTACCACCCCCTGGGCAATGGACATACACTATCCATCATATGCACATTTTTCAGGAACATCTGCTCCCCCTACCCCCCAACCCCCTACACACAGTACCTGATCCAACCCTGGGACATACACTACCCACTCTATTTTGTTTCTTGTGGAGGCTCCTGTGTTTTTATTTTTTTCCTGTGGAGGCCAATTTGTTTATTTCTGTGGGGGCCAGTCTGTTTCTTTTCTGTGGGGTGCAATGTGTGTGTTTTTTTCCCTATGAAGGCCAATTTGTTTCATTTTTTTCAGGTACAATGAAAGGAAAGAAAATAAACAAGAGAAAGGAAAGAGAGAAGAGAAGAGAAAGAAAGAAAAAAGAAAAGAAGAGAAAGGAAAGAAAGAAAGAAAAAAGAGAAAGACAGAAAGAAAGAAGAGACAGAAAGAAAGAATAGACGGAATGCCTGCACATGTGCTGTGTGTCTGCACTGAGCACCCAAAAGCCATAGCATGATTAACAAGCTGCAGCAATTCGGGGATGGGACTGTGGCGGCGCAGCGAAGCCTGTTGTGCCTAGTTTTTAGGTATGGGCAGGCCAGTGTTCGTGACTTCCTGCCCACAGGGCATGTCACTGGTCATTCTTAGTAAGCGAGGCAGCGACCGATGGTGGCTATTATAATCTGATGCCATCTACGATGATGCCAGGGGTATGTGAGCACCCATCTATGTGAGCCCCCATGTTCAATCATCTATTGCAGGAGTATAAAGCAGCGAGGCAGAGTGTCCACCCCCCCTCTTCCTTTTCAATTTAAATATTTTCTTTTATTTCATGATCATACACAAACAATACACATAAAACGATTTTACATAGTCGATATTAATCTTCAGACATAAACCACAATAATTAATCACAAAAAACACATAAGGGTTGGGGGGGGGGGGGGGTTAGGGAAGGACACAGAGGGGGGGGGGTGTTCCATGATTAGTCCTCTAATTCTCTAATCCAAGTATTAAGTGGTCTCTATTAATTGATCTACATAACTCCGCTTAGTTTCTCACTACCATTACGGGCACGCTCAAATGGTAATATTATGGTATTCTAACCAAGGAGCCCATACTTCCTTAAAAGAGTCAATTTTCTCCTCAACTATACAAGATAAATATTCCATTTGATAGAGATGCCAGATCATCTCTTTTATAGCTGCTATAGCTGGGGTCCTGTTCGATTTCCAATGATTAGCTATTTTTATTTTTACTGCACTCAGGATAAACCAGATACATTTTTGAAGCGATGTTTTAATCCCTGGAACTTTTAAGGGAAGTAAGATGAATTCCGGTGATCTAGGAACCTCTATCTTTGTAATTTGTTTAATTAAGCCAAACACAGTTTTCCAGGTTTGTTGGATTTGGGGGCAGGACCAAAAGATATGCGATAAGTCTCCTATGCCCCCACACCCGCGCCAGCATAAGTTAGTAACCCCCTGTATATATGATTTAATCTATTAGGGGTCAAATACCAGCGAGAGTAAATCTTAAAAGCATTTTCTCTAAAGCGAATTGACTGGGAAACTGAAATCAGGTTTTTTCTAATCCTCACCCAGGCCCTTATTCTGATCGGTGCGGCCAGAGCCGATTATGCGGCCAGGACCGTGCGTGCGAAACCCCGCCTTCCATACGGATCGCCAACTCCATCCGTATGCGGTAAGAAGCTGGCCGAACGGACCGCACGTGTATTTTTCACGGAATACGCCTCCTCCATCTAAGGGAACCTCCCCCATCATTCGATGGTCGCAGACCATCGAATGCAGGACCGAGTGCTCCACCAGCAACCGCAACCTCAGACCACACGGACATTTTTCCGTGCAAAAGCAGGGATCTGGGCGGGCAGCTGACATCCGGCGATGTCATATGTCCGCCCCCTACACGTGCGTCACGGCCGCATTACCATACGTACGCCCAGCGTTTTCATGGGAACTCCCATGAAACGCGGGGCGTATGCATATGGTAATGAGCCCAAATAGCCCTTCACGCCCCTCTCCACCCCCTGTTCGGAGTGTTCACATATCATGCGGGATTTGGCCGTACGCCCCGCTCGCACATGCGCAGAGACGCCTCTGCACATGCGCAGACACAAAACATTGGCGGGGCGAAAGCACGCGGATATTACCGCACCGATCAGAATAAGGGCCCCAGTCTTCTTGCTCTAGTTGTTTCCCGAACTCAGACTCCCATGCTATTTCCTGAGGGAGACGATTCTGTTTCCCATAATTTAATAATAATTGATAAACGGTCGAGATAAGGCCTTTGAATGTTGCTCTTTTCAGGCATAATGTTTCGACTACTGTTTTAACTTGGGTGCTTATCGCCCGCTGAGAGCGATGAAAATAGCTACTTATCTGCAAGTATTGGTAAGTGCCTAGTGGGGAGACGTTAAATTTTAATACTATTTCTGTAAAAGGGAGGAGATTACCCGTTACCACTAATTCATTTATAAATAAGATATTCGTTTTTGACCAATTTTTCCTAAAAGATGTTTCTTTACTGGCTGGGAGTTGGGAATTATCCCACATTGGTAGCAGGGTGTTGAAAGAGTTAATCAGGATATAATCTTTAGTTACTTTATCCCAGAGAGACAGAGAGAACTCAATTACCGGGTAGGTCTTTACCTTACTAGGTCTATTGTTTTTAGGCACCCAAAGTAATGTAGAGATCGAAAATATGTTTATTAGTTGTGCCTCTAATTGTACCCATCTGTGTATTTCCTTGTTAGTGTGCCACATCACTAATTGAGCAACTTGAGCAACATAGTAGTAGAATTTTAAGTTAGGAACCCCCAGCCCACCCCCCTCTTCCATAGAGTCACTGGTGTATTAATGTAAACACTAATGCACTGTGTCCCCCTTTCAGGGGCCTAGACCTTCCACATGGGCATGTGAAACAGAAAGCACAACAATATTACCATTTAAATGAATGGGATCACCGATAAGCAAATACATTTCTAATTAGTCGTTTTATCATAACTTTCCCAAACATTTGCCTTTGAAGTATTTGATTGCCTATTTAGTGCAGTAACCTCATTGCGAAAAATGGAAAGGTGATCGTACCTCAACTAGATTATGTTGCCTCATTGAGCTCTTGAATGGCGCTCGCTTATTTCCTGCAAACAGGCGACGTCCCTGATCTTTAAAATTTGATTATGTTCAACTGTACGAATCCCTCTCATAGTTTATTTCATTGTTGTTCTTGATTCCGGGACTGTGCTCTCACAGGCCGATGAAAGGCTTCATCTTCGTAGGAAGAGAAGGGCGAGGATGGTTCTCAGATGTCCCTCTTGTTAAATAAGATGGACACTTAACAGGGGTTATTAAATTATATGGATACACTTGGTCTCCTGTGTTCCATGCCAAATAAGCTTAGGCTGAGCTCACTATCGTCTTTTACAATTAAGCAAAATAAATCAATTAAACCTATGAGGGTTTGAGAAAGAGCGTTCTGTATAATTACATTACGCCACATTGAATTGGGGAATTTGCAGTTTTAAGCCAAGACTCTTCTCAGGAAGTAATACAAGAGTTGGTTTGATATATATATATATATATATATATATATATATATATATATATATATATATATATATATATATTACTGTAGTTGTTACAAACTGTCACTCTCAGGTTATTTTAATATTAAAGTGTGAATATTTCTTTATTTTAAATAAATAACTAAGAAATAAACACGATTTATCCAATTATAAAGGAATTTTCCCATATTCACATCATGCTGTGCTTTTTTATAGCTAGGTTAAAGCTATGCAGTAATTGCACCGATTTGACAATAATCAGGTGCTGTGCCACTTTTATATAGTGTGTATGCAGTCGCGGCTCGTATTTTTAGGGGGCTGCCACTGGCCACAGCCGCCATGGTGCCGCCACTGCTTCCCCCACCGCTTCTCCTGTTTCCTGGCACCTGTGCTATGATGACAGGCGCCGGGATTGGCGCATGTGCAGTACAAACCTCTGTACTGCGCATGCGACCAGCTTCTATGGGCTGCTTCGGCAACAGCCCATAGAAGGGGAATCATGGTCCAGCACCTGTATAATACATATGACAGGCACCGCGACCGATGTAGGTACTGAGCATGTGCAATCTTGGATTTTGCTCGGCAGCCGTAGAAAGGAGTTTAGGAGGTAGGGAACACCTCCCAATGGGACTGCCCTGAGTGCCTGGCAGGTCGGACTTCCAATAGGAAGTCACTGCCAGTCACAGCCTCAATCTTCCGTGGGAAGAGTGGATCACAAAGCACATTTTTTCTCCAGCTCGCAAGGTTGCAATTTTTGCAGATGGAGGGGGGCAGATGTAACATGTGCAGAGAGAGTTAGACTTGGGTGGGGTGTTTTCAAACTGAAATCTTAATTGCAGTGTAATTGTATAGGGGCCAGTATTTACCCTGCACAGAAACAAAATAACTCCCTCCAAATCTAACTCTCTCTGCTCATGTTACATCTGCCCCACCTGCAGTGCAGCATGGTTTTTTCATTCTGTAAAAATTGCAGCCTTGCTAACAGGTCTGAAATTGAATCAGGCCCCATGTGCACTGCAGATGCGGCAAATGTAACATGTGTAACGTGCTCAGAATCAGGAACGTACTTAGATTCTAATTGTAATGTGCAACAGAAAATGCTTTCGCTATGGTTGAGTGTCCCTTATCCGAAATGCTCGGGACTACAATTTTTCGGGTTTTTGGTATATTTTTTTTAACATACTTACCTGGTCCCCTGGTGGTGCCCTGATAGTCTCCCGGTGTCCACGGTGTCCCCCCGGTATCCATGGCGGCCTTCAGGATCTTCTTCAGCAGCTCCAGGGTTGCATAGCATGAGTTTGCAGGCATGCCGGTGACATCAGCAGCGCATTCTAGCACAATGCACCCCTGGGACCGGAGATGCCTCTGAAGAGGATCCTGAAGCCCGCCATGGACGCCGGGGGACGTGGTTAGTATGAAAAAAGTGGCAGGAAAAAAATATGTTTTTTGGAATATTTCTGTTTTTGGACTTACGGATATGGGATACTCAACCTGTATCTAAATGTCAATCATTAAATAAAAATAGGTTTCTGCTTCCAAAATACTTTAAAACTTTACTTTTCAAGGGTTGTGCACCCCTTGAGCATTTGGTCAATGTTGGTTCTTCAAGAATAAAAAGGTGCAAACTCAGACACTATTTCCCAGTACAGATTTTTCTTTTGTTAAATTGAACCTTCAATGATTTCTTCCAAGAAAATGCTCACAAAACTGTCATGAAACATGGTAGCCCCAGATATAGAGTAACGCTGGTATCTGTTCTCCTATAGGCAACCACAATGTAGGTTCCACATTCGATAATTCCTGCGCTCTCTATGTTCTTAGTTATGGCTGTCTGTTGCATTGAAGAACTTAAGTGAGTCAGGCGTGACTTGGTTTACATGAAGTACAAATGGATCTCTTTATGGACAATCGGTCACTTTTTATACCTAATATGTACATCACATAATATACAATCACATAATATACAATGCACCACCTGCTATATGCAATGCACCACGTGGAAACTCCACTGACATTATTACTTAAATTTCATGCATGAGAGAAGTACATACAGGGTTTGGTTTCATTATGCCTAGGGTACTGCATGTTTTTTTTTAAAGCGGCAATCATTTACACTGCAAAATCAAACTGGTTTTGCAGTGTAGTGCAGTGCAGTGTAAATTATTTAATGATTTAATAAAAAATTGAGATTTCTTACCAAATCCCTTAATTTCTGATTATCTTGCCCTATTGCATTTCACCTCCTATTTTGATTTATGTGGTTGAGGAATGAGGCGGATTTACTGTATGTGGCATGGATTATTACCGTAGCATGGTGCATGTTTTCCACAGACACCCCCTACACACAATTGTGATGTCATCAGGGCCATCTTAAAGCATGGGCTTATTGGGCAGCTGCCCTAGTGCCCCACATTTCTAGGGACCTTCGAGCAGGGATTTGCTGTATCCCGGCCTTTTTCACCAGGGAAATGGCAGGGATTCGCGTCTGCAGATCCGGCTCTTTCAAAGGCCTAATCTGATTTTGAGGAAATGGGCGCAAAAATTTTCGAATTAGTGGCCCTTTGCACAGAAAAAGACATGGATTCGCGGAAAGAATGAAAAAGAATGATAAAATGGAATGCAAATTCCATGTATTCTGTGCTGAAATGGCCGCTAATTCGCTGTTTCTCTGCGGAAAGGAAAGATTGAATTCCCCCTTTAAACTCTCAGTTTGGTCTTAAAGTCCCAAACTTAAAGTCCCAAATTATTGGGGCCATAAATAGTAGCAGCCATAGAGTCATCTATGACCCATCATGAGCAGGTATTACCCAAGTGTATTGTACCACCCAAAAGTGTCACATGCCATAAATAAAATATTAATGTCCTCGCACATGCCCACTCTCCAAACACTGCCGTGAGACCGGGAGACCGGGAGTGTCTACTAGCTTCGAGAAAACGCATGAATTTTCTTGCACCCTACTGGTAACCACCATTTCTTAGGTGAGGTGGGTGGGGCAAGTGGCATGATAGTAATCAGACAAACCATCATAAAAGCTTGTGCTGTCATTCCGCCCATCTGAACCTCCCAGAGAGGGATAAGTATGAATGTCAAATATCTCTTAATAATAATTGAAGGCTATTATTAGATTATATTAAGCAAAGATTAAGTTTAGGGGTTCTCAAATCCATTCCTGAAGTACCCACAACAGGTCATGTTTTTCTGGATTTCTTTAATCATGCATCGAGGAATTGCTTCTTCAGTTAGTGGCCCTTATGCTGGTTCACTCACTAAGGCAAATTCCTTCTCAAATGGACAAAACCATGTGCACTGCAGGTGGGGTAGATGTAACATGTACAGAGAGAGCTAGATTTGGGTGAGTTATTTGGTTTCTTTGCAGGGAAAATAATGACTGCTTTATTATTACACCGTGATATAGATCTCACTCTGAAGTAAAACCCCCACCCAAATCTAATTCTCTCTGCACAAGTTACATCTGCCCCACCTGCAGTGCACATGGTTTTGTCCATTTAAGAAGGAATTTGCGAGTGAACCAGAATAAGGGCCTGTATCTCACCTGTTTTCACATACTGGAATCCTGAAAACATGACTCATTGGTGGTAATGGAGGATTGGAGATGAGAATTACTGTTTTAGTTAAAAAAAAACTTAATATATGAATTTATTACAAGGGAAGTTAAACAAAAACAATGTGAGACAATTCGCAATTCACTTTAACAAACTGCTAAATCAAAATAGATTCAAGTGTGATTTGTGAATTCTGGATAGAAATAGACTTTGTGGGGCTTCCAACGTCCCTATTTGAAATGCGGCATTTTGGAAATGTAATGGCTTGTGAATTAACTTGATTGGCGCATTGAGAAACAGTCAAACATTTGAGTAACGGCTAATGCTTCTTGGTTACTATGTGAAATGTTAAGCTGTTGCTATTACCAGCAGTAATTTTGTAAGAAATAAAATACATTTCTGATCCTTCAACACACAAGTCCATGACAGACCTTTTAATATCAAACACCATACTGTTGTTAGTACACTTTATACAGTCTAAACCTCCTCTATAAAACCATCATCAACACAGTATCCACTTATGGACAATATGAAAACAAGAATATGAAAAAAAAAAGAATGCTACATATTAATAATCTCCCACAAAGCGGCTACTTTAGAGAAAATGGCATAAACAGCAATAATCAGCATCCTCTTAGCGCAAGGCAGCAATAAATGACCCACTCACTTCCAACTCCCTCCAGCATACTGCACCTCCCACCACTCACATAGGAATGTTTACTTGCATCATTTATACATTTAAATAACATAGCATTACGCTCTCCACTTTTTCATATACTTTCACTTCTCTTCTGTTTCAGCTGTGTTCTTGTAGTTGGTTTATTGACATTTTTGTGGGTGAATTACCAGCAATAAAACTAAAATCACCAGCCATACATTTCCACTCTATCCGTATACCTGTAACTCGCCTATATTTATTTATTTAACGGTTTCTTATATAGCGCATGCATATTCCTCAGCGCTGTACAGAGAATATTTGAATATTTGAACATTCACATCAGTCCCTGATCCAGTGGAGCTTATAATCTATATTCACTTCCACATGTACACGTACACACAGGCATTCTAGGGTGAAATTTTTGTTGGGAGCCATTTGATCTATCAGTATATTTTTAAATTGTGGGATTAAACCGGAGTACCCAGAGGAAACCCAGGCAAGCATACAAATATACAATACAATATACAAACTTCACACTCCAATGACCTCAGCACTATGAGGCAGTAATGCTAACCATTACAACGTAAGTGCTGACGTTCATATATATATATATATATATATATATATATATATATTTTTTTTTTAATGATAGCTAGTAGATGATAGATAGATAGATAGATAGATAGATAGATAGATAGATAGATAGCTAATAGATGATCATTTATATTGTGCACAAAATGCATAAACCATGGATAGATAGATAGATAGATAGATAGATAGATAGATAGATTAGATAAACAAAAGATGATATATATATCAGTTGTGCAGGTTATTTATTCAATAGTGCCTACTGCCTTGACTGTTTCACCTCTAACTCATTACCCTTCTAATGAAGTCAATACAAAGTTAGGTGTAACACTGTGCTACAACATCCCACTATTCGATAATCATGTAAAATTGCAGTATATTGTAATATCTCCAAACTGGAGTTTCTTATCAAAGCACATATATCCCTAAGGTGGGCAGACCAGGTATATACATCCAGGGCTGTGTAATGGGAACGCTGGGCGCTAGAGGTGGGTGGGCTGTGCATTGTGTAAAGTGTTTGAAGTCACAATACATAGTCAAACACATCCTAATTGCTTGCAATAAGCTTACACCAATTAGAAAACTGATTCTAGGAAACAGTTTTTGAAACACAAACTCTTTTGTTCCTTTTGTCACTGATTTAATGAATGTATTATGATGGTCAGTTGGAAATGCCATGAATGAAAGATTTGGGACCTTTAATCTCTTGAATACTCCTTGGCGCCAGAAGGCAAACAATACACTCCCTAACCTGTTATCTTAGCTTCCTAAGCTTTCACTTCTTACCTGCCTTCAAAGTGTATTGATCATCCCTCCTATTACCGCATGCATTGGACCAAATAGGGCTAAGCCAGTTCGTTTGTCTTAGCTGGTTTTTTACTATTTTTTCTTCTCACCGCCTCGTAAACATTTTTCTGTTATTGATGAAAACATTAATTAGGAATGCCAATAATTCAATTATTAGCCCGGTCAGGTACCAGTCATCACAGTGAGCGGTATTGTCATGTGCCTAATGATGCTGGACATTAGACTTACAGCTGTAATTATAATCCTGGTACCTTATTTATCAGCTGACCCCAATACCACTTAAAGCTCGTTTGGACAGCACTATTGTTACCTACTGTATCCTGGCACAGTAAATGAGTGCTCATATTGTGAACCCTAAATGTACAGCACAGTGTTATATGTCATCATTTCATAAATATATAAATTAATAAGAATAAGAATAAGAATTTAGCCCATCCTAAATGAGGTAATAATAATAATATTTTTTTTATTTATATAGTGCTCTTTCTCCAATAGGACTCAAGGCGCTTAACAGATAGGATAAATGCAATACAATACAGGAACAATGAAGTACAGAAAAGCTTTTCATAAACATAGAAACATAGAATTTGACGGCAGATAAGAACCACTTGGCCCATCTAGTCTGCCCCTTTTTTAACCATGTTACCTCAAACCATATTTGATCCTTATTTCTTTGTAAGGATATCAATATGCTTATCCCAAGCATGTTTAAATTGCTCTACTGTATTTTCCTCTACCACCTCTGATGGGAGACTATTCCAGACTAGACTAGTGCCAGGGTATGTGTGCCCTAGCTTCCTATAAAAGGGATTGATGGTCCCTCAAGGAAGGGGTGTGGTCACACAATAACTCTAAACTTATGACACACAGTAGCACAATCATAAACACATTACACCACATGCAGTGCCCTTGATTCATATTAAATCACACAGTAGTGCCCCTTGTACACAGTTAAATCACACAGTAGTGCCCCTTGTAATGTCCACAGTTGTGCAGCTTATACACATCTGTCTCTGTCACTCCAGCAGCTCTCTGTCTATGTCCCTTAGCAGCTCAATGCCCTGTGTCCCTTCAGCAGCTTCCATACCTCTGAGTCCCTCCAGCCCCCTCTCACCTGGTTTTCAGCAAGCACAGAGCTCTTAGTGGCCCTTCTTCACTTCAGTGGCAATGATGCCATGACCTCACATATGCTGTGCCAGAAGAAGAAGAAGACGCTAGGTCAGGCTTTTCTGATGGAATTACTGTTTAGGGCTGTAGTAGAGGTAGAACTCAGTTCCCCCTACCATTAGAGGTGGTGGAACTCAGTTCCACCCCGTTCCCCCTCGCTTTAACCCCTGCTTATGACTTTTCTGTTCACTCAAGCATTTCCGTCATTCCCTTGAGTCTGTTTTAGAAGGATTATAGAGTGAAGGCCTCCACTGTGCGGGGAATTGAGTTCCATAGAGTCGGAGCCGCATGGCTAAAAGCTCGACCCCCAGATGAATTATGGGAGATTCTATTGCTAGCAGTCCGTTATGAAGGCGTTAAGCTCAAACCTCAATCTACAGCAATAATTTAAACTTTTTTAAAAAAAACTTTCACACTTTCCTGTAGGGATTCATCTGTGCTTGAAAACTTAATAGCATACTTCTGGTGTATAATAACATATCAAGGGGGCCGTGTACTCCTGGAAAAGTGAAGGACTTTGAAACATTTTGATGTTTCATGTATATTACAATATCATGGAGACGAGAGTTTGGACCAAAATGCAAGGCTGTAGTAATCCATGGAGAGACTTCCTTAGTGTCAGCCAGCTGCAGGCTCCACCTTACATTTGAGGAAGGCTGTGTTGGGCATGCCCATCCAGGATTTGAACTCCTATTAAATACTGGTAAATGCAACCCTGCCAGCTCTCATCGTGTCCCCACAGGCTTTAATGTCTAACGGTTATTTGTTAGGTCCTCCCAAGGTAATTTTGGAAGATACTTTACGGTAGATGTATGAAGCAGTGATAAGGCAGGAGAAGTGATAAAGTGCCAGGTACTTTATCACAGGCCAATCAGTTCCTGACTGTCCCTTTTTAAACCAAGCCTGTAACTTAACAGTCAGGAGCTGATTGGCCGGTGATAAAGTACCAGGCACTTTATCACTTCTCCTCCCTTATTACTGCTTCATACATCTACCCCTTTGTTCTCTTTCCTATTAACCCAATCTCAACAGCATTGAATCAGTCAATTATGATAATTGTATTATTTGCACATTACTCTTTTTTTTGATTAGTTGCATGGTGCATTTCATGTAGTAGATAATATTTTAAAGTTTACTTGATTTCAGTCTGAACCAGAGGACTAGTGACAAATATATCAATATATGGAGAGAGATAAAGGGGAAAGAGATAAAATACTGACCTATCCACCTCTGTCATTTCAAAGTCTGTGTTGGAAAACTGTGAGCTGGGTGGTGGTACTTTATGTCTCTCCACATTATCCTAAGTTTTAATAAGTCTCCCCCTTGGTATAATGCTGAGTAACCTGAGCTCATACTTGCCCACTGCACTGGAATATATATGGACTCCAGAATCTCGGTGTTGACCCACAGTCCGATAAGAGTATGTCCCCCTCCTGCATCCTGCTCACCTTTGAGGAATGGGCGAGCATGGTGATGCAATCCTGGGAGAATAATATCATCTTGGCCACTCCCATTCAATTTGACCCATGCTTCAGGCGTTTATGCCATGAGGGTTTAGAGTCTATTTCCAAGAAGCCCAAGGCCTTACCCCCAACAGTGTCCATAAAGTTAATTAATAATAGGGCAGTTTGAGGAGTGACAGCTGGAGTTTTGAAGAGGAGACTTTGGGATGATCCTCAGCAGAGATAACCAGGTAAGAGACAGAAATTGTGGGAGACACTAGGAGCAGAGGAGTGAGTGGCCTGTGAGGATGACTGAGTACCCTAGGAGCAGAAAAGTGACTGGCTGGTGAAAAGGGCTGAGTACCCTAGGAGCAGAGGAGTGAATGGTAGGGAAGAGGGCTGAGTACCCTAGGAGCGGAAGAGTGATCGGTTGGTGAGTAGGACTGAGTATCCTAAGAGCAGACGAGTGACTGGTTGGTGAGGAGGGCTGAGTACCCTAGGAGCAGAAGAGTGACTGGCTGGTGAGGAGGGCTGAGTACTCTAGGAGCAGAAGAGTGACTGGCTGGTGAAGAGGGTTGAGTACCATAGGAGCAGAAGAGTGAATGGCTGGTGAAAAGAGCTGAGTACCCTAGGAGCGGAAGAGTGACTGGCTTGTGAGAAGGGCTGAGTACCCGAATAGCAGAAGAGTGACTGGTTGTTGAGCAGGGCTGAGTACCTTAGGAGCAGAAGAATGACTGGCTGGAGAAGAGGGCTGAGTACCCTAGGAAAAGAGTGAGTGGTTGGTAAGGAGGGCTGAGTACCCTTGGAGTAGAACAGTGAGTGGTTGGTAAGGAGGGCTGATTACCATAGGAGCAGAAGAGTGACTGGCTGATGAGTAGAGCTGAGTACCCTAGGAGCAGAAGAGTGATCGTTTGTGAGGAATCCGAGTACCCTAGGAGCAGAAAAGTGACTGGCTGGTGAAAAGGGCTGAGTACCCTAGGAGCAGAGGAGTGAATGGTAGGGAAGAGGGCTGGGTACCCTAGGAGCGGACGAGTGATCGGTTGGTAAGTAGGACTGAGTATCCTAAGAGCAGATGAGTGACTGGTTGGTGAGGAGGGCTGAGTACCCTAGGAGCAGAAGAGTGACTGGCTGGTGAGGAGGGCTGAGTACTCTAGGAGCAGAAGAGTGACTGGCTGGTGAAGAGGGTTGAGTACCATAGGAACAGAAGAGTGAATGGCTGGTGAAAAGAGCTGAGTACCCTAGGAGCGGAAGAGTGACTGGCTTGTGAGAAGGGCTGAGTACCCGAATAGCAGAAGAGTGACTGGTTGTTGAGCAGGGCTGAGTACCTTAGGAGCAGAAGAATGACTGGCTGGAGAAGAGGGCTGAGTACCCTAGGAGAAGAGTGAGTGGTTGGTAAGGAGGGCTGCGTACCCTTAGAGTAGAAGAGTGAGTGGTTGGTAAGGAGGGCTGATTACCATAGGAGCAGAAGAGTGACTGGCTGATAAGTAGAGCTGAGTACCCTAGGAGCAGAAGAGTGATCGTTTGTGAGGAATCCGAGTACCCTAGGAGCAGAGGAGTGATTGGTTGGTGAGGAGGACTGACTACCCTAGGAGCAGATGAGTGACTGGCTGGTGAGGAGGGCTGAGTACCCTAGGAGCAGAAGATTGACTGGCTAGTGAGAAGGGCTGAGTACCCTAGGAGCAGATTGACTGGTTGGTGAGGAGGGCTGAGTACCCTAGGAGCAGAGGAGTTACTGAAGGGTGAGGAGGGCTGAGTACCCTAGGAGCAGAAGAGTGATTAGCTGGTGAGGAGGGCTGAGTAACCTAGGAGAAGGGTGACTGGTTAGTGAGGAAGGCTGAGTACCCTAGGAGCAGAAGAGCGACTGGCTGGTGAGGAGGGCTGAGTACCCTAGGACCAGATGAGTGACTGGCTTGTGAGGAGGGCTGAGTACTCTAGGAGCAGAAGAGTGACTTGTTGCTGAGCAGGGCTGAGTACCTTAGGAGCAGAAGAATGACTGGCTGATGAGGAGTTCTTAGTACCCTAGGAGCAGAAGAGTGACTGGCTGGTGAGGAGGGTTGAGTACCATAGGAGCAGAAGAGTGACTGGCTGGTGAGAAGGGCTGAGTACCCTAGGAGCAGAGGAGTGGCTGGCTTGTGAGGAGGGCTGAGTACCCTAGGCGCAGAGAAGTGACAGGCTGGTGAGGAGGGCTGATTACCCTAGGAGCAGAGAAATGTATCCTTATGAAAGATCAGAGGCACTTTTGTGAATGAGTAAATTGTGGTCCCACTGAGTGAGATTTGTGAAGTGGCAATCGGACTCAGCCTACTATATTGATATAAATAAAACCACGAAATTATAGTGCAGTAGAAGACCATGCTAGGGAAGGAATGGAGTATACATAACCCTCTGCAGCAAGGTACATTGGATTACATTATACATCACACTATTACATCTATAATAAATTCTATATATGTGGTACACACATCTCCATCTGGTGTTCATGTATTTGCAAACTGTGAAATATTACATGCTGCCCGAATTTTCATTTCCATATCACTTGATAGCAAATCTTGTATTCTGTTTCTGGAAACTGCCTGCAACCTCTGTTTATACCTAACTATTGATTAGTAAATTTCCCCCATTTTAGCCCAAACCATTTTTTTGGGGGAGGGGGATTTTTTTAATGCATCTTACAGTTACTTTTTACCCTACGGCTACTGAGTTGTTGCTCACAGTATTTTATCATATAGCGTGTACAGGGTTTTGCTCTAATAGACTGGGCAAGATTCTATCTAAGGTGCTTGAGCATCTCCAGTTCCCATTTGTAGACTTTCAGAATTTGTTTGAGCACTGAAACACATCATTGTACAATATTTACTCTTAGAAGATGGAGATTCGCAGAGAGGTCTGACTTAAACTGAAGAGCTTGAATGCTATGTACAAGGGGCTATTGTACAACAATACGCCCAAAGATTAAGTGGCTGTATGCATTAGCTAGATAAGGATTCGAGTATGGTGTTATACATATACGGTTGGTTCTTGCCGTTTGTTGAGATATCCCATTGTAATAATAGATCTGGGAATAAACCGGTCATAAGTGTAATGAAGCTGGTTTTCTTTAAACGTGGAATTATTTTTCTTTTTTCTTTCCATTATTACATTTTCAACTGTAATATAATCATATATATTATTTCTAGAAGGTGATATTCGTTGACAATCTCTTTTTCTCCCTTCATAGTTAACCAAAATCGATAAATAAGGTACCATTTTAAAGATTAAGAATCTCCCGCCACCATTCCCAGTGGGGGAAATGGTGGTGGGGCCCTATTCAATGCTGTCTTGACCCTACATTGAATACATTGACCCCCCTTTGTTCTCCCCTTCTGACAAATTAAGGTAGAATTGCCCATTGTATTGTTTGTTTACAACAATTTGACTTTTGCCCCTATACTTCTTTCCCTGGATGCCTTGATACTGCACGGCTAAGATGATCACTTTTGCTCGGCAACTTGAAATGGCTACAAATTAACCGGTTCTTCTTTCATCCTACTACAAACCACCAACCTCGCTATAAAATTAATTGTATTTTAATAGCAAACAAAATGTTTGCACAGTCCAACTAATATCATTTATCTATACAGGATGCCACTGCCTCACCTAAGGGTCTACTGCAATTGGGTATTAGCTGCTTATTCTTCTGATTGATTTCTGAGTACACCGCAAGGACTCGATACTGGATACAAGGGAACCCTGTTTATGACCCTACTCCCCCAGCGGCATAACTTCCTTTTGCCGCAAACTCTAGAGGACGCTTTAAATGTGGATCAGCTGGGTTACAGGTTTGCACCTCCCTTTCAACAGTTAATATTGAAGTGCTGTCATTTCCAGTGAGGAGACCAGCACCTGGACCAATGGAACAGTGTCCCCTTCTTCCACTCCAGCAGTGAAATTAAATTGTGGTAATGTGCACTTACCCCTACAGACTTACCAAATCTGCCTCCCCCTATTTATACAGGTTGAGTATTCCTTATCAGAAATGCTCAGGACCACGAGCATTTTGTATAAGGGATTTTTTTAGGATTTTGGAATATACATTTTTTTCATACTTACCTGGTCCCCTGATGGTGCCCCGATGTCCACAGTGCCTGGCATCTACAGTGGCCATGGATGTTTATGGAAAACATCCATTTTGCATGCCAGGGCGAATAAGAAACCCAAAATGCAAAGGGGTAGGGGCGGGTGTACCACCATTCGCAGGGTGGGTTCTGGTTAACTTGCAAGGGTGCAAATTCACGCACCAGAATAAAGGCCCCAGTGTATGCACATGCACAGAAATGCATCTCCTTAGGAAAACATTGCAAACTGATTAGAATCATGCCCTTAGTGTGAACACACTCCGCTTGAAATAGCTCAGGTCAGTAGTAGTACTGCACAGTGGCGGCCCGTACCTTTTCTGGGGAGGAGAGCTGCCTCTGACCGTGATGCAGGCAGGCACCCCTTCTTCTTCCCTGTCCCTGTACCACAGTGCAAAACATCTATTGAGACTCTGCTATTTGGGACTTCATCTGTTCCTACAATGCACCTATATTACATCCTACCATCGATGTTATTTGATAAAGCATTGCCTATACCTCTATTCCTGTTATTAGTTGTCTGCCATTATTCCTGATACCAAAGTGCCAAGTCTCATTATTATATGCCACTGTTTGTCATTTTACCTGCATGCAAAATAAATGACTTGTTTTATATTCCATCTCCTCTGTTCTGGTCATGCATTATGGCCTTCAACAAAGGTTACTGTTAGCCACCGCCGTCCCAGATCCTCTCCTGCGGCTGGCAGATCCGGGAAGGGCGACGGGTGTAGCGTTCTGAAGGAATCTCGGAGATGTCGCCAGGCAATGTCCCCGAACTTCCGCCTGGCAGCGCTCCGAAGTACAGCTGACGTCATCAGCCGGAGGGGTGGCAGTTTTTGAATAAATAGCCGGCGTCTGCTGGGAACAGATGGAGGTTATAGCTTCTTGGACCCTGCCTCAGCTTCGTCCTAGTGGTTTTCCTGGTTCCCGTAGTTCCTCAGCTGTTGCTTCAGAGTTCCAGTCTCAGCTGGAGATAAGTTTGGAGTTTTTTCCCTGCATTATTCCTTCTGCCCTCTTGCCTCCTTTTATATCTCTATCCTTTACTGGGTATCAGCACTGTGGGCTTGGTTCCTTGTTGTGCAAGGAATTGGGACAGAGGTTGTTTGCGTTTTGGTACCATCTTCTGTGCATCGTTGCCTATATCATTTACTTATATACCATCGTCTGTGCATTGTTGCATTTGTCATTATTTAGATACCATCTTCTGTGCATAGTAGCATTTATCATTATTCATATTCCATCTCTTGGGCATTGTTGTATTAGTATTTGCATATTCACCACCACTGTGCCTTGTTGCATATAGTCTCTTTAAGAGGGGTTCTCCGGCCTGCCTATTCCGGGGTTAGTTAGTCCTCCTCTTGCTGTCTGACCGTCTCAGTGGTTCTGTTGTTCCTCCTCAAGACCTGGCGGCATCGGGGTTGGAGCAGGCCTAACCAGCTCCTTCGAACGCGGCTGTTATAGGCGAAGCCTAGTTCCCCCACTGACCTTCGGATCATGGTTCAGAGGCAACAGAGTTGGTGGATCTCCCTCTGGGTCTTACAGTTACCATATACTGGTTTAAGCACAAGAGCCTCATCCAGGCTTCCAACTTCAGTTTTCCGTCAGCCCCTACACCTGTGGTTTTCACCACTGCAGGTCAGATCTTAGACGTGACACCTTTCAGAACCCATGTGGCATTACTAATTTGATTGAGCAGCTTTCACACTGTTTTCTTGACTACATGTAGTCAAGATCTAGTCAGGCGATGGCGGCTCGCAGGATCGCGAATGAGTGAGCCGGATTTGACAGAAAAATGGCCACTGAGCTTTGCGCGTGCAATCTAGTGTTTAGAGTCTATAATGCTGGACAGCGGGATGCTGCCCCCAGCAGAGAGGAGGGGCCTGTCCAGAGGACGCTGCGTACTATCCTCGTCCTCCCTTAATATGCTGCCTTATAGGTGTGTCCCCACCATAAATGTATTGTAGAAGCAGAACTGGACATTTAACAGACAAGTTCAGTTGATAACATCTTTGAAATGCTTTAATAGAGCCAATATATAATAACTACCAGGATCAGTCAATTTACTGTGTTTTGCTGTATTGAAGACTAGATCTAGACATTCTTAAGGTCAGATTCTGCCATCAAAACATTTATAACATTTGTAAACTGGCAGCCAGATGTTAAATGTAAGGCAGAATAGTTTTCAAAATGTGGCTTATCTCTAAAATGATAGGTTGTTTTGGTTACCATGGAAGCAACTGATCCTAATTAATCAAAATGTGTGATGGACATCTTTGTGGAACGGGGTTAAATTATTATCACTGGACTCTTTTAACATGCCTTATTTCTTTCAATTTTCAACATTAATAACATTTAAGAGTTTCTTGATATCTATATGCTCTGTACAGGAAAATGTTTCAACTGTTCAAGAACATGACATTGAGCTCCACTTGTCCATAATGGCAACACGCAAGAATAACCTGCTTGTTTGTATCTGGGATCCACATTAATCTACGGATAGACATTGGGCCAGATTCTCTAAGCTTCAAAAGTGATCAAATGGAGAGTGATAAACAGCCAGCCAATCAGCTCCTACCTGCCATGTCACAGGCTGGGTTTGAAAAATGTCAGGCAGGAGCTGATTGGCTGGCGGTTTATCACTCTCCATTTGATCACTTTTGAAGCTTAGAGAATCTGGCCCAGTGTCTTTTATCTAATAAGACAGTCAATAGGTTAACTCCACGTGGCTGACATCCTAAATCGACATGGTCACAAGGTTGACATACCAATGTTCAACACAATTTTTTTGGCATTTTTTTTTACATTTGCTACATTTTCTATCCATTTGGATTAGGACTGGGGATAGTATCCTGTGCCCGGCTTAGCCATAGTGGAGCGAAATAACTTCCCCAAAGCATAAGGAGCAACGCAAGACCACAAGGGTCTATGTTTGTATCTAATTGTGGTCAGAGATTTTGAAATGGACAAATTTTGATTAAAAAAAACAACAACTTTATTGATCATTTTTATGTTGACCATTTTTATGTTGACCTGTAACCCTTTTGTCCTTTTGTACCTGTCAACATTTGCATGTTGATGATATGGGGTCAACCTATTTACCGTCTATCTAATTTCTGTAGATATTTTATGCCACACCTATGACCTACACAGGCTATACCAGTGATGGCTAACCTTGATACTCCAGTTGTTGTTGAACTACACATCCCAGCATGCCCTGCATCAGTTTAGCATGGCCAAATTTCAAAACTGTAGCAGAGCATGCTGGGATGTGTAGTTCAACAACAGCTGGAGTGTCATGGTTTGCCATCATTGTCATGGTTAGCCATCATTCACCACTTCCTGTTTGACCTCTTCCCATTGTTAGAAATATTTATGTGCGCTAGCGCCAAGATTTTATTTTGTCACATTGAAACTAGATTTTGACATCAATTATGAACCACTTGGACCATCTAGTCTTCTATAAACACATGTATATTACACCAGTATATTTTTGGATTGTGGTCGGTAACTGGAGTACTGTACCTGTAGGAAACCCATATAAGCACTGGGAGAATATAGAGAATATACAAACTGCACACAGTTAGGGATATGATGTTAATCGAGTCCATGACCTCAGTGCTGCGAGGTGAGGCAGTAATGCTAACTATTACACCATCCATAGTGAATAAGATATTATTATTTATTTATTTACAGTTTATTATATAGCCCAGCATATTCGTTGCGCTTTACAATTGGAAACAACAGTGATTAAACAGACTGGGTAGATACAAACCGACATGGAGGTAGGAGGGCCCTGCTCGCAAGCTTACAATCTATAGGGATAATAGGAGGGATATATAAGGATAGGAATCTATAGCATGGCAGTCCCACCAGATTATTAGAAGGTCCTGATGGGATGTAGTTAGATATGATGCTACTGGAGGTTGTGTGGGGGTCCTGAATATGATAAGCTGCCTGAAGAAGTGAGTTTTCAGGGAACGCTTGAAATTTTGGAGGCTAGAGGAGAGTCTTAGTGTGCATGGAAGGGCATTACATAAGGTGGGTGCTGCCCGACAAAAATCCTGTAATGAGTGTGGATGAGAGACGCAGATCTTGTGCAGAGCAGAGAGGTCGGTGGGGATGTATTTTGAGATAAGCAAAGAGATATAAGTGGGTGCAGTTATGGCTTTGTATGTAAGTAGAAGTATTTTATATTGAATTCGGTAATATAAAGGCAACCAATGGAGGGACTGGCAGAGCGGATCAGCAGACCATGAACGTCTAGCCAGGAAGATCAGCCTGCACTCAGAATGGATTGTAGTGGTGAGAGTCTTTTCTTAGAAAGACCGGTAAGGAAGCTATTGCAATAATCAATGCGTGATATAATGAGTGCATGGATTAGAGTTTTTGCAGTGTCTTGTGTAAGGTACGGACGAATTTTGGATATGTTTTTTAGATGCATGTAACATGATTTAGAGACAGATTGAATGTGAGTTCAGAGTCGAGGATGACCCCTAGGCAGCGATCTTGTAGAGTAGGATTAATTGTTGTGTGCTCAACAGTGATAGAGATATCAGGTTGGTGACTGTTCTTGGCTGGTGGGAATATAATTAATTCTGTTTTGGAAATGTTGAGTTTGAGGTGGCGAGATGACATCCAAGATGAGATGGCAGAAAGACATTCAGAGACACGGAGCAATACTGATGGTGACAATTCCGGGGAGGATAGATTGGAGTATCATCAGCGTACAGGTGATACTGAAATCCATAAGAGTTGATTAGTGAGGAGGTATACAGTAGATTATACAGTCGGACAGGTAATATAAACGGTGTTCTATAGAGGTATATAGTAAACAGGGTGTTATACAGAGGGTCAGGTAGTAAATAGGAGGTTATACAGAGGATAGAGTGTTATATACAAGTATGGTTTTATACTAAGGGACAGGCAGTGAGGAGGGTGTTACATAATGGACCTTATTCAGATCCGTTCGTAAGGTCCCCTCATTCGCACGGGGACTGATGTTTTTTTATTGCGCATTTCTGCGCATGTGCTTGTTGCATGCGGCCACGGCAAATAGATTGTTCACCTGGTACATGCAAGCAGCCTTGCTGGCGTGGGGTGGAGAGGGGCAAGGGGCGCCGAGCTACCTCATTACGATATGGGAACGCCAAGCGTTTCATTGTGGTTCACATGAGAATGCTAGGCATTCTCATGCTAATGAGGCATGACAGACAGGTGGGGGGTGGGCAACTGACATCACCGGATGTCAGCTACCCGCCTACTTCCCCCCGAGCAGACACGCATGTGTAAGGGTGCTCTGAGGCAACCTTACACATGATTGAGCCTTGGCCATCATTCGATGGTCGGAAACCATCGACTGATGGGGGCGGATCCCATCAGGCTGCGAATGGATGTTACTGTGTAACTTCCATTCGCATGACCGGTGAGCGAATTTGTCTTGTGAATGGGTGGCGGCCAGCCACCATTCACAAGGCGGGGTTTGGTGGACTTGCAAGGCTGCGAATTCGCAGCCTTGTGAATCAACCAGAATAAGGTCCAGATTGTAAACTGAGTGCCAGAGACAGAAGGATGAGGACTGAGGACAACAATAAGAAGGCAACCACTGCAAATGTGACTACTGATAGAAATTCCTGTGTTCCAGACCCCTTTTCTACAAGAGCAGTAAGGAAGTAATTCCACAAGCTGGCAAACATTGGCAAGCTGCAGTTGCCAAAACACTGGTACGCCCGGCGAATGAAGAGAGTGGTGTAAAGGTGTCCATACACGTTACAATTATTGTATACAATATTGTATACAATATCGCATCTCATTGCATATCGGTTTTGCGATGAGATCAGATGAGATGAGATCTAGTACAAAAAGTATGTGCAGCACATACTTTTTGTACTAGATCTCATCTTATCGCAAAACCGAGATTCGATGAGATGCGATATTGTATAAAATATTGTATACAATAATTGTAACGTGTATGGGCACCTTAACACTCATAAATTTTGGATTACTGAGCAATGAGCGTCTGGTCAGATGAATCGTCCTTCATGCTATTCCCAACCGTAGGATGAGTTTACAGTATGCATGAAGAACACAAAGCCAAGCGTACAATCAGGACTGTCTGGTGCTAATAGTGAAGCATGTTGGAGGGTTTGCGATGACCTGAGCAGCCATATCATGGCATTCTCTGTGCCCCAATATCACCACGATCCAGTCACTACTAAGGACTATGTAGACATTTTGGCCGACTAGGTCCATCCCATGGTGCAGACTTTGTATCCACATGTAACGCCTGGTACCAAGATGATCAGGCACAGATCCATACAGCTTGTGTCATCCAATAGTGGTTATCTCAGCATGAAGATGAGGTGTCTCATCTTCCTTGCCCCACCCACTCAATCGCTGGAATTTAATATCATAGAGCCCCTGTAGTTGCTTTTGGAGAACAGAATCTGCCTCCAACTTTACTCTAGGAACTTGAACAAATTTTTGTATGAAAGAATTCCATTCGCAACCATCCCGGACTATTTGTTCATTCCAGGGAGAAAAGATAGATACTGTGGGGGAAATTTTATAGGATGAGAGATTCAGAAAGTGAGAGATTTGGTGAGAAATCTCCAGGGTTTTTTTAAAGCGGCAATCATTTACACTGCAAAATCAAACTGGTTTGTAGTCTAAAATGATTGCCACTTTTAAAAAAAACTGGAGATTCCTTCCCAAATCTCTCACTTTCTGAATCTCTCATCCTATTACATTTCACCCTGTATGTTCAAAATGTATGCATAAAGCCCTTAAATTGTCCCTTCTGTTCTAGCACTTTGGACTAATGTCATGTCATGTTTCGGTTCCCCGCTACTATAAAAGTTTGTACTATGTCAGCTGGATAATTAAACATTACGTGCCGTCTGTTTTTATAATTCTTAGATTGTAGTTGAAAAGTTAATCAGCAAGTTTATTATTTCCTATGGAACCAGTCACCCCACGGCACCAGCTAGCAATAGGAAAGACACACTTTATCCTTTCAGTAATACCAAAGAGTTAAACAGCATAGAACAACTAATCCCCGGCCTGGTGGAAGTCAGTACAACGTTGTTCTTTCCTGTTTTTCCTTCTCTATTTTCTCATCTTAGCTTTGATTTAAGCTTTAAAGCATCCCGTGTTTTAACTGTTTCTGTTTAATCCAAGGCAATGAAAGAGGGCTGTTTATCCCCCTATAGTTTCCAGAAATACGCTTTGGCGGTTTTATTACCTAATTTTTAGCATATTGGAGCTTTCAAAAATCCAAACAGGAAAACTGTTGTATGTGTCTGGACTAAGCGTCCCTAATATTCATAACTCAGTGTGGCATATTGGTGGGGTGTGCTAAGTTCTCGGTCCTTCACTTTGCGTTACAATGTAAATGTTGCCTTTTCCTAGGCTAGAAATAACAGAACTTTGTGTCAGTCTATCTATTCTCTTGGAATTCTTTCTTTCATTCTATTGTTTTCTCGAAGACCATAAATGCGCAAGACCCAGCTTAACTAATGATGCTACCGTAGGCTGGAAAATGAAAAGCAGATGAGCTTGTTGAGCACATATTGGTTGTATTTATACAATGTATTATATTACAGAGATTTGTGATACAATATTGTTCAGGAGGCATGTGGCTTTTTAGGAGATTTACACCTATTCTTAAAATAGAAGTGCAGTTAGAATGAATATCAGATTGTTTTGACCTCCTAGTTATTACGCTCTTGAATTTGGTATCACTATTATTTATACTTTAAATAGTACACTATTTATGTACGGGGTATATCTCTTTAATACTGCTTTCATATCGCAATGCCGGGTCAGACCCGGCATATTGATCCCAGGTCCAGCCCGGCTATGACCTGGCTCTGGCGCTTTTACACTAAACTTGGGTTGCCCATTATACAGAGTGTGACCCAGGTTTAACTCTTTTTATGACCCAGGTCGATTTGCCGGGTTGGTCAACCTGGGTTATTAGGTTTGGTGCTTTCACACCGCACCTCAACCCAGGTCCAACCCCTGAAAGGGGTATAAGGTGAGTTCCATTTCTGGATCTGCTGTAGGCCTGATTCTGTGATTTACGTAGATCTGATATTTATGTACAGTAAATCTCTGATGCCTAATGATCTTCGCATGTGCAGATCTGGTTCTACAATGTTGCTCACAGTGCCCTATTTCACATACAGGGGTGTAGGGAGCCATGCCAGGCCCTGGTAATGAGTTATTGTGTGGCCTAAACAGGGGTGTGTCTGTCCCTTCTTAGAATAATAGAATAATAGAATAAAAAAAAAATGTGTTCCACAGGGGGCACCATTTTAATGCAGTGAGGGTGGCAGAAGGAGGTATGGGAGATAGTACCTGCTTCCTACCTTGCAGTCCTCGGCCAGTGCCATCTTCCGAGTGA
Source organism: Crinia signifera (assembly GCF_055691185.1). Classification (NCBI taxonomy): domain Eukaryota; kingdom Metazoa; phylum Chordata; class Amphibia; order Anura; family Myobatrachidae; genus Crinia; species Crinia signifera. The sequence goes on along the minus strand of NC_139217.1, from coordinate 443,520,319 downwards.
TATTTAGGAAGATGGCGCATGTATGCTAGAGAGCATAGTCTTTAGCAGAGTGCCAGAGTCTTTGCTTTCAATGTGCTGGCGCCACTGTCCTGAAGATACAATTCATAAAATGGTGCCGGCCTTAAGTAGAAGTATTCCCCAGAGGGGAGGCAGTGGATCAAGGCCTGGGTAATTAGTACCCTCTGCTCCCCTCAGCTCCATTGGATGCTGGCGTTTGGGTGTGACAATGGGAATCTTTCCAGATAAAAGAGGAAAGTTTACCCCATTTTCTGGGAGAGCTGAAGCCATTGGTTGTTTCCATGCACACAGCTTCTCTGGCCCTGGCATAATGATTTTGTCGACCACCCTGAGTTACTTAAGGGTTATTCAGATGTCCCATCTGGAGGCATCTCCTGCTGTGTCTGGAGGTACAGCAATGGATCAGAGAAGCTGATGCTTTATGTCAGATGCCTTTTGCAGCGTTTCCATCATTTTGCATTACTAAGATGCATTAGAGTCCATGACTGAATCAGCCCCATAGTGCAAATACAACGTAGAACTCATCGTTTTTAAATGGAGATCTGGGGCTGGAAAATTTGACCTACCCATAAAAATGATCCATTCTTTCTCGGAAAGAACCCAAAACTCTAGACCAGTAGTTTTAAATTGTATTCATTATGTATCCCCTACTGGTCATGTTTTCTGGATTTCTTAATCATGCACAGGTAAGTTATCTGTTTCCTGTGTAGGAAATATCCCACCTGTTTCCAAAGACAAATTAAGAAAATATAACTTATTATGGGTACTTGAAGATTGGAGATCAAAAGTAGTTTTCTTCACTATATAATTCACTTCTGTTGGAAATTGGGGCATAACGTCAATATATGGCTAACAGTGGGATTTATGTTAGTGCAACACATGACTGGCAATGTGGGTGTAATAATACAATGGTAAGGTCTCTGCAATACAGGTATCTTTTGCAATAATGAGCTACCAGTTTTAGGTGCCCTCCATACACATTAATTACAGCATAAATTAGCTACCTATTGGCTGATCTACCACCACTGCCACCAGCATGTTACATACAGTACTATCAACAAATATTGGCACAGTTAAAAAGATCAGATTTCATCTCAATGTCACATGTATTGTTACTTATTGATTATAAAATGTAGTGGTGAAGAAAGAGCTACATCAATTACTGCACTAAAAGATTCAACTGCCTATATGCTGACAAAAATTTGGGATGATGATGGGGGTCTTCTGCCAGCCCATCAGCTTAAATTGGAGGCCTTCTACCAGCCAAATCAGGTGCTGGTCTTCTGTCAACCCATTAGCTTAAATTGGAGGTCTTCTACCAGCCCAATCAGATGAGGGTTTTCTGCCAGCCTATCATACTAAATGAAAGGCCTTCTACCAGCCTAATCCGCCTTTTCTGTCAGCCCATAAGACTAAGACACGGGGGTCATCTGCCACCAAATTTGACCGCAAATTATCTCAGAGACCCAACTCCCTTCCAATGACCTTCATGACAGGCCCATCTGTGCAGATGTTGCTGCTGAGCTCTGAAGGGCACGCAATCAGCCTAACCTCAGTGTTAGAAAGGGGTTTCTTTGAGAACTTTTAGAGCAAGGTGACCATAATACTGTTTGCCGTTGACATGGAAATAAAGGAGGGATTTTCCAAAAAAGGGAATCTGCTTGATTCCTACACTAAAAGCTAAAACCCTCCACCAAAAGCTGGTAGATGCCACTGCGAAGGGGAAGAATGTTGAGATTGGAGACATTGCAACAGTAAACATGTAAACACTGGGGATGGCCGTCAACCATCAATGATTAAAAATCATCTATGGTCTATGGCCAATATTGAATACTACGCATGGTTTCACAACATCAAGTATACCCATCAATGTAGCCATTGATGGCCTTCGATGTGGCCATTGATGTAGTCATCAATGGCAACCATTGATGGGTAACCTACTGATGGTAATCCCTAGTCAACACTAACATAATGTCAACATGTTCATGTGAATGTGGTGAATAATAGAGTAGGATAACCAGCGCTATAGCAGAACTTGCTTGTGAACTGGATACTCAAAGACAGGTGAAACACCTTAGTGGGTCAGTGGAACCACACTTACTTTTCAATCCTGTCTCGAGTTCACATAGCAGTTTCTTTAATTCAACAGGTAAATGGATCTCCCCTTCTCAGACAGACACTTACTTTAGAATCCTTTCACAAGTACATAGAAAGGTATCTTTTAAAACTTCTCCTTAATACACCGATATTCAGCAAAGGTATGGGTGACACTTACATTGGTATTCAGACTCGCGTGCTCGTAGCGGTTTCTTTCAAATAAGCCTCCAATCTCCACAGTATGAAGCACGAACACTTTATTTACAAGACAAATGTACAAGAACCCGGGATACAGCCCCCTGGATAGATGTTCTGTCCACCGGCGCTGCAGACGCTGAAGTGGAAAGTTCACAGTTGGGTCCCGGTCTCCATATGTGACGCTGGTGTGTGGTGCGCCAGTGCTGCTGAGTCTGAATACCAATGTAAGTGTCACCCATACCTTTGCTGAATATCGGTGTATTAAGGAGAAGTTTTAAAAGATACCTTTCTATGTACTTGTGAAAGGATTCTAAAGTAAGTGTCTGTCTGAGAAGGGGAGATCCATTTACCTGTTGAATTAAAGAAACTGCTATGTGAACTCGAGACAGGATTGAAAAGTAAGTGTGGTTCCACTGACCCACTAAGGAGTTTCACCTGTCTTTGAGTATCCAGTTCACAAGCAAGTTCTGCTATAGCGCTGGTTATCCTACTCTATTATTCACCATATTGTCTGTATTTTGGAGAAGTGGATGGTCTCCATAGGATAAACACAGCTGCTCCCCACTAGCGCCAGTTTTATATCAAATCTTTCGATGTTCATGTGAATGTTGAGAATCGACAGGTTTTGGGTTAGGATTCGGTTTAGCGCAATTGTTAAATGTATATGTCTCAACGATAAATACCCTACTCAATACTTCATTTACTTGCTATTGAGAATTTTTTTCTATATTTATCCATTAAGTAGGGGAGAGGCATAAAACAATAAAGAAAAGTAAAAATAATATGAACTACCATATAAGCCACTGCATTACTGGCATATAAATTCATACTACAGTTATTTGTTATATTCAGTTTTAGGATTAGCATTACAAAAAGGTATTGTATATGTAACATACTGGCTCATTAAATACATGTACAAAAACACATTATGTACAGTATGCATGCTCTCCATATGTTGAGAATTTTTTTTAATATTCAATAAAAATTCCACATACTACAGTCATAGAAGAAAAATAAATATGTTATTATAAAAAAGATTTTTTTCTATAGACAACAAAACAGAAAATGGAAACGGCACACCCTTGTTCATCAATTCTACCCAGAGAACTCAGCTATAGTGTACATGTGGTTCTTTTGCTGAGGTCACCGGGGACTTGTGTAGATAAATTATTTACACAAGTATCCCCTCCGAATATCCCATCTGTCGACTAGCTGTATCTGTTTAATCTCTCTGTTTTCAGTTAAGTTAAGACTGTAAAAGAGAGTAGAAGCTCTGGGCAAAATGTTTTGCCAGGTTTAAGAATAACTGAAGTGGCAGATTTGGTGAAAGAATTATCTAAAAAAAAATAGCACATGTTCTTTTTGCATGTATTATTGTTAACGTAGTGTCTATTGCTGTTGTGAAGGCCACTTGGTGGTACTAGATGGCGCTACTGCTCTTGCCAAGCAGTCCTTAAAGCCTCCTGTGTGCTAAAATTTCACCTTTAACAGCCACTTTTCCCTGGCGGATTAGGTCCACCGGGTACTGGGGTGCCGCCAGTACTTGCGGCGTATGGTGCACACTAGTGTCACTGTACTGCAGATGTTAGGCACTACACTGGTAATTGTCAACTGTACCAGACTGTGGAAATGCACAATTGCAATAAATAGACATACAGAGCACGGACTGCTGGAATAGCTGTAACAAGCAGCTAAGACCAGTAACACACTGACAGACAAACAATTGGCTACATAATCTATGAGAGCAAAATAGAAGCTACTGTAGAGCGAACACAGAGGGGACAAACAGCATAGGCACATGAAGGGTTAAGCAAAATCTGGGAAACAGGATCAAGGTAGGTGAACACAGGGCTGGATACGATCAGGTAGTCACGATTCAGAATCTGAGTATACAGGTAAGGACTGATTCAGGGTACAGGCTAACACAGGCTTGGTCAATATGCACCTAGATAGGATCAAGGTTTGTCAGAATATAACCAGCATTGAGTCTAGGGCAGGCTGGGTAATATAGGGAGCAAACCCCAATCAGGGAGGCTGAGAAAGGACAAGCCTCCTGATAGACAGATTAACAGCAGCTGGACAACCAGACACATAGCGGTAATTGCCGAATTATGTAGCAGCTGAGACTGGACAGACCACACATAGAGGAGTCAGGCTGCAGTAACACAGTCCTTCCAGAGCCGGCTTGTAACAAATGCCAACTGTATTTGACATCTCTTAAAGCCAGCTCTCCTGTCAGATATCTTTAGGCCCCATAGCAAAACTTTGTAAGGGCCCTTATGTACCACCAAAGGATAAAAAATGCATATAGTACATGGTACTTTGACAGGGAAGGGGAACCCTTTCAGCTTTTGGCCCCATAGCAGTTGCACTCCCTGCACCTATGGTAGTTCCACCCATAGGCGAATCTAAAAATATGGGAATGGGTGGTCCCAGATCCAAACACTGAAGAAATTTGGACCTTTGCGCGGTGAAGCCGCTCTGAAAAAATGGGGCATGGCCTCATGAAAAGTAGGCGTGTCATCACAAAAAGGGGCATGGTATTACACATTAGACCACACACCATAATGCCCATTACACATTTTTTTTTTTTTTTTTTTATTTTGTTTCCTTTTTATTATTTTCTTAGTATACATACAATTATATTAGACAGAGTCCGTCTAACACAATATACACAGACAACAAAAATACAAAAATAAAATACAGACGAATTCCTATATTCCCTTAATATACCAGGTTCCTTTCCCTTACCTCCTTCCCTCCTCTTCATAGCCAGAATGGCGTCGATTTTATACAGACAATCCCGGCACATATTTTTTTTTTTTCCCTTCCCTTTCTCTTTTCCCTTCCCTTTCCCCTTCCTTTTCCTTTCCTTCCTTTTCCCTTTCCCTTCTTTCCCTCTCCCTTCCCTTCCCTTCCTCATTACCTGTCCATCATAGAGATTTCTTTAGTTCTTTATTTGTTTCTTAATCCTACTGTGACTAATGTGAGTGTTGTTAGTCGTGATTCTATATGTGAAATTCCTTTGTGTAATGCTTGCCCTATCTGTGTTTATTGAGTTATATTAAGCTTATATTAAAGTGCTAGTGTAAGTAGTGTCCGTGTCTTTTCTGATTGTGCTATATATAGATGTGGTGTAAACGTAGCCTAATGTGGTGACTATATGTAGTGAGTGTGTATTTGTGTTTCCCTATGTTTGGGCTTGTGTCAGTGCTTTGTATGGCCTTTTGTGGGTGTGCTTATTTTCCCTTACATTTTAAATATTCACCTCTCCATATTTTTGCTCTTTCCCCTCCTTTCTCATTGTGCCCTTCTAGATGATCCATAGTACTCATCGTCGCCATTTTGGCTTCACAGAAATATAGGCAAAAAAAAAAAGTAAACCCCGTTCTGCTCACTAGTATACGCGATTTATCCCCCCCCCTTCATACCCATTACTCCTTCCTTGTGCCTATTACTTATTATCTATTACCTTGTTAGCATATCATTTTAGGTCATATACTTTATTTCTTACCCCATTTGTATTCTTTCCTCTGGTTTTATTCCCATAAGATTATCTGCATTTATTTTATTTTTTATCATGACTTTAGTATTTAGAATTAAGTTTCATACTTTTCTCTTGCAGCCTACTTTCTTATTATATAGCTCTTGATTACTTTTTAAATACTTATTTACTCGAGCCTAAAATCTATATGGTTATCCTTCTCCTCTATCTTGTAGCTCGAAGGAGGGAATATCTACTCCTATCATTGATAAATTCCATCTCTCCCATTTTTTAGTATAATTTGAGATTGAGCCTCTGCTCTTATACATAATCCTTTCATGTCCGGATACTTCATTTATCAGAGCTCTCCAATGATAGATATTGGGTGATTCTGGGGCCATCCACTTTCTAGCTATAAGGACCTTAGCCAAAGTTGTTAAACAAAGAACATATTGATATATTATTTTAGAATGTGTCTCTTGTAGGCCTAGGCCAAATAAACATATCCTAGCTGACATCATCGGGAGAGTTAATTCAGTAGACACTATATCTCTCCATACTTTTAACCAAAAATCCTGTATTGGTGGACAAGTCCACAGCATATGCCAAAAATCAGCCCCCTCCTGCCCACATTTTGGACATACAGAGTTTGATCTCAGTTTTGCTTTAAAGAGAGATATAGGTGTACGATAAATCCTATGTGTGATATAGAAATGTGTCTGCTGGTGTCTAACACACGGAGTAGTGTATTTAGTAGATCTCAGAATTTGCGCCCACTGCTCATTAGAAAGCTCCCCTATATTTAATTCCCATTTGTTTTTAAGCTGATCGAATATATATAGGTTAATTTGATTATTTATTTCTCCATATATTCTGGATATTTGACCCCTAGATCCCAAAGAATGGAGAAACCTTTTTACAGGAGATGTCAGTATATCTATAGGATCCTTTCCGAACTGGGTTTGTGCAGCACTTCTTATCTGTAAATATCTAAAAAATGCTTCATTAGGGATATCAAACTCTTCTTTCATTTGATCGAATGATTTGAAAGTCCCCTGACTATATAGCTGCTGCACCTCACAAATTCCAGTTTTTTTCCAGAAAGTATCTTGAGATAGAGTCTTAAATTCTTTAAGTATTGGGTTGTGCCATAATGGTGACTCCTCCTCTATTTCTTCCCAATCATAGATCTTATGGATCAGTCGCCACACTGTCACCATCTGCCCAAGAAGAGGAGGTAGGGACACGACCGAGACCCCAGACAACAGGAACTGTATAGGTGTATAATCAAATTTTCCAAATTTAGTCGCAAGATCCCTAAAAGTTAATATATCCCTTCCCTTCAACCAGTTTGAAATATGTATAAGTTGAGCAGCAAGATAGTAGGCTCTCAAATTCGACAAACCCAACCCACCATCATCTTTGGATTTTACTAAGGTTTGAATGGCAACTCTTGGCGTTCCCCCTCCCCAAATAAAGGATGATATCACACTGTCTATTGCTAAGAATACTTTTTTCGGTATATATCTAGGTGAGTGTTGTAATAAGTATAAATATTTAGGTTGAATCACCATCTTAATTAAATTAATACGACCTACAACTGTCAAAGGTAACTTCTTCCAAATATGCATTTTAGATTTAAACTCCTGTGTTACAGAGTCAATATTTTGGAAGACAAAGTCTTTCGGGTTAGGGGTAATCCATACTCCCAAATATCTAAATCTTAATGTCCATTGTAATGGGCAGGAGAGAGCCCATTACACATTTTAGCAAACTCCGTAATACCCATTACAAATAAATCCACATGCCATAATGCCAATTACACATAAGGCCACACAACATAATGCCCATTACATACTATATAACAAACCGTAATGCCCATTACATACTATATAACACACCATAATGCCCATTACATATTTGACACATAAGTGCCACTTACCCACATGCTCATTGCTAAGAGATTCATTCTCAATGCCAGGGGCTTCATGCTTGATGCCAGGGGCTTCATGTTCGATGCCAAGGGGAATTCATGCTCGTTGCCACAGGGGATTACATGCTTGTTGATACATGGGATAACATGCTCTGCCAAGGGGGTTTCATGCTTGTTGCTATGGAGGATTACAGGTTTGCGGTGACAGCCGCCAGTCCAGCAGAAATGCAGCACCGACACTATGCTTACTACTGCTGCCTGCCGTGCACACTTGATTGGCACTGCTAGTGGGTGGGTGACTAGTTGGGGACTCTAGAGGCTGGAGCTTTAAAGCAGGGGACTTTCCTATGGCTGCTGATGTGCGGGAATCAAAGCGATGGGGCCAAGATAGCCGTCATCAGTCAGGAGGAAGGAGAGGTGCCTTTGCATGGGCTAACCCCTGCAGGAGTGGAGAGCAAAAGCTGCCAGTGGGTGCTGGTGGCAACGGGCTCCCCCATAGTGCTGGTACAGCAGTTGGGGTCCTCCGAGGTCGCGAGAGTGATGCAGCGATGAAACGCCGCCGCGGAGCTCAGCGGCCGGCCAGGCAGAGAAATCGAGGCCATGGCTCCATTAACAAGGTAGGCCGCCTCATTGATGTAATGTTCTTGTTATTTTTCTTTTTTCTTTTCCATTTATTGTTATTACCAACAAAATTCAATAAAAATACATGATTAAAAAAAAACAAGGTAGGCCGCAAGCAGATAAATAGTTCCACGGCTCTGCGGCAAGAGTTGGAGGGGGCTGCTGTGTAGCCAATCAGGAGCAGCATTGGTAGTACTGGTGGCCGCTCCTGATTGGCTGCCAGACCGCAAGCTCCTATTGCCTCGCGATCCAGCAGGGGCATTAAAGATATTATAGACGGAGCTGCTGCTTTGCTATACAGCCGGGCAGCGCACAGCTCTTGCTGCCCGGCTGTCATTTCTTTAAATTGCATGTGCGGCAGCGGCCAGTGGTCTAATGGGTGGTCCGGTGCACTCCCGGACCACCCCTTAGATTCGCCTATGGTTCCACCCTTAACTCCTGTGCAGTACAACTTCTGCTATGTTAGTCAAATATTTTTATTCTCCAAGACCCAAGCCACTAGATTTTAGTGTCCTTATTATTTGAATCTATCACTGAGTTAACATTTGCCTCTCTTGTCTAAGCCTGTATAATATTTATCTAACATTCGTTGGCGACTACTCTGGACTGCAAACTTAAAGTATCAGATTCACAGTAGACTTTAATTAAATCTTAGTGAATTCGCCTTGACTATGCTAATTCTGAATTTATATATACATCCTACACAAATATTTACATATTATATACATAAAGGTTTACCTTCCCTGTTTAAAGAAACAATCTCCTATAGATTAATGATCTCTGTGTTTTCCAAAGGTCATCTGCTTCATTTTTTATCAGAATGCTTACATTTTTCGATCTGCTTCCGCAAGTTGGCATAGTGCTTGAATGCAGTTCATGTTCTGGGAATGTTAAACTGTAATACATATGTACCTTTGACATGCATGCATAAATAAAGCCATGAGTAGGAATATTGTTAGATGCACTGTTTCCTGCAATAGTTAGATACGTTCATCATAAAGATTGTTCAAATTGATGTTAAACATTATCTACAACTTTGCTAGTATAAATTATATCTATATGTATAAATAAATATATAATGTATATAGCATAAATACTGTATATAAACTTTATGGATTACAAAAATATCTGATTTTTAATATAAAAAATGAATACATGTATTGAAACTCAAAGGATGGAAAGTATAGTAGACTGGCACCAACTGGCCGCATGGCCAATAGGAAGTATCACAATCATTCCTAGGCAGCACAGATGGTGTAATCACTGCCTCCCAGCACTAAGTTCATGGGTTCGATACCCACCATGGCCCTAACTGTGCGGAGTTTGTATATTCTCTCCGTGTGTGGGTTTCCCGTTTCCCACAATTTAAAAATATACTGGTCAATTGGCTGCCAACAAAATCAACCCTAGAATGTCTGTGTGTGCGTCAATTTAGGGAGACACTTGGGGTTTTAAAGTGTATAAGTTCTATATGCCTACATGGCACTGTCCTCACCTCCTCCAGAACAGGCCCTTGATCATATTCAGCTCCAGGCCTGTTAGGCCCTTATTCCAGCCCTGGGGCTCATGACTTAAAATAATGTAGAGTAGACTACAACCAGTGCTGCGGCGGCCTCACCAGGAAAGCCCGGGGTTCAAGAGGGGAGGGCTATCAATTTTGTCAGTCCCAGGGTAAATAATTTCTGATAGCAGCACTGCGGATGCAGCAAGGATGTCGGACGCAGTTTTTTGTAAGATCATTCATGTGAGTTTCCAAGGCTTGTTCTCGCGGTCATGTCAGCTAAATTTGTTTAACGAATGGAGCTTTTTCATAAAGGCGGGTGATTCTTAATCCACATTTATTTTTCAATCTGAATCTGTGGCCAACTTGTGTGTGTGACTTCTGAGATCATATTTGTACCAATATTATCAAAATTCTTGATTATGTCTTTGTTACAGTTATATTGGTTTTATGTTATGTATAGTCAAAACATGTTCTGTGCCATTGCCGAAAGAATGACCACAAAATTCTGTTTGACCTAGTTCCAATGACATAATACTTCTTTCATTTTCATTTTGCGCTTATGGTCGATTCAGAGCAGTTAGTACAGGTCCAAATTCGGCCCCATTTTCGATGGCGGGGGGGGGGTGCTGCGCATGTGTGCATGTGCAGACCCCTTGTGCGAATGCAGCAGGGAAACTCACAGTGTTTTATGGGCGTGCCCATAAAAATGCAGGCGGGTCAATGTGGACGGTGGGGGGTTCAGCGGTGCAGCGGGCAGTGTTCACCTGTTTGCTAAGCTAGATGAGTATACGCAGCCTAGCGAACAGGTCTGAATGAGGCCCTTTGTCTGAAATGCATTATAGAGTAGGGGCAAATGCAGGATTTCTAGAGTTTCCAAATGTCTGGACAACTGGCAGTGCCGGATTACCAAATAACCAGAGTGACCGTGTGGGCACTGCGCCTTTAATATTGATTTAATCTTGAAAGAAAATTAAGCTTTTAGTAATTGTTTCCAAAAAATAGAAAAAATGAATAAACTCAGAGAAACTTAAACTTTAATGTAATTTATCCATTAACAACTTAGAGCATGTCAACTGTCTCGGGGGCCTCCACGTTATTTAGGGGGTATTCCGACTGTCAGAACATTCTGACAGTCGGAATCCTGGTCTGTTCTCGCCCCGGCTCGATAGCATACCGGCAGGTGGAATTCAATGTTCCGCCTCTTAAGTGGCGAAAAGGGTGCATGATTTAGACAATCCAAGGCCTTTTTCGACAAAACAGATCCGACTAGTTATAAATTCGGATATGTATTGTCGAGATCCGTCTTCAATGTTGTCAGGAATTGCCCCCGAGATTGAATACCCCCTAAATCTGGCACTGCAACTATAAACCCTCTCTGCATTTGCCTATTTTAGAGCATTCTAAAAATCTGTTTAATGGGGGTTATTCAGACCTGATAGCAGTGGGGCGATATACAGTAGCAGAGATAGCCACCATCCAATCAGAGTTAAATCCGACCCCGTGCAAGTTTTGGAATGGCTTGCAAAAATCACACAGATCAGTGATTAGCTGCAAATCCATTTGCTACACACTCACACTCGAATGACTTCTCCACAGTGTGCAGTCTGTGCGTAACCCAGAACCTACTCTGCATGTGCGATAATATCAGGCTTATTGAGGCCAGAGCTGATGTCACAGACCCTCCCTGAAAATGCCTGGGAATGTCTGTGTTTTCCCTGATACCCGCAAACGGCGTCTTCCTGTCAATCAAATTGCAATCATAAAAGACACTGAATTTTTGCACTGAAAGTCCTCGTGCATGAGCGCTACTGTCTGTACACTTTCGCAGTCATTTGATAATTGCCGCCTTGGGAAATCACAGGGCTGTGATCAGGACTGAATAACCCCCTATATCCAGAAGCTCAACTCCAGAAAAAGCATCTGATTGTGAAGATATATGTGACGTCTGTTGGGTTACAAAACTGGATAGGCCAAATAAGTGCGAGTTAGATATGTCTTCACATATGTTCCAATCACCATAATGTTCATATTTATTATGGAACCCAAAGTGACTTGTACTCTATTACAATAGTGTTATCCTTGAATGAAATAAACAAGACAAATGTTGTATTATGTTAATATTCTATTATTCTGCAGGACAAATGGCCCCAAGGGACACTGTTTCTTTAGAGAGATTTCATGTCTTTTTTTTTAAATATTAAAAGTATTTTCAACACCATGGTGGTTCAGCATTAAATGTCATAAAAGGCTCCTAGATACATTTGGGGGTATTCAATTGTATTTGGCACCGTCTGCCAATAGATGGCACCAACGGAGCTATTCAAAGTTGCTCCATTAGAGCATTTGAGGCTGCATTTTGGGGGAGCTGCAGCGGGCGGCGGAGGGTTCCATTGGGAACGGGGCGCGTGAGCATCTGTAGCTTGCAGGATCATTTCGTTGGAATATATTTGTTTTATATATCTTCTTGTTGGAGACATATAGAGATATTATTATTATGATTATTATTATTATTATTATTATTATGATTATTGGTCATTACTTTAGAAACAGTTAACTTAATTGTTTAATTTATTTTCAAAGTCTATAATTTTAAGATCTGTATTATACTTTGCTTAGGCACACAACAAGCATTGAAATTTCCCAACTGTGCAGTAAATAGGTACCGTAGATACTTCACTATGGGATTTAATGAACTAAGCACTAGAAAGAGATAAAGGGCCTTATTCTAGTTCACTCTTTCTGACAAAATCCTTCTTAGATGGACAAAACCATGTGCACTGCAGGTGGGGCAGATATAACTTGTGCAGAGAGAATTAGATTTGGGTGGGGTTTTACATCAAAGTGAGATCTATATTGCAGTGTAAAAATAAAGCAGCCAGTATTTACCCTGCACAGAAACAAAATAAATCACCCAAATCTAATTCTCTCTGCACATTTTACATCTGACCCCCTGCAGTGCACATGGTTTTGTCCATATAAGAAGGATTTTGTCAGAAAGAGTAAACTAGAATAAGGCCCAGAGTGCCAGCCAACCAGCTCCTGTTATTTTTCAAACACGGCTTGTAACACAGCAGTTAGGAGCTGATTGGCTGGTACTTCTTCCCTCTCCACTTTATTGCTCTCCTGTGCTAATCTTATATTATTAGGTGTACTATATAGGTTCCCAAATATGACTAATATATTTTTCACCACTGTATAGCAAATTATAGTTCCAATTATTCCGTTTCAGTTTTTAAAGACTCAATGTAACATTGAAGATGTACAAGTTTGTTAAAATACTTCAAATTGGAAATATGTCCTAATCATTACTATTTAAATTAATTATAACTATTATCTATTAAAATTATTTGTCATTTATCTGCGGCTGCACATTTGTTTAAAATAAAATAACATTTGGATTGAAGTTGATCCTTTTATAAACCATGCATAATCTTGAAGCATCCAGGTTAGGTGGATTAACAGCTATGGAAATTATATTTTTGTCAGAACTAGAATAGGCATTCCTGTTTTTGCACAATACCCATCACACCTTATCTTTGTTTACTTGGAAGGAACACCACGATTAGCTCAATCAATCCAGCAGTGCCCAAAACCATTAGTATGAGTTTGCAGGTGTCTCATCTCTGGATAGAGCAACACTTGAATTGCTCAGTCAGGTGCCCAGAGGCGTAACTCTGGGAAGCAATGGAGTCATCTGCCGACGGGCTCCTGCTCCTAAGGGGGCACCTCTCCTCACCTGCAAGTTTGATTCAGTTAACTGAATGCTGGGACTTCTGTGGCATCACCCCAACCCCCTAATTACTTCACTTGTGATTCTGTGAGGAGATATAGAAAACATTAACTGTTGGTTGCTCTCAAGAACTGGGGTTGGCTACCCCAGCACTAGAAGCAGAAACCTTTATGATGGAGCTATTTACACATACCTCCCAACATGACCCTCTCCAGGAGGGACACAATTCTCTGTTTCTGAACTTCCCTCTTCATTTATGATTACCATCACCTGTGATGAAGCACCTTTCTTATCAATTAACCTGTTTAAAACTGGTGATGGCAATCATAAATTAAGAGGGAAGTCCTCCTGCGGAGGGTCATGTTGGGAGGTAGGATTTACCCCTGAATAAGAAGCAATTCTAGCTATATGAAATTACTACGCTATAGCTCTGGCTAATAGCAATGGTTTTTGAACTAACAATTATACATAGTCAGAATCTGCACACTTACTGTACAGGAGCAAATAGCTTTACCAGTAAGCCTGCCTGGTTTACCGGTAAGCCTGCCCAGCTTTACCAGTAAGCCTGCCCAGTAAACCGCCTGCCTCCAGCTAAACAGGTCACAGGTTTTAATCCTGGGTATGACTGCTAATGACCAATGGGTTTGTATAAAATAAACAATAATGTAAATAAATGGGGTGCAATGTAACAAAATTGATCGAATATTTTCGTGATTTTTCTTTTACTTATATAAGACTAGTAAGCGCGCCTGTAGCAAATGCTTCGAAAGTTAGTAGATGTAGTTTCACTCGCTGCCAACAGATGGCAGTGTTTCGAAGCTGCACAGACACTAGACATATATATATAGATGATGGTGTGTGTGTGTGTGCATGGGGGGCACCAATATTTATCTTGTCTCCAGGCAACTGGGACGAACTTACGCCACTGCAGGTGCCATCTAGTGGCCACCAGCGTACAAACCACTTGTATCCCCCTATAGAGGCGAGCAGCATTGTTAGCCTTTTATTATATAGGATGAAGATAGAGAGAGCGACGGAGGTGAGGGAAAGAAAAGTAGCAGCCACAGGAGAAGAGAACCTTCCAAAAATCCGTGCTATCATTTTCTCCAACTTCTCCCTACTATAGACTGCAATATGAACCTTGTATTCCATTAACTAGTTAAAAGGCTTCTATACCATTCTGTCCATGAGGGTTATTCAGACATGATCGTACGGCTGCAAATTCACAGGCCAGGTTGTTATAAATAGACGGTGCATGCGTATGGATCGTGGCGTGCATGCGCAAGGCCATCCTGAAATGAAATCCTTCTTTATTTTCCGTAAGCAAGGTGATTGGCAGAAAGCCGAAGTTTGGGGGTGGTAACTGGCCACTTTCTGGGAATATCAAGAAAAATGCAGGCATTTAAGGGGAAGTCGTGTGACGTCATCTCCGGCCCCGATCCGACTGCTTTTCTCACAGCCGCTAAGTCCTGGGCACCGCACAGACTGCCGTGCTAAGCAATTCTCAGGCTTGCACAAAGCGGGATTTCACTGCCGCGGGGCAGTTTTTTTCTAATCGCAGGGCTCTGCATTTTAGCAGAGCACAGATCAGGTCTGAATCACCCCCATGTGTCTTCCAGTCACCATTATCCAAAATCTCACACCCTACATTTATTTGCCAAAATTCTCTTTTAAGGGCAGAACGCAATAAAACTGGAGATGAGCGGGTTCGGTTTTACTTGGATTTACTCGGTTCTCAAAGCGGGTTGGCTATCCAAAACACTTGACAGCTGATAGCCAATCAGAAACATCTGAACTTGCGATAATTTGGGGATAAGAATAGAGTAAAACCGAAGCCGCTCATCATTGAGTATTCCCTCAGCTTAACCTCACATATACAGTTTCTCTGATAGCATTGCCACTTCTTACCATAATAGACCATGGGGTTTAAGTTATTATTATTATTATTATTATTGTTATTATTATTATTACTAGTTATATATTACTAGTTTATATAGTGCACACATATTACGCAGGGCTTTACAGAGTTAATTTGCCCATTCCTATGAGTCCCTGCCCCAGTGCAGCTTATAAGGTGTGTACACACGCTTCAATTTTCTTTAGATTCGATGTCCGATTCGATTTTCCATTAGATCTTTGCATTTAATTTGGCATTAGATCTGTACTTTTGCATTCTATATTGATTTCGATATCGAATCAGATTTACATTGAAGGTACAGTGTACACATTCGATTTACTGGAACTAATTCAATATTGCCTTGCCTGCACAGTCTATTTTTATTTTCGATATAGAGAAAATGGGAGTGCACATCGAATCGAATGCAGATCGAAAGCATCGGAAAAACCATTCGATTTCGATTCGACTTTGCTTCTATAAGCAAAATTGAATCGAAAACCTGTCAAAATCGAAGCGTGTGTGTACTACCCTATTAGCTATACAACCACATGTACACATACGCGATAGGGTTAATTTTTGTTGGGATCCAATTATCCTACCAGTATGTTTTTGGATTGTGGGAGGAGACCGGAGTACCCAGAGTAAACCCACGCAAGCACGGGGAGGATATACAAACTCTGCACAGTTAAAACCATGGTGGGAATCGAACCCATGACCTCATTGCTGGGAGGCCGTAATGCTAACCACTACACCAAGTCCTGCTCTATTATTTCAAATTACAAACCTGGTGATATCCGTTATCACATCTGAATTAAACATAAGGTATGCGAACTGGTATAAAGCTCTCCTGCCAACTGCGGCTTTAAGCTTATAGCTGGGGATATGATCATTATGTCAACCCTATAAAGGTCAACATGCATTGGGTCAACCACTGAAGGTCGACATAGCTAAGGCCACCCACTCCCTCTCGCAGGCCATGATCCCCCGCAGGCAAGCGAATGGATGTTTTACATAAACATCCATCCGCAGCCTTGCGTGTGGGGACAAAATCATTCGATAGTCGCCAGCCATCTAGGGTGCCCTGTGAGGGAAACGGGCGGGCAGCTGACCACCCCCCCCCCGCACCGGCATCATCGGGGAGTTAGCATGTGAACACCCAACATTTTTATGGAAACGCCCATGAAACACTGGACATTCCCATGGGCGCATCCTCCGGCCCGCCACCACACGCCCGCACTTTTGTGTGCGAGCACCCGTCGCATGTTCTACTCGCCATGGCCCCTTGCACACAGCATCTGCACATGCGCATAAATGACTATGCAGGGGAGCGTAGAAATTAGAATAACCGCCAAAATGCCAATGCCTTTAAATTAAGGTTTTAACTTCTATTATAAATAAACAGCTCTAACAACAACAACAACAACAATAATTATATACTAACAATGATAATAATCAATTAGAAACAAAATCCTAGTTTTTATATAATTTTTGGTGTTTAGTTTTCAAAGCGGTTCAATAGATTCATCTGGAATTCCGCGATGCTAATGGAAAAAGGAAATATTTAATTGACCTTGTTTTTTATACACAGGAAATCTTATTGCCTGGAAAAGATGTATCCTTATATATCCCATTCTTTTTGCAGCGCTGAAGAGTAAAGAATAAAATCATATACCAGGTGTTTCACTTGAGAGTGACAACTGTTTTAAAAACATCAGTGACCCCTTAAGCTCATATCCCAATATAGTTCATGTTTACGTGTCTCAGTACAAATAGGAAGAGAGGAGATACTGTAAACATTAGACTGTGTATTTACTTAGACTGAATTGTACTAACATGACGAGTTAAAGTTGGATCTTCTGCGAAACAAATGACATTTCACTATAAATGGGCCAGACATGAGGGAGCTATACTCTCAGGTATATTTACATGTTCCATCACTGATGGCTTTTTTGTTCAATGTTCGTTTTCTACATTAAGGACACCATATAGGACACAGTTACCTGGCTATGAGAATACTTCAAATCAGTGACTGCTGTAGTCATATATGTAATAGTTATTCATAATTGGCTAAGTTAGGGGACATCATACTTGAATACAATCCTCAGTTAGGGTATCTAGTAATTGCAGGGTTGCCTACTTTCTGGCCCAGGAGAAAACAGACAACCCGGTGCAGCAGGGGGCAGAGGGGGCTTGATGAGGCATAGGAGGTGGGACTTACTTTAGGAGGCGGTTCTGGAGAGTTACACTCAAAATCGCATCAACTGTCCTCTCCCTGCTCTCCTGATTTGTGGGGGCTGACATCACTGGTAGGCAAGGCTTAGGTCTGTGGCTGTGAAGGTGGGGCTTAGGTCCAGGGGTGGGGCTTAACTCAGATATTGCTAAAGAGGCAGGGTTTTAGAGACTGCATCAGCTGCAGCCCATTAAAGCTAGATAGGGCTGCTTTTTCCCAATGGAAGTGCTCTCTGCTGGCAGACCTAGGGGAAGAAAACACATCCCTCTGCAACTGCCCCATTGGTTGTGTTTCCTTTGGAAAGTCACTTAGGTAGTTTCTGTGGTTGCCAAATTTTACTAGAGGGCAGCTGCAATCCTGCAGGCACTAGGTAGAATGTGTCAATTCTTAGTAGGTCAAGCACATGACACAACAGCCTATGCCGCTGAAGAGGGGACATTGCTGGAGCGACCCGTGTCCCGTTCACAGTATGGAGGAGGCAGCACTGTCAGCTCCAAGTACTGCCTCCTCCAGAGCTCCCGATGACGCGCCACCGCCCAGCTCCGCCCCCTGTGACGTCACCGACTCGGCAATATGCCGTGTCGGTGTCGGAACTTTCAGACCGCATTGCCGTGTTGCTCTGGGGATGGGACCCGTGTCCTAATCCCGTGTGCGACACAGCATTTGCGGTCTGAAAGTAGTACACGTAACTCTGGGGTAGATGTTTGAAGCAGTGATAAGGGAGAAGAAGTGCGCCAGAAGAGAAGTGGCCCATACCAACCAATCAGATGCTCTGTAAAATGTTATGCACATTATAGCTGTTACTTCAGTGTTGATTGGTTGCTATGGGCCACTTCTCCTCTGGCTCCTCTGGTGCATACATCTACCCCACCGGGAGGCTAAATTAAATATTCCACCAGTATTAAATGATTACAGTTTGGAAGGTGTAATAGAGCTGTCAAGTGTGTGAATGTGGAGAAACCACCATTGTACACTTGTCATTTGTTGCAACTTGAATTGTTTACGTGTAGGAGGAACCGTCAATCCACGCATTATTTATCATTTTTATTTTATTATACATTTTGGTGGCCTGATTAAAGGTTCCAGGTGCCCTAGGCTTATACACACGTAGCTCCTCCTGTAATGCTGCTGGACACTGGTGTATAGGCGCTCAGGAGCTCGCCAGTCATACTGCCCATCTGCATGTAACGAAGGTTATACAACTGGCATGTTGGATCTAATGCTTGTGGTACGGAAAGGAGACTTTGGCTTTAGGCTGCCCCGCCTCCTCCCCGACGGGAGGGGGGGAGGACGTGGCCTTGTAACGTCACGCCACACACAGCCAGGTTGCCGGCTGTGTCCCCGGGACGCTCAGCCCTGCCCTCCCTAAAAAAATACCACTGAAGGGGTTAAACAAGTATAACAGATAAATTGCCGTACACCAAAATAGTATAATTAGCACCCTAAATTTCTTACATCTGAAATAGAAAACCTAAAGGTAAGCCATTATATTTCTGTGACTGCTCACCATGCACCTCTATAGCTCTTCATATCTATGTGTATGTCAAGTGAACTGACTGCACTGGATGATATCATACAAACATGTTTAAAATATCTAAGTAAATTTTGCCTAAGATGATATTGAATTGTTTTCCTTAGTGCTCAGAGTGTCCTTTCCCGTGATAGGAGGTTGCAGCACTGAACCGCTGGAAGATTTATAGCATTTAGTTGAATATTTTGATTTACATGAAACTGTCAAGGTTAAAAAATCCACAAAATTTATAGTGTTTTCTACACCAAAGATGCTTGGTAGCAAATTAATATCTTTCATATGCTCCTGCAAAGTAGTAACTCAGAGTAAGGTTTCCGTCCCACATGTTATGTCTCATTGTTTTAATGTCATTTACATACAGTAAAGTGTAGAATGCTTTTCTATAAGAATTATTACACATAAACGTGTTATAAACATGATTAATATACAATCTCTCGCACGATTTGGCACAATTTGTATCATTTAAAAATCACTGTAATTTGTTTTCTGCCCAAAAAATCAGGACGGGCTGTAAAGGCAAAAATGATCCAGTTAATGTTGTGACAACTTAGGAAAAATGGCTGAAATCCTGCTCTCTGGAGTAGAAAACTATTTTCAAAAACATAAAAAGTAGCATAACACAATGATTGGTTGTCAGAGAATAATGTTTATAATGACGCATTCCTAAAACAAAATGATGCAACTGGATTCTGGTTTTGCAGGTATGTCAATCTAATGATGGAGTAAAGTTTTGTCCGCTGACTTGGGCAATGTGACTGAACATCATCAAATGACAACTTTGGCATCTGTGTATTGTTGACTGCACTGGAGTCTGATGTATTCATTCACTGTAACCAGCAATTGTCCGCACCTGCACCTTGGCTCAGCAATTAAATGACTTACGGTGCGTACATGTGTACCATCGATATATCTGTCTTTCACAGATATATCGCGTCAGCTGTGCAACACAGCCGATGCCCGTTGTATCTAAAGATATATCGGCGCATCCTGCTGTGTGTACGGGCGATCCGCTGAGCACCCGTAAAGCCAAGCTGGGAGCCGCCCGTGATTGACAGCTCAGTGGGTGGGCGCCCGCCCATTTTTTATGTCAGTCCCGACGGATCGGGCAGTGCGTGTGGAGATCACGTTATCCAATCCGACTGTAGATATAGCTGATCAATTGAGATCTGAGAGAGAGAGAATATTTCACATTCCTTTAAATTGCATTATATGGACTACATATAATTAGAGTTAAGGAGCTTAATATGGTCTGTCAGAGAAGCCACTCTTCATCGATGGTGGGAAACCATTGATGGCAAAACTTTTTAACATCGGCCATAAACCATCAGTGATTTCTAATCATCGATGGTAGATGGCCATCCCTACTCTTATGGTCCAGTTTCAGCGGAAAACCATTTTTGGTTCAAGCTTCAATTGTTCCTGGCCATGCAGATGCAGGGAAAGGATTCTGAAGTCATGCATAAACTAAATACAAACTGTGAACTATCAATAGTAATCTGTGAACATCAATAGTAAAACCATTGACCATAGGTGGCAAAGCATGAATGGTTGCCAGCCATTACTGGTCAGTATCCAATCATTCTTCACCTATCTGTAAAACAATAGGGAAATAAACTTTACAGAGCTGCAACAAAATGACAGATTAACACTGAACAATGCGCCTGATTAATGTTTGGAAGTGAAGCAAAAAAGAAAGCAACTGGGCGACACCACGCTGCACTGTAGATGGGGCAGATGTAACATGTACAGATAGATTTACGTGGGTTATATATTTTCCGTGCAGGGTACATACGGCTGCTTTTGCATGTAGCCCACAAATGTTAGACAGCTTTATTTTTGCACTGCGATAGTTTTACCCTGTTTTTTGCTGAATATGTAAAAGTTTTAATTTTATGACCAATATATACGAAAATGCTTAATGTTGGGATATGTGAACCTAGAAAAATAAATCTATCGTCCATTCTACATTCTTATTAAGAATGTCAATACTTAATACTTAATGTCCTGAAAAGTTCTCTACTTCATCCCTAAACGAAAACAGCCTTTTCCTGAACATACAGGTGCGCAAATAAATACACATGACTTCTAGACTTAATGCTAACAGTACAGGCATTATTGTGTGACATACGTAAGAACAAGAGTGTCTGCCCCAAAACCAGGATTTCTGAACCTGTTCCTCTACATAAGACCCTCGGGGAGGTATTCTGTTAATTGTGGTGTAAATAACACAATAGTTTGTCATTTCGTTGACAGTATATCTTACCTTGTGCGTTCTGAACAGAATCAATTATAATAATTTCCTTTTTTTAAACAACATTTTACAAGTAACAAATGTCATGAGGTTATAGATCATTCACCCCCTGCAGCCTGCCCAGAAGAACTCAATAGTCTAAGCAAACAAGAGTTGCAGCAGGGGAAAGTCTATTTATTAAAAATACTTAGGAAAAAGTATGACTGTTTTCAGTGGTGCCTCTTAACCCTCTGTGGAGGATGGGGGCTGCCTCTGGCTGCGATGCCCCCCCCCCCCCCCCCTCTGCTGCTACCACCGCTGGTCATTGCCGCTGCCGTCAGTACCTAATGGTCCCTGCTGCCGGTCCCAACCCCCGTCACAGTTGTGGGACCGGCGTATGTGCAGCAGCTTCTCTGCATGCGCTGGCCCCCAGCCTCTATGGGCTGCTTCAGCAGCAGTCCGTAGAAGCATGTTTACAGTCCTGTGTCCGGCGCATGCACAGTACCATCCTTGGTACTGCGCATGCCCAGAACCTGTTTTTATGGGCTGCAGCCGCAGCAGCACATAGAGGCATCCCAGAGGGAGGGAATACCTCCCAATGGGACTGACTTGGGTAACTGGCAGGTCGGACTTCCAGTAGGAAGTCACTGACAGTCACAATGAAGCCAGCGCAGTCTCACAAACTACATCTGGCTTCACACAGTGATGGATTTTATCTGGGGGACTACAGTCCTGCAACCCATAGGTAAAAACCGCCAATGACTGCTGCAAATTCCAATTTATCTTATGTGCAGCAGGTTCAATCTCAGAATCCGATGCGCACTGGTGTGCACATTGAATTGGATGTCAAACACATGTGAGTTGGCCACTTTTCCCCTGATTTCTCGGCCCGATCTGACGGTATCGGGTAAAATCAGACAATATTGCACAAGTGTATGGCCAGTGTAAGATTGAATAAGGACCCATTTAAATTGTAAAACACACACACTCTATATCTATATAGCAATAACTATGAATATATTAATCATTAGCTGATACTAGATCATTGTAATTTCAGCACTACATAATGGCCCTTATTCAGATCTGATCGCAGTACAAATTTGTTTGGAAAATGGGCAAAACCATGTGCACTGCAGGGGGGGGGCAGATGTAACATGTGCAGAGAGAGTTACATTTGGGTGGGGTGTGTTGAAACTGAAATCTAAATTGCAGCGTAAAAATAATGCAGCCAGTATTTACCATGCACAGAAAAGAAATAACCCACACAAATTTAACTCTCTCTGCACGTTACATCTGCCCCACCTGTATTGCATATGTTTTTGCCCATTTTCCAAACAAATGTGCACTGCGATCAGATCTGAAGAAAGGCCAATGTCATTTTCCATGTTTTCTGTATGTTTTATTCTTTTTTTTCCCTTGCAGTAAATTTTGTCTTTACTTTTTGAGCACAAAGTACCGGTCGCAGTGGTAGACCATAGCAGTTTCAGGCCTAATTTACAGCAAGGCTACTAACAGGTTCCCATCACAATGACACACCGCATCAGGCACAGCAAGTCCATACAGAATTGCCTCATGATACAAGTGAATAGATGGGGAAGGGTAATGATCATTAAGAAACTGAATGTGACACTGTTCATCTTGAGATATCAAGTGCTGTGATGATTGCCCCTAATTATTCACCTTAATGCTGTCTGCAACTGTCAACATCTTCCCAAATGATTTTTATTTTTTGTGTTGTCTCTTCACCTCCTCTCTAGAATTTGGCAATTGTGACTGTCCATTGTTATCTTTTTTATGATGAATCACTTTCCTGTTGCTTTTTTTTATTCAAACACAATAAGTTATAATGCGGCAATTGTTGAGCATGATGGGCTGTATTTATTAAGCCATTTGGGTAAGTTTAATATTTATAAGTTTCACTGACTATGAAAAGCAAAATAATTTGCCTGAGTTTCTGGAGCAGGTATGTAAATTGAATATATAATAGACCCTTAATTCCAAGTGGTTACTTAGTTAAGCGTACTGTAAGTCGGTAAAAAAAAAACAACTAGGTAACCATACTGCAGGAACAGGGATCACAACTAGTATACACAGCGTACTTTGTGATGCGTTTCAAAAAACACATTAAGCAGAATAATATATATGGTTAATTCAGGGCCATGAAGAGCCTAGGGCTGCATGGGTACTGGGGGTGTGGCCAAATATGGGGAAGCATGGTCTCCAACTCCTCTGCTGGTCCTGCCCTCTTCATCGTATACCCTACCTGTATCCATTGAGGTGTCTTAAACAGCTAGAAAAGAAGGAGGTGAGTTGGTTGGGTACGGATCATTTGGTCTTCAAGCATTTGGTCAACATGAATTGGGTTGACATCTTTAGGTCGACATGCAGAAAGGTTGACATGGGTCTAGGTCAACATGGGTCTAGGTCGACATGGGTCTAAGTCGATATGACATTAGGTCGACACAAGCATTAGGTTGACATGGGCAAGGTCAACAGTCAAAATGTTTCACTGTTTTTTGACCTGAATGTTGAATGGACACTAAAACATAGCACCGCATCCCCTTGCATGGCTCGCTGCACTCGGCACACTCTTTTATTCTCCCACCATGCCCTAGTGGATGGTAGGGCATGAAATACCTCCCGTCGGCACATGTCGGCTCAAAAAACAGCCAAAAAAACCCATGTCGACCTTTTTGACTGTGGACCTTGCCCATGTCAACCTAATGCTTGTGTCGACCTAATGTCATGTCTAGACCCATGTCGACCTTTCTACATGCCGACCTAATGGTGTTGATCCAATGCATGTTGACCTAATGACTATACCAATTGGATTTGGGCAGAATAAACTACAGGGCAAGGGGGATATTTATTAGAGCTGATAAATTGGAGACAGATATAACACCAACAAATCAGCTCCTAGCAGCTATATCTCAAACACAGTCTGTATAATTACTAGAGATGTGCACTGGGCACTTTTTGCCTTTTGTGTTTTGGTTTTGGATCTGTTTTGGTTTTGCTAAAACCTCCCATTCGGTTATTTTTGTTTTCTTTAGATCATAAAAAATGCTAAAATTACACAATTTTTTTCGCTTCTACACTATTATTAACCTCAACAACATTAATTTCCACTCATTTCAGCCTATTCTGAACACCACACACCTCACAATATTGTTTTAAAGCCAAAAGGTTGCACCGAGGTAGCTGGCTAACTATGCTAAGAAACACAAGTGAGTGGCACAAACACGTGGCACATCTAGGAGTGGCACTGCAGTGCCAGACAAAATGGCAGCTTTAAAAACTAGACCCCAAAATGCACATAATGCAAAGAAAATAGGTGCAAGATGGAATTGTCCTTGGGTCCTCCCACCCTTATGTTGTATTAACAAGACCTGCACAGTTTAACAAACCAATCATTTCACCAACAGAGTCTCCCACAACTCTGGCTGAAATGATTGGTTCATTTGGGCCCCCACAAAAAAACAGGTGTTCTGTCTGCTGTATAAGTCCAGGAGTGCTTCTAAGTCTACCGTATAAGTCCAGGGGTAACCTGTTTGGTGTAAAAGTCCATAGGTGCTGCTTAGTCTGCTGTATCAGTCCATGGGTGCTGCTAATTCTGTATAGCGGTACTTTGTATTGATAGAAATGGAGGACAAACAATTAAAAGATCGGGAACCACTTCCTATTACTAGTACTGAAGCTGCAGCTACCAGTCATGACATTGACAATGTCAATGTCAATTGCCGATGCCCAATGTTGTAGAGGGCATGAATAAAACAAAAACTAAAATTGGCACTATGCCATTTACAACACGAAGTGGCAAGGTAAGACTAAGGCCTTGGCTTATGTTCATTATATAATAAGGAATAAGATTTTTTTTTAAAAATAACGCTTGTTAAAGCACAGGAACCAACTGTGCAGTCAGAGGTATCGCAAAACCCCATGGAGAGACCCTACCAATGCTGTACGGGAAGAGAAGGTTCCAGCCACCATTTGCACATCTTCTGCAAGTGTTGGGAGAAGCAACTCCAGTCAACGTGTTCACATTAAGATTGAGGATGTCAATGTAGAAGTTCACCAGAATGAGGAGGATATTGGGGTAACTGGCGCTAATGAGAATGTTGATGATGACGATTCTGATGAGAGGGATGAAAGTAAGTTTTAGTTGTATAGTGCATTTTCTCCAACAGGACTGAAGGCACTTTACAGACATGAAACAATGCACATAATACATAAAATTTGGGTAGTATAGCAATAGGTATGTCATATGTGGGCAAATGGTCTGGCCTGGCCTTGCTTTTAATCTGGGATAGTATTTCTGTATGGTTAGAAGCAAGGCAGCTTGCTGACTTTCAGCTTGCTGTTTTAACAAAGGGTGTTATTAACTAAGGGTAGCACCTGGACAGTTAAAGAAACAGTTGAACAAACATTGAGCAACTACATAAAGAAATACCGGAAGAACACAGAAGAACATAAAATTAAACATCATCCACTGAAAATCCAGAATTCTGCAGTGAGTTACCTGGCCCAGCATCACCTACAGTCTGCACAGCCAGGACAATGAACTCCATACTGAACCAATCTCTATACCAGAGCCATGGTTCCTCAATCCTGTGCATTCCCTATTCACTCTGCATGCTTTCTGACCCTAGCAGGGTGTGTTGTGGCATGGCCCACGGTGCAAAGCTGTTAGGGATCAAGGGTGCAGGTGGAGGGTGAAGAGGAGGATAGGAGGATAGAGAGGACTACTTTGTCCATTCTCTTTACCTGCTGCCTCGTGTCCTGACCATCCCTGCCATGGCTTACTTCTTGCCTCAGGTCTCCTTACCTGCACCTCATGTCACCTGTCTGTATCCCCGTCCCTCTAGATAGAGCAGGGCCCTCCTCCCTCCTGTTCTCACAGCACTCTTCTTGTATTTCAACTACAGCTCTCTTACTCATCTACAATCTATACCTGCATCTATTCTCATTCACTTCCTTATCTCAGCTGTATTGTGTACTAAGAATTGTGCTTTAATTGTGTTATGACTAGTTCTGTGTACCCTGTACTGTTCTTTTGTGTTCTATATGTACAGTAATGGCTGGTGCAATCACCATGTGGTGCCGCTGATTGGCTGCCTGGGTGCTGCACAGCTCAGTAATGATATGTTCCCCATGTCTGTGTCCCTCATTAGAGTACATCTAGTATATATATCAGTACTGTTACTGGCTACCTAGCTGGCTGTGCAATCACCATGTGGCGCCGCTGATTGGCTGCCTGGGTGCTGCACAGCTCAGTAATTATATGTTCCCCATGTCTGTGTCCCTCATTAGAGTACATCTAGTTTATATATATATCAGTACTGTTACTGGCTGTGCAATCACCATGTGGCGCCGCTGAATGGCTGCCTGGGTACTGCACAGCTCGGTAAATATGTTCCCCATGTCTGTGTCCCTTATTAGAATGCGTCTTTTGCATATCTGTATGTGTGATGTAAATCTGTACTGCCATTGTTGCCTGTTCCTTGTACTGATAATCCTTTGTATTGCAGTATGTGCATTGTTATTTTTAATGTCTGTAAAGCGCCTTGAGTCCTGTTGGAGAAAGTGCGCTATATAAATAAAACTTACTTACTTACATAGACATAAGAGAAAACATTAAGAGTAAGCAAAATTCAGGATTGGTGCTGGCATTTAGATTAATAACTTCCACCAGTTGTGTATTCCACACTAACAAGGTACCAGGTGAGGCAGCCATCTTGGGCACACTGTGTAGGATTTCCCTGGGTAGAATAGGTTACCCTTAGAAGAAATGACACAAAATGGGGTGATTGTAGTGTAGAGTAAAGTAGAGAGGATGTGTGTATTTTGTGCCTTGCCTTAGATCCCACCTCGGATCAGGAAGTTTTGGGGGGCTCGGATCTCAGAGATCCGAACCTGCTCATCCCTAATAATTACAGATGATTGGTTGGAACCTTATACATCTTCAATCTCCAATTTATCTTTCTCCAAACTTTGAAAAATCTCCCTTAATTGACATCTATTATTCCACACATGGAAATAGAGGTATGCCAGCAGAAATGTATTGCCACGTTAAAGCTCACACTGTAGGGGGTAAATATACTAAACCTTCTAAAATTGAAAATAGATGATATTGCCCATAGCAACCAATCTTATTCTGTCTATTGTTTCTCTCTTGCAATCTAGAACAGTGGTTCCCAATCTGGTGTACTTGTACCCTTGGGGGTACTCTGCAGACCAGTTGGGGGTACTTGAAAATAATATTGGCAATGGTGGTAGAAGAGTCAGAAGTCTCCCGATGTTGGAAGAAGTCTCCTGTTGCCATGGAGATGAACCATGTTGCGTCACTTCTGGTTCTGTCTACAGTGTCATCAGCACCGATAGAATCTTTAGTAAATTTACCTATAAATGTCACTTTCCCATCCACAGAAAGATCTTTAGATGTTAGTACCCTTCTATATTTAGCAACCAGCTTACATGGGGCTTTTTGTTTATTTTTAAATACTTATCCACTCATATAACCATATGGAAACATATATATTCAATAGCACCTTTAAAACACTCATTTATAACAAAATAAATAAGATTTGAACATATACAAAAATGTAAAAAAAAATGTATGCGCAAAACTAAATAAGCATTTATTAAGGTTTTTATATTTGCAATGTACAATAAAATGGGTATATTTTATAAACTTTAGAATTGTGAGGGTATTATAGTTAGTTTTTAAAGACATAAGAAAAAAACCAGCCAACATTTGTTGATACAATACATGACAATTTCCTTTTTAGGTACTGTAAGTTCAATTTTAATGAAACTCATGGGAATATCGGATAATTTTTTTTCAAGAGGATTCAATAGAAGGTCTGTGAAACATCATACATTAATCGTTACAAATAAACTTCAACCAGTCTTTGAACCAAGAATGATATTCATTTCATTTCAACAGATGTAAGGTGTAATAATCAAAAAGTAACTTCCCAGCCTTTGTAGACTTAAACATGACTTGGAAAGGCACTATTTTAACCATATTTTATTAATTGGCCAAGGTGATTTATTTAACAAATTTGTTAAATTAACATCTTTTGGGGAAATATTTTCAGGAGATGAAAACTTTCCTTATATTTATTACAAACCTTCTTTCGCTAAAAAAAAGCCTAAAGACCACCAAGAAGCCCTGTGATTTATTACCCTAGAAAGTATTGCTTGGCTTTTAGGGTCTTTAATTTGTTTTACACTGTATATTATTTTCTTTATTTGGCTTATTTTGGGCAAGCGGCCCTTAATTAACTCTTAATAATTCTTTGCTAACACTTTTTCAAGATTTTTAGTATATTGCTGTGTGGTATTGAATTTTGAAGCCTAAAAATACAAATTGGATACAAATTCTATCAAGAAAAAAAGTAAAATCCAAGTAAGAAACAACAATGAGAAACACGCACAATAAATGTACACCAAATTTGCTGAATTCTTCAAATGTTTTCTAGTCTCTTACAGCCCTATTCTAAGATTTTTTTGCACACCCTAATGTATGTATGTATGTATGTATGTATGTATAGATGTATATACATATTGTAAATACATATATATATCTATTTATATACATATATATATATATATATATATATATATATATATATATATATAGGGGGTGGTTGCTGCCTGGCTTTCTTCTTAATGTTCGCAGCTGCCCCGGTGCCTTCAATAGGAATTGGTAGTTGCAGAAAGAATGCGGCACTCGGAGGTCTTTTCAACAGTGTGTATTGAAAAAAGATGCTACTGACGTTTTGGAGCTTGCGCTCCTTTATCAAAGTATACATTTGAGACAGTGTGGTAGGGTACATACCTACCTTAAATAAGGTGTCCTCCATCCTGACCTGAGCTCCAGTCCCCGCCCGCTGGAAGCGCCGCGACCCGGAAGTCGGAAGTCGGCCATAGCCGGAAGTGACGTGTGGGGGAATGATCTCTCTGCTCTGCTTGAATTTAAGGTAGGTATGTAACCTATTTTTCATTGTCACACTCTGCCTCCCCCTGCCTCTCCCTGTTACCCACTGCCTTGTTGCAAATTGTGATTGTGGGTTGGGGTGAAGGAGAGGGGCCCAAATTATTATTTTGCACCTGGGCTCACACCCACAAGTTCCACCACTGGGCTCTACAATATGAGACACAGATATATTACTAATTTATTAATGGTTCCCCTAATGGACGATAAGGTTTTATTTGACTACACTAGAAAAACGGCTGATGGCGTACGTGCAACAATATATTACATTTTTTAAATAACAATCTTTAAAATACACTATTTCATTGCAAGGAACTTGACTCCATTCATAACACATTCATAAGTTTCAAAATTAGCCCAGTTTCCCAATCTGCACTTTACTGTCCGCTCAATACTCCTGTGTAGTACTGGAAGATCCTGTCTGTGCAATTTCCTTTTATTAATGCACAAACAAAATATGATGAACTAAACATGAAACTACATGTTCTTTTTGGCAAGCAGTATAGATGAGGTAACTGCAGACAGTTATTATTTCCATCTGTACTACTCAAGCATCGTGTGACATTTGGATAATACGAGTAGACATGCGTATATAGAAAACGAATGCAAAATAGTTACGTTATGTACTTGGATACATTTCTTTTGCATCGCCTTTTCTTTTTTTAATCCAATTTTTCCGGTTTAAGTTAAACAAACATTCAAACAATTCACAACATGCTTCCAAAAGTCCATTAAGATTGTACAACTTAATGAGGTTTTGACGATTTAAAGAGGCTGCTATTATTACAGGAAAACTAATAGGCAGGATGTCAGGGTATTAAACAAGGCATCAGCATATTATATAATGGGATACGGTCATTAGGTCTACAACAACTAGGTCTCATGCATTGGGTCGACACCACTAGGTCAACAAGCAGCAAGATCGACATGGGTTAAGGTCGACATGGGTCAAGGTCAACATGGATCTAGGTCGACCTGTGCCTAGGTCGACATGACATTAGGTCGACACACGTATTAGGTTGACACGCGCTAGTTCGACAGTCAAAAGGTCGAGATGGGGTTTTTCACTGTTTTTTTGAGCCGACCTAGCCCATGTCGACCTAATGCTTGTGTCGACCTAATGCCATGTCGACCTAGATCCATGTCGACCTTGACCCATGTCGACTTTAACCCATGTTGACCTTGCTGCATGTCGACCTAGTGGTGTCGACCCAATGCTTGCCGACCTAGTTGTTGTAGACCCAATGATCCCAACCCTTATATAATAATTGCAGAAGGTCTATTCCTGACTCCGAAATGAATGTGCATTGGAAGCCATAGTGACCCCCCCCCCCCACACACACACACACACACACACACAACATATTTTGGAAGACAGGACTGATCAAAGAGAGTAGAACTGGATTCTAGGAATCGACAAGTTTGTGAGCGGAGAGGTGGCAGGCAAGTACAGCTGACAGGGGGTGTGGCCAGACAGAGTGGGGCACCAGATGGGGTGGAGCTGTGGTTGAGACTGCAGTGACCCAGCATATTCTGTATCCAATAACACATAAATGTGCCAGTAATAAGTAGTATCAGTATCTGCCATATCTTCTACATAGGCACTTTAATGGATTCACAAGCAGAATGGATTCCAAGTATGGGGAGATCATGTCAAGCAAACCTTATTTACTTTTTTTGAGACAGAGTCTAAAGTAATAGATAAAGGAGTGGCAGTAGATGTAGCTTATTTAGACTATAGTAAGGCTCTTGATACTGTCCGACATCGCAGACCGCTACAAAGCATGGTATTGGATACAAGAGGGTTGATTGGATAAGATCTTGGTAGCAGGATAGGAAACAGAAAGTTGTAGTAAATAGAGTGCATTCACAGAAGGGTAATGTAATGAGAGGCGTACTCAGAGATCTGTACTTGGGCCAGTGCTTTTTAATATCTTTGTTGGTAACATTGCAAAAAAGTATGCCAAGTTATGTCAAGAGCATTGCAATTACAGTATAATGCCAAAAAAATGCAAAATCATGCACTTGTGTCTTAAAAATCCAAAGGCTAAATATAGTATTTATGGTACTATACTGAAAACTACTGAGGAGGGAAAGAATATATAAGTCACTATTTCAGGTGGTTTAATGGCAGGGAAGCAATGTAACAAAGTAATGAAGAAGGCAAGTCAGATGATTGGTTGCATAGGGAGAGGTATCAGCAGTAGAAAGAAAGAAGTAATAATGCCACTGTATAGGTCATTGGTACGGCCTCATCTGGAATACTGTGTTCAGTTCTGGAGGCCATATCTCCGGAAGGATATAAATATATTAGAGAGTGTACAAAGAAAGGCAACTAAAATGGTGCATGGCCTACATCACAAAACTTACCCAAAAAGACTAAAAAAATCTCAACATGTATAGTTTAGAGCAGAGAAGGGAAAGGGGGGACATGATAGAAACTTTCAAAATATTATGATTGGAGGTACCGGAAACACGGTTGTGCTTGCCCAGCAGTTTTTAAGCCTCCTGCACCGAAGACCTTCGCCTATAGCAGCCGCTTTTCCCAGGAGAATTAGGTCCTCCTGGCACTCAGATGCCCCCAGGTCTTAATACTGACAAGGCAGCTAGTGGAGGCTGGGCAAGACAAGGAGTGACTGAACCGGATATCCTCACAATGGAAACAAGGAAACTCCTGTGACCTCAGGTAGAAGGCCAATAAATGCAACAATGCACGGGGTGTAATAATAACAATAATGGTAAATGCAACAATGCACAGGGTGTAATAATAACAATAATAGTAAATGCAACAATGCACATGGTGTAATAATAACAATAATAGTAAATGCAACAATGCACAGGGTGTAAAAAGGAGTTAAGCGGAATATGGGAATAATTCCCAAGTTAGTTTTCACAAGACTGACAAACTCCTGGGAAAAGGGAACGACAGCTTCAGGCAAGGGAACCGGTGACAGCTAGAACTCCTGAGAGGTAACAGGACCAAATGCAGGGTATGACACAAACAGGCAAGGAAAACCTAATACCGGCATCTGAGGAAAGGGCTGAAGGGAATAAATAGAGAAACCCTTCCCATGGACCTCTGGGCCAGTAATCAGTGTAATTAGGAAAGGTGTGCTATTTACCCAGCCACCACCCAAAGCCCTCAACAACTGTTTTCCAATGTCCCTGTTGTCCGGGCAACCACCGAAAGCCTCCTCCATCTCCTTTTGACAAGCTTACCGCAGTGGGGAAAGAAAGATGCCACTGGCTGCCTAGCAACCACCCAGATGTTCGCCTAGACAGAGCAGCGTCTGAGGCAGCAGCAGCTGCGGCCCGTTCCCTGCAGCTTTGGAGGCTGTAACAGAGTGGCACCCCAGGCAGCACTGTGGTCCCTAACACAAATATATCATGGGTTTTAACAAGGTCCAGGAGGGTATTAGAACACAAGGACATGCAGTGAAACTGGTGGGAGGTGGGTTTAAGGGAAATCTGAGGAAAAATTACTTCACAGAAAGGGTAGTGGACAAGTGGAGTAGCCTCTGAGGTGGTAGTGCTGACTGTATGTTTCTCCACGAAAGAAGCAATGATTTCCTTTTCATTGGTGACTATTATTTAATGTTTCCAGCATTTCATTATAGTTCTTTATGTACTCTGGACGTTTGGCTTTCATATTGTATACTTGTTTTATTGTCACCCACTATTAATATTTCCATTTATAGTTTGCTGCTTTGTGATTATTGTGTTACTCTTCAATAGTATATAAAATATAAAAAAGAAGCATACATAAGTCTATACTTAACATTTTCTGAATCTAATGGAAGCTGGAAGAAAAATTAAATTAGATTATCTAGCTCAGTAAATCAATGTGTGCAATTTACCAGCTTTATTGTAAGGTTACAAAAGGACACTGGTCCGTCAAACCCAATATTTCATCACTTCTAATTTTGACCAAATGAAAGGAAAAAGTAGACTCAAGGGCCCTTATTCTGATAGGTGCGGATTTCTCCGCATGCGGTCGTACCGCCGATGGTTTTGGACTGCGCATGTGCAGAGGTCACTCTGCGCATGTGCAAGCGGTTCCGCCGCACGTGTTCTTTACACGCCGCACAGGGGGCGGAGAGGGGCGTGAAGGGCTACTTAGACTCATTACCCTATGCATACGCCCCGCGTTTCATGGGCGTTCCCATGCAAACGCGGGGCGTATGCATGGTAATGAAGCCGTGACGCTTGTGTAGGGGGCGGGCATCTGACATCGCCGGATGTCAGCTGCCCGCCCCCATACATGATTTCATACGGACAAGTGTCCGTGTGGTCTAGGGTGGCGGGAGCTGGTGGAGCGTGCGGCCCTGCATTCGATGTTCGGCGACCATCGAATGCAGGGGCTGCTCCCAAGATGGAGGAGGCGTATCCCCGTCCACTTTCATGCGGACCGCCACATATCCGCGTACGGACGGAGGTAGCGATCCGTATGGAAGGCGGGGATTCGCCTGCACGGTCCTGGCCGCATATTCTGATCGGGCCGCACCGATCAGAATAAAGGCCCATATGTGACAATTGCCAACATAAACTAGCAGGAAGAAAATAAACATTTCCTTATCACAAAAATGGCAATTGTATAAATTCCATTGATTTTATATGCCGAATATTATTTGTAGCCATAGAAGCAGTGTCCCAACAGAGGAACAAGCGGTACTTAACTGATAAACCCAGGAAATCCATGTATTTGGAGGATAGAAAATGGTTCGTCTGGTGCAGCTGAAAGCATGGCAGTGATCAACCAGAACATATGAGAAAATCTCTCTTATGACATGAGAGTCGGTGTGTATCTCGCTTGTCAATTTAGAAGATGGAGTATAAAGGGGCATACACACGGGGCAATTTCAGCCCCTTTTCTAAGCGATCTACATCAGTAGTGTTTACACTTTAAAACAATTACTTAGTTAAAAGCAATTGTATTTATTAAATTATTCTGTTTAGTTTTTATGCTCTTTGGGTTAGCATCTTTTATGACTTAAATTATAATGAAAGAACACAAGGCATCTTAAAAGAAGCATAGGGAAAAATGTAATTCCGCGTGGAACTCAAGTGCTTTAGAAAATGAAAATGGCCACAGTCCACTACGTACGGCCAAAAAGGATATTATTATATCGTTTCACAAGATAAAATGGAGCTTTTCCCTGATGAGTAAACACAAATGCTCCAATGCGTCCGCTTAGTATTGGGCAAGGAATGCCTTACTTCTGTGCACTCCCATCCATTGGCCTATACCCATGCCTTGCTCTATAAACTTTTGTTAATTTGTAGAAATAACTGAACTTACGCATATTGATGCACATAGCACTATTTAAAGGAATTTGCACTTCATCCATTTTGGTACATAAATTACCGCCACTTCAGCATAGTGCGCAGAAACTTGACATGTGATTTTGGATCTGGATTCATCTTCATGTTTTGGTTTTGCAAAACTACTCTCAAGTGTTTTGGTTAAGATTCTGATTTCAGTTTGCTTTAAAATCAATAAAAAAAAATGATAATCAACGATGACAATTGATTTCATTTTTGCAATCCAAAATTTGAAATTCAGATTTAAAATCCAACTTCCAAACCATGGGATGATCAAGAGATTCAGACAGGGTTTTGGATTGGATTCACAAACATAACCTAGATTTGGATTCTGGAGACAGGTTTTCAATATATCAAATATTACTAATTGTAGGTAAAATAAAATATCAAATGTAACAGATTTTAAATTATACAAAATAACCCTTGCACACACTGGGGTAAATGTACTTAGGGGGGTATGCAATCTCCGCCGTTATTTCTGACAGGTTAAATAGCCGCGGGCGCCTTTTCAATGCTGTCTTGGCCGACAGCATTGAAGAGGCAGATCGACAGAATGGGACCGTTTTGTCATTAACGGCCGTGAATCGTCGCGATCAAGGACGAACCTTGGAAAACCACGTCCGTTTACGTAGATACACCCCCTTTTCACCGATCGCCAAGCAGGACATCCTGCCTAGCGATATGCTGTCGAGCAAAATGAAATGAAAACGGGCCAGGGTCACAGCTGTCAGGACGGACCGACAGTCGTGACCTCGGATTGCATAATCCTTTAAACAGCTAAAAAGGAAAAGAGGTGCTGTTGCCCATAGCAAACAATCAGATTCTTCATAATTTTTAGGATGCAATAGAGAAATGATAGACATAATCTGGTTGGTTGCTACTGGCAACATCACATCTTTTGATTTTTAGAAGCTTTAATAAATTTATTTCAATGTATCCACTACAATATGACAGCTTAATGACTAAAGTAACAAATTATGTCATAATCAACATGATTCAGATATTTTGAATTAAATTGAATACACAGACAAGAGACAAACTGATGACAATCTATTATTCTTAACTATTATTATTATTATTATTATTATTATTATTATTATTATCATTATATAAGCACACACATATTCCGCAGTGCTTTACAGATGATAGTTGAACATTTACATCAGTCCCTGCCCCAGTGGAGCTTACAATCTCTATTCCCTACCACTTGTACACGCACACACAGACACTCTAGGGTTAATTTGTTGGGAGCCAATTAGCCTACCAGTATATTTTTGAATTGTGGGAGGAACCGGAGTACCCGGAGGAAACCCATGCAAGTACGGGGAGAATATACGAACTTTGCACAGTTAGAGCCATGGTGGGAATCGAACCCATGACCTCAGTGCTGTGAGGCAGTAATGCTAATTATAATTTCATTTTAAATGTAACCATATATTATATCAAATTTAAATGTTTATTTGCTTTATTTAATGTGGATAATGCATTGAAAAGCTAAATAAAATGTACACTGCATTATTGTAAGTAAGTTTAATTTATATAGCGCACTTTTTGCAACAGGACTCAAGGAGCTTATTAACAATTTATCAAATTTAGCAATATTTGTTATATACTTATTTGTAATTCTGATAATCAAAATCATAATTTGCCCAGGATTTTTTATTATTATTATTATTATTATTATTATTATTATTATTATGTTGATGATGATGATGATGATGGTAGTGAATTAACTCCTTTTAAGAGGCCTGTGTAGACTATTTTTGAAATGTCTTTGGTAAATCAACAATACAATTTTACACATCATTTTATTAACAAGCCTCCAAGATGTAAAAATCTTTTTTTTCCAGCCATTTTTCTTGTAGTTTTATGCAGTGCTTTTAAGGAAAAAAATTATGATTGTTTTCAATTCTCCTGAGACAGGATCATTTCCTCCTATTTTTAACATAGAACGCTGATTTATTCTAAAAGAAATAAATTAACAAAATACATATATACGTAACTCCATAACATTTGTTCCATAAAAGTGATATTTTACAGGTCTACTTTTTACTCTGTAGCATGAGATTATCACCAAAATGTCTATACAATTTGAGTAGCAAATACTTTACATAGTTTCTGTTGACCACAGCACTGAGGTCATAGGTTCTATTCCCACCATGGCCCAAACTGTGTGGAGTTTGTATTTTCTCCCCGTGCTTGCGTGGGTTTCCTCCCACAATCTAAAAATATACAGGTAGGCTAATTGGCTCCTAAGAAATTAACCCTAGAATATATGTGTGTGCGTGTACATGTGGTAGGGAATATAAATTTTAAGCGCCACTGGGGCAGGGACTGATGTGAATGTTCAAATATTCTCTGTAAAAGCGCTGCGGAATATGTGTGCGCTATATAAGAAACTGTTAATAAATAAATAGGGGTTACCTAATGGTGTGTACACAGATATGGCTTCCGATGTTGGCAAAATAGTGCACATAGGAAGCCATATCGCAAGCTGATTGTGTACTTTGTAGGGCTTGCGAGCCCAATGCACAGCCGATGCGCGCTCCTGAGTGAGAGCAAATCGGCAGCGACATAGTGAGGGCCGCCAAGACTATATAGTGCAGATCTGCACTATATAGTCTTTGTGCTAATTACTCACTAAAGCTCTGGCGGACAGAGGGGCTTCTCCTGGGACTGCAGGGCTGATGACCCGGAAGTCTGCCCTAAAGAGGAGGGCGGGGGTGTGGCCTTTGATGTAGGCACAGTGGGGGGGAAGCTGTTGCTTTGCCGCGGCCCCGGGTGTCGCAGCACGCTGCTATCTGTGCCCCTGCCCGGCACCTAGTGTCCAGCTCCTCTTCTCTCCTTCATGCCGTGCGATGCGAGTCCCGATGCGATCAGGTCACATCGGGACTCGCATCGCACGGCATCATGTCGGCCATGTGTACACACCATAACTCCTAATCCCAACTCTTATTTTAATTAACATAAAGTTCAATGTGTTATAATAAATAACAAAATTCAAAACATCACACATGATTTTAGAGATTTTATCCAGATTTTGACACGATTAATATAAATAAATAATGTGTGTGAAAGGAGAACTTGATTTTGTTGCAGACTTCTCCATGAGCACTAGGATTGAATAAGTTTCTCAATTGACTTTGAAATGTAGTGATTTTCTGAATTAGAGGCTCATAACTTATAATCAAAACTTTGTGTATATTAACATGGAAATGTAACTATTTTGATTCGGAGTTAACCTGGGATTTTCTAGGGTATAGGATTTTAATATTTATGATGATAGAATAAAAAAAGTCTTGGGTGCAGTAACAAATAATTTATTAACAAGTCTTAATTATTTCATCCCTATTCAATCCTATCCAGAATTTCAGAAAAATACATTTATATACTAAACCTTTAAGCATGTGTGCATTGATATCGAAATACAAGTGAAAAGTACAATTTTAATTTAATGTGCCTTGTCAGCATGTTAAAATGTGATTAGATTGAACAACACAGCAAATTCTGCCTTTATATATAAATCACTGTGTTTCCAAGAAAGCAGAAAATTTGCAGTTTGATTTGGAGGATTCAGGTTTCTGCATTGGCATGTGCAGGTTAAAGCCAAGGTGTCTGCACCTGGATGGTTGCTATGGTCTCCATCCTGCATCTCAACCGGTTCCCAGGGAAGAGACAACCTCATTTTGAATCCAAGATGGCTGATGTGACACTTCTATTTGAACACAAAAGCTTCACACCGGCCACCTTGGATTAAAAAATTAACTTTCTCTTCCCTTGGAACCGGCTGAGATGCAGAGAGGAAAAGCTATGGGCTGCCTTAGTGTAATGGTTAGCATTACTGCCTCACAGCACTGAGGTCATGGGTTTGATTCCCACCATGGCCTTAACTGTACGGAGTTTGTATATTCTCCCCGTACTTATGTGGGTTTCCTCCGGGTACTCAAACTTAACCCATGAATGTGTGTGCATGTACATATGGTAGGGAATATAGATTGTAAGCTCCACTGGGGCAGGGACTGATATGAATGTTCAAATATTCTCTATAAAGCGCTGTGGAATTTGTGTGCGCTATATAAGAAATTGTTAATAAATGAATAATAAATAAATGAACAACCGTTTAACACAGAGCACATGCTTATGGGTTTATTCTAACACTATAACAAGAAGAAAGGAGTCATGCTCTGATCTATGAGAAATAATTGTTGCTGATCGACAAATTACAAAAGCTGTAACTGACATTTCCAGACAATTTTAAATCAGTCATTTAACAGGGAGAACGATTATATGCAAATTCACTGAAGGTAGTTCTTCCAAGGAGTGGGCATCCCAGAAATATCACCCAAAGTTTAAACATTACACTGGTCAACAGCATTTTTGAGCAGTCATCGGGGGGGGTCCCTGCGGCGGATGGGAAGTCAGCGGCAGGGTCCCTGCGGTGAATGGGAATTAGTGGTGGGGTCCCTGTGCCAGATGGAGTGTAGTAGCGCTACGAGTTCCCATTTGCCGCCAGGCCCCCGCCCTTGACTGCCCATCCGCCGCAGTGACCCCGCTGCCTGCATCCCTGCTGCCCGGATCCCCACTGCCCAGATATCTGTGGGGGGGTGGTCGTTGCCCAGATCCTCGCTGCCCAGGTATCGGAGAGGGGGCACCGGTATCGGGGATGGCGGATAACTTGAATTTAAAAAAGGGGGGGAGATGGGGAAAAATATGGCAATATGATGATGATTAATAAATGATTAGGACATAATACCTTAGCTCATAGTAATCTGAGGTAGGTGGAAGGAGTTTCCCAACATGTTTCGTCCTTAGGACTTCATCAGGTGGTGTGGAAAAACTGACAGAATGTGCTGTTTATTGTATGGTACATAAATAGTACTTCCTGTCAGTTTGTCCACACCCCTGATGAAGTCCACTCATTATCATACTGCCATATTTTTTCCCATATCCCCCCTTCTTTTAAATTCAAGTTATCCACCATTTTTTATTGTTAGCATCTTTATAGCTAATACCCTTGTTATTATATTTTATTGTCTGTTTTATATCTTAATCTTGGAGGTGAATTGCTCTTGATTCTTTTGTCATTTTACATTTTTACTCAGAATAAATATCTTTTATATGCAAAGAAATTGAGAAAAGTGTAAGCCACTGGAAAGGCTTAAGAGAGACTGCTGCACCATATTGGTTGGATTCATTTTGTGAAAATTGTATGGACTAGCGCGGACAGACTCTCTTTCTCTCTCTCTCTCTCTCTCTCTCTCTCTATATATATATATATATATATATATATATATCAATATATAGACGCAGGTGGCCGCACTCCCAATAAATAGTCAGGATACAGGTATCTTGTCAATAACGTTTCGAGGTCTTTATTACCTCTTCATCAGACTCGAGTCTGATGAAGAGGTAATAAAGACCTCGAAACGTTATTCACAAGATACCTGTATCCTGACTATTTATTGGGAGTGCGGCCACCTGCGTCTATTATTGGGATCCTGCACAGTGGAGTCTCTGGACCGGCACCCTTACAGTTACACGTTTGGCGGTGATGCTGCTTCCAACAACCATGTATATATATATATATATATATATATATATATATATATATATAGATAATGGAGAAGGCCTGGCACTCCCGCAGCTGGGTCCGAATACCCCGGTGCCTTCCAGGACAGGTAGGTAGAGGAATGGAAGAGGCGGCACTCAAATGGGATTTTTCAAAAGTGTATTGTGGCAAAAGAAAGGACCAACTTTTCGGGGTCTTAATCACCCCGTTGTCAAGGTGCAAGTGGATTTCCACTTGCACCTTGACAAAGGGGTGATTAAGATCCCAAAATGTTGGTCCTTTCTTTTGCCACAATACACTTTTGAAAAATCCCATTTGAGTGCCGCCTCTTCCATTCCTCCCTCTCTCTCTCTCTCTCTCTCTCTCTCTCTCTCTCTCTCTATATATATATATATATATATATATATAAATGGCAAAAGGAACTCCAATGGCTGTAAATATAGCGGGTGCCACGGCCAAACAAACATGTACTCCTCGATCGGGAACAGGTCGTCCTGACGAAGGGAATATAATAAAAGTTCCCGAAACGTTGTCCTACAAGACCGTCTGCAGGTCTCTTTATTGATTTGCTGGGGAGTGCCAGGCACAGGGAGCCCCTGTTGCCGATCGAGGAGTATATATATATATATATATATATATATATATATATATATATATAGCTCATGTAAGACAGCACTCAATTTTGAAAATAAAAGAACTCACATTTTGTGGTGCACAGTCCTGTAATGTAAAGATACAGAAGCATTTTTTTGGGAAGAACCGGCACACACTTGTAGAAGTCCAATGTAGATTTATTTAAGGCATGAGATGGTATACAGATACGGCCCAACAGCCGTTTCAACTGATATTCACAGTCTTCCTGTCTCACACACACACATGTGTGTGACTATAAATATATACACGTATTTATGTGTATGAGGTGAGAGATGCACTGAAGATTGTAATTATATCAACAACTGATTTTTAATATTTGTTAGCTGTGTTGTGTCACACAGTAATTACTTTCAGATAAATGGCTTTGAATACAGAATTTTAAACAAAGACGAGCTACAGACTTAATGAATGTTTCCTAATAACATTATGGATGCAATGGCCAAGTATCAACTGTTGCATTGATTTGTAGAACCGAGACAGGTGTTGTCAGGACCTATATTTCAATTCCATCTGCACACTTTTCTTTTTTATTTTAGATGACATTACTGCGTAAATAAATTCTCCGGTGTAATGAACGTTAGAACACAGATTTGACAGAGCATCTGAAAATAACCTTGAGCCCTTCAGCTTGGACAGCAACATTCAGGCATTTGTATTTTTTTTCTTCTCCACGTTGCACCACGCATCGCATAGTCAAAGAATTAATAACCTTGGGATGACCTTCTTGTAAAACATGATCCTTTAAGCTTTTAGGACTTTTTACTATGATTTTGCCGTGGTGGACTTGCAAGAACATGCCGCGTATGAGCTTATAATGAAGTTTGTGCTTTGAAATTCATGGGACTAAAACTGTTACAAATTTGTGCTTATGGAACCTCAGATAATATAGTACGAAATCTAATCTTATTGCACTCAAAAATTCCTTCGCCAACTGTATTTTGTTTCAGAGAATTTGCAGTTTCTCAAATTAAAAGCACCAAAGTGGATGTCTGATCGGCGTTCTTAAAATTGAATTAAGAAAATCTTACAGTTATTTTCACTAAATACAGTAACAAAAAGTGTCCAAAGTCATTTTGAATTCTACCTGCAAACTCAGAGGCAGTGAAGTGATAATGTGTCTGGTTTTTTTCACCGGCCAATCAGCTCCTAGCTTTGAAGTTACAGGCTTGGTTTGAAAATGAAAGGTAGGAGCTGATTGGCCGGTGATAAAAACCAGACACTTTATCACTTCACCGAGCTTAATAAATCTACCACATAATCTGATATATATTCTAGTAGTAGAAACCCATGCTTTATGGAATGTATTCTATGGGATGATACAATTATATGTTTTAATATACCACATATATTTCAAAGGAGAGCACTGGTAGAAACACATACGCTTAACTGGGTCTGGCATGTTAGGTGGATAGTTAGCATGTTGACACGCATAAATGCCACAAGAGAATGTTTATGTGGTTGAAATGTCAACTTGTGGCATATCAACATGCTTAGCATATTAATAATGATTATATAGACATTCAAAATGGCTGATATGTTGACATGATGGACTGTCATTAAATTGTCGTGGTGGTCTAGTTGTGGGTCATGTGACGACAAGTTCCAGAGGAATAGTTTTGGTGGAGATGGCCCCTATCGTCAACCCCACTCCGTTGCCTCCCCGTTCACCTTACAGCATGACCCTAAAACACCCAGCAACACCTAACTTTAACTGTCTGCATTCTGAGAATGTAGACATTTCACTTGGCCACAGTTTATGGCAAGTATTCAATGCCTGGGGTGAGTGGTGACAGCGAGCAGGATTGCCTGCTCGCTGTCACCGCTCGCCCTTACAGTATTCAACTGCCCCCCCAATACGCTGATTCCCTCTCGCTCCGTTTTGGGAGCGAGGGGGAATCAGCGTATTTTGCTGCAGAAGCAGCGAAACCCGCAGTGAAATGCAGCCGAGTCGCTGCATTAGCTGCTGGTTTTGCAGTTTGGGGGAATCCTTGCCGTCCTGTGACAGCGAGGATTCCATCGGCACATTAAATGGAGCGAGCGGCCATAAACAGTGAGGATCGCTGGTTCTCTGCAATCCTCTCTGTTTAACCCCCTCGCCGGCCGCAGCGACCATCATTGAATACGGGCCTATATGTCAACATAGGGAAAATGACAATATCAACACATTGAACTATGAATGTTGACATAGTGGGGGGGATGCGCTAACATCCGCGCCCCCTTACTGCCGCACATCGCGGCTACCGCAGACCTAATTATTGCATATTCTCTAACATATGCGATAATTATGGCAAAGGACAGCTCTTGCATTAGGAGCTGTCCTTTGTGATCTTGCCGGTGATGTGTTGCGGGTCCTGGCGGCTCCCTCCATTACCCGGGGCTGCTGCTGCTGCATGCGTGTGGGCTCTCCTCCTCCTCTCTGCACCCGGAAGAGGATACAGTGCAGGGAAGAGGGGGTCACAGGTCCAGGCAGCACAGCGCTGTGCTGCCTGGACACAGTTGAGGGGGGAGGTGGTGTTGGCGCAAGTTACTTCATTTTTATTGCTTACTATTTCATAATTTTTCCATATTCATAATTTTGCCCAATGGAGCCTCACCGTTGGCATCAGCCTCAAACTGTTGTTCACAATTGATCATTACTTTTAAAGGCACAGTAGATATTTAAAAAAATCACACACAATTGTCTTACTTTACATTCCTTGGTTTTGGACAACGCCTCTAGCTACTGAATTTGGTCAATCTGGATAGCATAATTTAGTAATAAAGGGGCTGATTCAGACCCATTTGTACTGGTCCAAATTCGGCCCTGTTATCGATGGTGGGGGGGTTCTGCGCATGCGTGTATATACGCATGTGCAGGCCCCCTGTGCGAATGCCTTCGATGGGTATTACACTCGCTGAGGAGTTCACATGGATAGGGGGCGGCAACAGAGGAACATCCAGCATTTTATGGGTGTCCCTATGAAAATGCTGGGTGTTTCCCCTGGGAACGCAGGCATGGTGTTGCCTGCTCAGGGCGGGCAGCTGACAACACATCAGCGCCCGCTCCCTTTTCGTCAATCAGCAGCGGAAATAAAAATCAGTTGAGACTAACTTTAATTCCCAAAGAGGAGTGAAATCCTTTGACATCGGGTGACCATCAAAGGATTTCTCTGCTCTTTGGCCCCATGCGAGGGGGTGTGTTCTCATTCAGTGGGGCTGCAGGTGGCGCTGACCTGTTTGCTAGGCGGCAAGTATATGCAGCCTAATAAACAGGTCTGAATTAGGCCCACAGTGATTGATGAAATCAGTTTATAATATTAAATATTTGCTTGAAAGAAGGAGTTATCTAGAAGAGAAAAACACACCTAGACCATTGTGTTTCATTCCCCACCCCCATGTGGTTCAATGTGTGTGTGTTTGTTTTTCCTGTAGTGGTCAATGTATTTATTTATTTATTTTTTTCTGGTGGGGGGGGGGGGGGATATTTGTGCATTTATCCTGTAAAAACAGTGTGTATTTTTATTAATGTGTGAGGGGCACTCCAAAATGTCTTGCACATGGTGCTAGTAGACCACAGGCCAGGGAATGGGCACTGAGGTGG
This sequence comes from Crinia signifera, assembly GCF_055691185.1. Classification (NCBI taxonomy): domain Eukaryota; kingdom Metazoa; phylum Chordata; class Amphibia; order Anura; family Myobatrachidae; genus Crinia; species Crinia signifera. The sequence continues at coordinate 443,475,722 of NC_139217.1, read as the reverse complement.
GCAGTGAAGGGGGTAGGGAGTGCTGTGAGTATAGATGTGTGGGCTCGGATTTCCCAGATCCGAGCCCGCACGAACATCATCAATCCGAGCCCGTATCCGAGCGGCGCTCAGAGCTTCCCGCCTGACTCAGATCCGGGTGCGGGCAAAACGTCATTGCCCGGCACCGGATTCTCACGAGATCCGGACCGCTATATAAAGAGCGAGCACCCGGCGCCATTTTTCACTCGTGGTTTGAGCTGGTTAGAGAGAGTAGGATATTCTGAACTTTGTTAGATTAGGTTAGGGCGCTGTGTTTTTTTTTGCTGCTGGGGCTGCTGCCAGTGCTAATACCCCCTGCTGGTGTATTTTTTACAGCCTTACATAACTAGTAAAAATATTCTCTGCTGGTGCATCTACTGTACTACTGACATAAATAAATATTAATAAATTAACAGTGTACTGGTGCATCTACTAAATAAAATAATATCTCTGCTGGTGCATATTAATTATACTGCCATATATATATATATATATATATATATATATATATAATATCTCTTTGGTGGTGCCTAATTAATTTACTGCCGTATATATAATATCTATCTGGTGGGGTCTCATTAATTTACTACCGTATATATAATATCTTTCTGGTGGTGCCTAATTAATTTACTGCCGTATATATAATATCTTTCTGGTGGTGCCTAATTAATTTACTGCCGTATATATAATATCTCTTTGGTGGTGCCTAATTAATTTACTGCCGTATATATAATATCTTTCTGGTGGTGCATAATTAATTTACTACCGTATATATAATATCTTTCTGGTGGTGCATAATTAATTTACTACTGTATATCTTTCTGGTGGTGTATAATTAATTTACTACCGTATATATCTTTCTGGTGGTGCCTAATTAATTTACTACCGTACATCTTTCTGGTGTTGCCTAATTAATTTACTACCGTATATCTTTCTGGTGGTGCATAATTAATTTACTACCGTATATATATCTATCTGGTGGGGCATAATTAATTTACTGCCATATATATATAATACCTCTCTATTGTTGCATCAACTGCCATATATACTTGCACTCCAGTGGTGCTGTCCTAGGGTGTAATATATTGCATAACTCCACAAAAGTAATGGAGATCCAAAATATGGAGAATCCTCTTACTTCTGAATCTGCTGCAAATGCAAATAGTAATGATGACATAGACGATGATATGCCATCAACGTCGTCTGCCAAGTCCGATGTCCAGTGTCAAAGTACGGGGCATGTAAAATCCAAAAAGCCAAAGTTGAGTAAAAGGAGGACCAAAAAAAATAAATTCTAATCATTGGAGGAGAAACGTAAAATTGGCAATGTGCCATTTACGACACGGAGTGGCAAGGAACAGTTAAGGCCCTGGCCTGTATTCATGACTGGTGGTTCAACTACACATGCAAGCCTTCCGGGCGTGGCCACGGCTGAGGGAGAGTGAGGACGCGTGAGGCAGTGCTCTCTCCTGACTACATCCGTATGCAATACTGAGCGGCGAGTTGGTGTTGGTGTTACCCGCCTTTCGGTCTCCAGGCCCCTGTCTCTGTCCTCCCGGCTGTGACGTAGTAGCCGGCGCCGTGTGGACCTGTCGCGGTGGGTGACGCGCGGCACGTGTGCATCCACCCCCAGTCCTGGACGTCCAGCGTTCCTGTCGGTGTCCGCCGCAGCGTCTGGCAGCGGCACGTGGGGACTCGCGCAGTCAAGGGGTGAAGCTGGCGGCGTGGCTGGTTCCTGAGGCTGATTTCCCAGCCGCGTACAAGTACGGCATTGAAGCCGAGTGTACCTCCATACACCCCTCAGTGGTCCTGCTCGCGGTTCCTGTTTGCAGGGTGACCCTAACTCAAGTACATCCAAATCGCTTCAACCCCTGTATGTGCCTATCCAGGTATTTACAATACTATCGTCCACAACTGCTGTGAACGTCTGGCGCAGATTTTGGGGGCTATACACCGATAAGATTGTTGGAGCCGGCAAACTGCACCACGCAAGAACGGGTGCCACGTGTGTGAGCGGCAGGGGTGAGTCGGACATTGAAATTCATTCCATGCTATATGCCACAGTCTTATAAAGTGTGCGGTGGTAAAACTGGCGGTGCGCGGGGTGTTATATACCTGTACAAGTTACTGGGCCCTAACGGACATAAAACATTAAAATCCTGTTTTGCCTATTGCTCATCCGGCTGGACCGGCCTGTCTATCCACTCCGGGATTCAAATTAAAGTATACCAGAGTGCGGTTAATACACTATGGGGAAGACTGGCACAGCAGCCTCAGCAGCTGCCCGCTTGGGCAAATACGCCAGGACACAGGCTGGGAACACCTCACAAACCTCTATCACCACCCCTCAAACCACCCCTTCAAAAGATAAAAGCTCTGCCGCTGCACTCGAGGTTACGCCCGATGCCACCCTGCAACAGGTTTTAGATGCTATTAAGGACAGTGAGATTCGGTTAGGGGAAAAGATTAATAATATACAGGCCGATGTTCTGCTGATAAAACAAGATGTAAGAGATGTGAAGAACAGGCTGAAAGAGGCAGAGAGCCGCATCTCGGTGGTTGAAGACTCAGGCATTAAAATACAGCAATCAGTTGCCGAGATGGCGTCCCAGATCCGTGAAATTAAATTCAAATTATCAGACGTCGAGGGCAGACTACGCCGCAATAATATCAGGCTTGTGGGGCTCCCTGAAAAAACAGAAGGTGATGATGCTTCCCAATTTGTTGAGCACCTTATAACTCAAAATTATGACGCAGCTTCATTTTCAAAACAGTTTGCTGTTGAAAGGGCTCACAGGGTGCCCGCTAGGCCTCTCCAACCTGGTGCTCCACCTCGGACACTTATTTTTAAAATGCTAAATTACCGGGACAGAGATATGGTACTGCGCCTGGCCCGTACAAAGGGCGCGTTGGAATACGAAGGTGTTAAAATTTCAGCTTTCCCCGATTTTTCACTCGACGTCCAAAAAAGCAGAATTCAGTTTGCTGATGTCAAGAAACGCTTAAGGGAACTAAACTTCAAATACTCTATGCAATACCCTGCCAAGTTAAGAGTTATATCAGACGGAGTGTCACATTTCTTTTCAACCCCAAGAGAGGCCGGTATATGGTTGGACAATAGGGCTCCGGCGGGACACCAGCTTGCCCCTTAATACGATATGAAGCCTTTTCTTTTTTCTTTTTAAGGTTTCAGTCAAATTTACTAGTCAGGGGAGAGGGAGAAGAGATAACTGCCTCATTTTTTTCTCAGTGGTCCAGGGTATGATAGCCCCATTGAGAGTGAATTTTTTTTTCTTTGTTTTCTTTTTTATGTCTTTTTTATCGTACTGTAATTTTTTTGTTTTTTCTAGGTTCTTTTCTTGTGTTCGACTGGAGGGGTTAATAAGTGTGCCTAAAGGGGTTGGGCATATGGGGTGGGGGGAGGGGGGTAATTGTGCTTGTTTATGTGTAGTAATGTGTAAGAGGACGGTGGAAAGCCACGATATTGATGGTAATAGTTTTGTTATCAGCGGGGAGCACGGTAGGCATATAATGTGTTCTAATAGTGCTCGTTCTCATGTAACTTGGGTCTACTGGTATATTTATATGTTTCTGCTGTTTAGATGGTTCGTATTTTAGCATGGAATACTAGAGGTATAAATGACAAGGTGAAGCGCTCTCTGGTTTTGCGCCAGGTGAGACAAAACAAAGCAGAAATAATATGCTTGTCTGAGACCCATCTTACAGGCACGAGTCTTCGTGCCCTTAACAGGCCATGGATCAATCAGGCATATCATGCTCCCTTCACCTCACATGCAAGAGGTATTTCTGTTTTGTTTAAGAAAACTGTTTCATTTAAATGTAATAGAGTTAAAGTTGATCCAGGTGGACGTTATATTTTTATAGAGGGAATAATCAATACCAAATATTTACAACTGTTAGCCATCTATATTCCACCCCCGTTTACATTTGATGTGTTGATTGCTGCTGCCGATTTTGTGGCAACCACACCAGAGGTACCAATAATATGCATTGGTGACTTTAATAATGTGCAGGATCCCAGTCTGGATAGGTGGAGTAGGACTCAGGCAGGCTGTAGTAGTGATAGTTGCTCTAAAAACTTTAGGAATTTTATAGATAATCTTGGCTGGATTGACCCATGGAGGGTGAGAAATCCATTGACTAAGCAATATTCGTGTTTTTCAACTTCATATATAGCATTCTCAAGAATAGATCTTGCCCTGGTTTCTAAAGAATTGTTACCTTCTATAGTGAATATATGCTACAAAACAAGAGGCATTTCAGACCACTCTCCGTTGGAACTAGAGATAGATGACTCCACCAGTAGATTTGGATCCTTTTGGAAATTTAATGCCACTTGGTTAACAAACACTGAGGCTATGTCAGGTCTAGCGGAACAGTGGTCTGAATACTGGGCGTTTAACAAGGGCTCAGCACCAGATACGACAGTTTGGGATGCTTTTAAAGCTTATGTTCGGGGTACCCTTAAAAAAAAAACAGGTGAGATAAAGAGAGTAAGTAGGCAAAAAACGCTAGATCTTGAGAACGCTTGCAATATCTGTGAAGCCCAATTTCTATCAGATAATACCCCTGCAGCTAAATTGGCATGGGATCAAGCCAGAGAAAAATGGCTTGATTTCATAAAATCTGAAAATATAAGATATACTAAAATTAATACCCAGAGATTCTATGCGTTCTCAGATAAGGTGGGCAGTTACTTAGCATATCTCGCACGGGTTGAAAAATCCTCAAATACTGTCTGCGAGGTGTTGGATAAAAATGGGGACCTGCAATGTAGTACAGAGCGCATTGGTATAGTATTTAAGGATTTTTATGAAACCCTGTATTCCTCTAATAATCAATTTAACCCTCTGCAATTACAGAGTTTTTTGAACAATATTGAGCTACCCTCCTTGCACCCAGATGATAGTATTGCCCTGGATGCCCCTATTAGTTTGGACGAAATAATACAGGCCATAGAGATGCTACCAGGGGGGAAGGCCCCTGGCCTTGATGGCCTACCCATAGATTTATACAAAAAATATGTAACCTTTTTTGCCCCATTATTGTTGGAACTTTTTTCATCATGTTTTGAAACAGGTATATGCCCTCACACTATGTTGGAGGCCAAAATTATTTTATTGCTGAAACAAGGGAAAAATCCCACTGATCCAGAGGCATACAGACCAATTTCCCTGATCCCTGCGGAAGCGAAAATACTGGCAAAGTTATTGGTGACTAGATTGAACAAGGTCATGGGAAAAATTATTCACCCCAATCAGACTGGTTTTTCACCAGGTAAATCCACTTCATTAAATATCAGAAAGGTGTTTAGGCACCTTCAGATCCCGCAAAATGTCACGGATACATCGGCAATAATGACCTTGGACGCCGCTAAGGCATTCGACGCAGTCGAATGGAAGTATTTGTGGGCAACTTTGAAAACATTTGGTATAGGTGAAAAATTTATTAGGTGGATCCAAATCTTATATAATAACCCCACAGCCAGGGTGTCAATAAATGGCTGGACATCCGCTGCCTTCACCCTTCAGCGGGGAACGAGGCAGGGCTGTCCACTATCGCCAAGTCTATTTTCATTGGCTATTGAGCCCCTGGCGTGTGCTTTAAGATCTAGTTCTGATTTTGATGGCTTTGCAGCCGGCATTAATCCGGACAAAGTGGCATTATATGCCGATGATCTGTTGATTTTTATGCGTGATTACACAACATCAGCTATTAAAGTATTAAACCTGATAGGGAACCATGGGAAATATTCAGGTTTTAGAATAAACACTAATAAATCTAGCATAATGGCTCTGAAGCAGTGCGCACCTGGTATGCGACAAATTGCCCTACCTATTAGCTGGACTGACTCCTTCAAATATTTAGGGATAATGGTGTCGAGAGACCCATATAAATTTTGGCAATTGAATATACAACCACTGTTGGAATTTATCACAGCAAAATTTAAATCCTGGAGCAAGTTGCTGCTCACCGTCACAGGTCGGATTAATTTGATAAAAATGATTATTCTGCCTAAAATCCTGTACATTGTTCAGCAGTCGCCAGTATATTTGCCAGTATCCATGTTTCAAAAACTTAATTCCCTGTTATCATCATTTATTTGGAGTAACAGCAGGGTCAAAATTCAATTGAGTACCTTAACGAGGGGTAAAACCCAGGGAGGGTTGGCTATGCCTAATTTCAGATGGTACTATGTAGCAGGGCAATTGTCACATATTAGGGACTGGGTCACTATGGAGGATAATAACAATATAGTCCAAATTTTGCTGGGCCAAAGTAATGGCAACTGTACCCCACTCCAATATCTATTGAAGGGTAAAATAGCCCCAACCGATCCCCCCTTGGTAATTCAGGCGGTCAAGATTTGGCAGGAGGCCAATAACCTCACCCGATTTTCCGATATTGAGTTAGACCACCCCTTGTCAGACTATTTGAAATTCAGGGAATTGAAAATACTTCAGCCAGATGCTGTTTGGGGTCTATATGGGGTGACTACCCTTAGTCAATTTTATGACCATGGGGTCATGAAATCTTACTCTAATTTAGCATCAGAATTCTTATTGCCAAAAGCATTCTTTTTTAGATTTCTACAGATCAGGAATGCGTTAGAAACCCAATTTAAGAATAATATGCCAATTTTCTCTGCTTCCCCAATTAAAACAGAACTTCTTAAGGAGGGAGGGAGGGAGGAAAAATAAAATTGTGTCAAGGCTTTATAGTGTAATCTCAGAGGCGGACAGTGCCGGTAGATTGGATTTGTTAACTAAAAAATGGGAGGCTGATGTGGGAGTATTCTCGGCTGGTGAATGGGAATTGGCCCTATCGTCAATACAACACGCAACCAACTCTATAAGAATGCAGCAGGTGCAGATGTACGTTTTACATAGAGCATATATATCCACAACCCGATTAGTTAAGATGCATGCCAGGACATCCCCCATCTGTCCCAAATGTAACAGGATGGAGGGTACTTTTTGGCACCTTCTTTGGGAATGCAACGTGGTGCAGAAATTTTGGGAAGAAGTAATATTAACTCTTATTCAGACAAATATTCCCGCCCACACCCTTAACCCTAAAAGCTGTATATTATCCATCTGTACTAATGTAGGTTTGAACAAATATGATAGGTTATACATATATAATGTATGTGCAACCGCTAAAATGATGATAGCAAGAACCTGGCATTCAAAGAATGGCCCCGATTTTGCAGCATGGATTGCCTTGGTCAATTACACAGTTGCACAAGAAAAATTTATATATTTAGGTAGGAATAAACTGAGCACTTTCTTCAATATTTGGCATAGATGGAACACTTCTGCTTATGCAACACGCTGACAACCAGCAGTAAATCAAGTTCAAAATAGTGTATATCACGTGGGGGATAGTTTTCTTTCCCCTTCTTTTTTCTTTTCACCTTCTTCTTGACAAATCATATTTCTTCTTTTTTTTAGATTCCGTCTTTATCCCTGGTTAAGATATATTAACCCTTAACACTGGCACATGCACTTTAAAATATATATGTATGAATTATTAATCACCACAAGTGTCCTATTATATAATTTAGATGACCATGGTAATACTGCTCAGTATACATAACAAGATAATGTGTCAGCTTGTTGCACAGGCGGGTGGCTGTGGGTGGTAAGAAGTGGGGCGAGCAAAAAGTGGGGTTAGAGGGCCCAAGAATGAGTAGGTAGCTTAACTGTGCATAATTATGAGTCGATACTGTGTTTTCTCCGCATTTATCAAATGATTATTGGTGGCAGTAACCGCCACGTCCTCTCGTCATGTGTTAATGTAATGTATGGATGGAGTGTAATACATTCCACCCAACTGTCAATGTGTGTTTTAAATGTTATTTGTGATTTTTTATTGTCTTTCCTTTTCTGTATAAATGCAAATAAAGATGAATTTAATAACACATGCAAGCCCTCCTACTCGCCCCTTTAGAAATTTGAAGAGATTTCAGCTGTCATCAAAAACACAGCAAACATCTCTGCCTACTAAAGAAGACATGTTCTCACAAACCCCCAAGGAGAGCCAAGGGTGTTGGTGGTTGCGATGCCTGACGTTCCCATCACTGTACGGGAAGAGGTGGCTCCTTCCACCATTTTCAGCACTCCCTCTGCATATGCTGGAAGGATCACCCACAGTGCAGTTCCTGATTTAGATAATAAAGTTGTCAATGTTTTAGACCCAGAGGAGGATATTGATGTAGATGGCACTGAGGAGGAAGTTGATGAGCAGGATGCTGAGGTGGTTTGCTTAAATGAGGCAACAGGCGGGGAAACAGTTGTTGTCCATGGAATGAAAAATGCCAGGGCAGTGGACCAATAAATTCACCTCTATGGTCTGGAATTTTTTTTATCCGAATCCGGACAACAAATGTATTGCCATATGTAGCTTATGTAAAGCTCCAATTAGCAGGGGTAAGGATCTTGCCCACCTTGGGACATCCTCCCTTATACATCACCTGAAGACCCTTCATAAATCAGTGTTTAGTTCAGGAACTGTGGCTAGCAGTCCAAGGACACCTAAATCCCTTGGTCCTCCTATTGGAGCCAAACGCCTGAAAATCACACCACCAACTGCCTCCTCATCAATTTCCTCCTCAATCCGGATCGGGGCGAGTCCTGCAGGCCATGCCACTAGCAAGACTGACTCCTCTTCTATCCAAGATTCCTCCGGAGGATCCTGCAGTGCTATGCCTACTACTGCCACTGCTGCTGTTGCTGCAGCTGGGAGTCAGTCATCATCCCAGAGGGGAAGTCGTAAGACCGCTACATCTTTCACTAAGCAATTAACAATCGTTTGCCATGAGGACGATTTAGACGGTTGATGGAGGTATTGTATTGTATCCCCGGTACCAAATCCCATCTAGATTCCACTTCACTAGGCAGGCGATACCCGGGATGTACAGAAAAAGTGTCCTCAGTGTCCTGAAAAATGCGGCTGTACCCGCTGTCCAATTAACTACGGACATGTGTACAAGTGGATCAGGGCAAACAAAGGACTATATGACTGTGAAAGCCCACTGGGTAGATTCATCGTCTTCCGCAGCAGCATCTCCTGCATGCCAGCTCCTTCCAAGGCTACGCTGTGTATCACCGGTTTCAGGAAGAGGCACAACGCTGACAACCTCTTAGAGAAACTGAGGCAAATCATCTCCCAGTGGCTTACCCCCCCTTAGACCCTCCTAGGGATTTGTGGTGTCGGACAATGCCAGTAACATTGTGCGGGCATTACACATGGGCAGTTTCCAGCACCTGCCATGTTTTGCCCACACAATAAATTTGGTGGTGCAGCATTTCATCAGAAGTGACAGGAGCGTGCAGAAGATGCTTGCGGTGGCCCACAAAATTTGCGGACACTTTCAGCATTCTGCCACTGCCTGCCAAAGGCTGGAGCGGCAACAAAAACTCCTCAACTTGCCCTGCCATCAGCTTAAACAAGAGGTGGTGGGTGACGTGCTGGAACTCGACCCTCTATATACTGCAAAGGATGGAGGAGCAGCAAAAGGCCATTCAAGCCTACACGGCCACCTACGACATAGGCAGAGGAGAGGGGCTACATCTGACTCAAGCACAGTGGAGGCTGATTTCCATGTTGTGCAAGGTTCTCCTACTAGCCACACGTGAAGTCAGTTCCGACACTGCCAGCATTAGTCAGGTGATTCCCCTGATCAGGCTGTTGCAGAAGCAGCAGGAGAAAGTAAAGGAGGAGCTAAAGCATTGCGATTCCGCAAAGCATGTCGCTCTTGTGGATGAAGCACTCCATATGCTTTGCCAGGATACGAGGGTGGTCAGTCTGTTAAAGTCAGAGGAATACATTCTGGCCACCGTGCTCGATCCTCGGTTTAAAGTGCATGTTGTGTCTCTGTTTCCGGCGGACACAAGTCTACAAAGGTGAAAAGACCTGCTGGTCAGAAGATTGTCATCTGAAGGGGACTGTGACACGGCCCCAGCTCCTCCTTCATTTTCTCCCACACCTGTATCTGTGAGGAAACAGCTGCGATTTCCCACACAACCCGCTGGCGGGGATGCAGGGCAGACAGGAGAGAGTTTGGATATCTGGTCTGGACTAAAGGACCTGCCAATGATTGCTGACATGTCTACTGTCGCTGCATTGGATGCTGTCACCAGTGAAAAAATGGTGGAGGATTACTTTGGTGATAGCATCCAAGTAGACATGTCAGAGAGTACCTGTACTGGCAGGAAAAAAAAGGCAGTTTGGAAGGCCCTGTACACACTGGCTCTATTTTACCTGAGTTGTCCCCCCTCCAGTGTGTATGCAGAAAGATTTTTTAGTGTAGCGGGGAACCTGGTCAGTGAGCGGCGAAGGAGGTTGCTTCCACAAAATGTGGAGATGATGTTTATAAAAATGAATGATCAATTATTCAATGAAGACCAGGAATTGCCTCCAGACATTATAACGGGACCTGTGATTGTGGAGTCCATCGGGGACAAATTGATAATCTGTGAGGATGAGGAAGTACACACTGAAGGGGGCGAGGAATCAGAGGAGGATGAGTGACAATGACATCTTGTCTCTGTAGAGCCAGTTTATACAGGGAGATATTAATTGTTTTTTTTGTGTGGGGGCCCAAACAAACCAATCATTTCAGCCACAGTTTTGTAGGCCCTGTCGCTGAAATGTTTGGTTTGTTAAAGTGTGCATGTCCTATTTCCGCAACATAAGGGTGGGAGGGCCCAAGTACAATTCCATCTTGCATCACCATTCATTAATCTCACTGCTGAGAGTCATTGATATGTGAGATAAGTGGACTTGTCTTTAATCACATACAACTGTTTGTGTTCAAGTGTTAATAATCACAGAGCTGACCAATCGCACTGCGGAGAGTCATTGATTGCTGCACAAATCGACTACTGCTCCTCGGATGGTCGTCGTCTGTTTATGTCTGGTCAGTAGGTTCCATTTCATTCTACTGCTGTACATATAATACCTCTCTACTGGTGCATCTACTTCCTTAGATAGGGTGTTACAGGTGTCTCCGGGAAGCCATGTAGTGTCGTTAATGTAGGCACTGTCCGCTGCTGCCGCTCTCACCCTGCATCACACGACCAGATGCTGTCGGAAGACAGCCTAAGTGACAGGAGCGTTTCTTCCACTGCCTGCAGAAGGCTGCCGAATTGCCCACTGCTCCTCGGCTGGTGGTAATCACGATCAAGATAGTGGTCTTATTGGATATTAAACTGACAAAAACAGATACACAGCACAGCACACTCACAGACCAACTCAGTGCTGCACCAATCACCCACTGCTCCTCGGCTGTTCGCCGCCTATGGTCAGAAGGTTCCACCCCTTTGCTGCTATTGCATTGCTCCACCAACCACCCACTGCTCCTCGGTTGGTCACCGTCTGTGGTCAGATGGTTCCACCACTTTGCAGCTATTGCATTGCTGCACCAATTGCCCACTGCTCCTTGGCTGGTTGTCGCCTGTGGTCAGAAGGTTCCACTCCTTTGCAGCTATTGCATTGCTGCACCAATCGCCCACTGCTCCTAGGCTGGTGGTAAACACAATCAAGCCAGATAGGGGTCTTTTTGGGGCCTAGTTTTTCAGACTACCATCCTGTCTGCCGCTGCAGTGCCACTCCTAGATGAGCCACGTGTTTGTGCCGCACACTTCTGTGGCTTAGCATAGTTATTCAGCTACATCGGTGCAACCTTTTGCCCTAAAAACAATAATGTGAGGTGTGAGGTGTTCAGAATAGACTAGGATGAGTGGAAATTAATGTTATTGAGGTTAATAATAGCGTAGGAGCAAAAAAGAAAAAAAAATCTGAGATTTTAGTAGTTTTTATGCATTAAAAAAAAAAAATCAGTACCCAAAACTTTTAGGGGTTAATTTGGCAAAACCCATTAGAACCCAAAACCTGAAGGTAATCAGAACCCAAAATGCGAAAAGTGGCCGGTGCACATCCCTAGCTGTGAGGTGGTGCAATATATTCAGAGAGGACCAAGACAGCTATATAGGGGGCTATCAAAAATAGGGATGGTGTGAGGACACTGTCATGGAGGGACAATCAGAGAGCTATGAAGTGGGCAATAGAGAAGAGAGCATCCAGAAAGTTCTGATATGTAATTGAGGCAGTAATCTGGTAGAAAAGCCAGAGACATTTAATTGCATTTGTCTGTGCGGAGTTTGTATATTCTCCCCGTACTTGCGTGGGTTTCCTCCGGGTACTCCGGTTTCCTCCTACAATTCAAAAATATACTGTTAGGCTAATTGTCTCCCAACAAATAAACCCTAGAATGTCTGTGTGTGTGTGTGTCTGTACATGTGGTAGGGAATATAGATTGTAAGCTCCACGGGGAAGGGACTGATGTGAATGTTCAAATATCCTCTGTAAAGCGCTGCAGAATATGTATGCGCTATATAAGAAACTGTTAATAAAATTAATAATAGGCTAAAAGTTGCCAGCTAGCCCCTGCTTGCAACCAAGAATTGCCAGTTTGGGACCTTTGCTAAAAATATCCATATTACCACTACAAAGTCTGACATTTTTATTCTACTATATAAATAAAGCAATCACACAATATTTTTTTCCATATATACAGTTTATACATATATGACATAAAATTTTATTTTTAGAATCCATAACACTTTGGGCAAGTATTATATTGACCGTTTGCAATTTATTGCATAGAATGACAGTGTAACTGGAGTTTAGCAGCCAACCAACCTCTGTGTCAGCAGATCACATTCATTCCTGTCTGGAACTTTTGGACCCTCTCCATATACCCCACATACCATAAAAGTTGCCGGATATAACAATGCAATAATATCTTTTAGATGATATGTTAAAACAAAGTTTTCCAGGGCTTAACAATTACATGGTACATTTAAAATGAGAAGGGGGTCATAAATCTGATGTCTTGAATAAATTCACAGTTAGAACTCTCCTACACAGACTGCGGGCCCTCTGGAAGTAAGAATTTATACTCAAAGGCATAGAACGATGCAAAAAGCTGCTAAAAGATTAACGGATATCTAATGCTATAGAACATGGTGACCTAAAGCATTCGTGGTATGCAGCACTTTCATGGTTGAATTAGAGTCGGGCTGTACTGCAGACAAAAAGACCTGAGTAATAGTCTAAATAGCAACAATGTGCTAAAGTCCGGCGCTAGCTGTATTCTCTGCAATACGGATCACAGTTAGGGCATATTTATCACAGTATGTACATTTATTGCAGATGGCACCCATGGGGACGTGCAAGCCCACTGTCCATGCAACAACGGAGATCCTTGGTCTCTTACTTCCACCTGTTCGGACCGGAGTGAGATCCTTTTTCCAATTCAGTGCCCACCAGCATTACTGAGGGCCGACAGAGTTGGCACCCAACTTTATGAAGTAGTAGCCAATAGCCTACTATATGGCAACGCCATCCGGAGATGACATTATCCTAACTGGGCAAGTTCTAGAAGATGTTGCATTCTGTAGCTTGGTAAATCCACCAATCTATAGAAACCTAAACCGGAGATATCTGCTGCAATGCTTCATGATATATCTGATATTCAATCCAAGATTCCGACTTTTGGAAAGTCCCGATAGTCGGAATCCCGGACGTTTTTCATCTGATCTGACAGTACATAGTCAGTCGGTATTCAAAGTACCAACTGTCTAGTGTCGGAAGTCTGCAAATTGTCGGGAACGGACGCGGATTGTCGGAAGACGGCCGTGAATTTGACGATCCAGGGCCATTTCCAACTAAATAAATCTGACTTTCAAAAAGGTTGAATCTGACACTCTTCAATGCTGTTGTTAATGACAGCATTGAATAGGTTAGAGACGATAGTTCCCCTGTCCGGAAATATCGGTACATATTGACTTCCCTTCTTAAATATGCAAATTATAGATTATTAATTGTATTACCCTTCTCACAAAGCAATCTCACAACCATGTTGCTATGCAGGGAGAGCAAACTTATTTGTGTTTTCTGTGCAGGGTAAATACTGGTTGCTTTTGCTTGTAGCCTACAGATGTTAGACAGCTATAAATTGACACTGCAATATAGATATCAGTTTGAACACAGCCCGCTCAAATGTAACTCTCTCTGCACATGTTAAATCTGCCCCACCTGCAGTGCAACATGTTTTTGTCCATTAACAATCTTTTTTGCTTTTCTAACAAAGCTGAATTGGGTCCTTTGTTCTCAGTTGTTGCTAAATAGCTCAAAGTATTTTGGCAAACATAAAATAGGCTTACATATTTCATATTTTCCAGAAATTTGCATAGCTATATATTTCACATTTGTAAATGTAACTATAATCATTATTAAGTCCTAATTACTTCTAAATGAGTAGTTTTCTTACATCACCATTCAGTCAAGGTAGTCCTATGCTGTATCAATACAGAAATAAATGCTTCATCAAATTGATGTTTCTATTAATAAAAAGCACAGCAAGTAATATTACAACAACAAAAAGATTTAACTTTGTTTTATGTTATAATCATTTACATTATATTATAACACTGCTCATACCGAATGAATAGGGAAATGGAACTTTCTAGAGCTTTATAAATCAAACAAATATCATTGCGGTTCTAGATTCTTCTTAAAGGAAAAACAAAACACAGGCAATAGGAACTAGAAATCTATGTGGATAATAATAATCTATTGTCCGGTAGCAACATTCATAGGACAAACTGTAAAGAACAGTAAAACACCTTGTTTAAAGGGGCAAAGTTTATATTTTCAAATAAAAATGCCACAACTGGCAGCCATGTTATAGTGGCAACCAAATTGGAGACATTTTTACCTGATTAGAGGACAACACTTTATATCTCATCAGTAACATGAAATTAAAAATAGCAAAGTATTGTTGAGTGCAATCTAATAAAAAGTTATAAATCAGATCTCATGGGGCCCTAGGCAAGATACCAGTTTGGAGCCCTCCTTAAATGATCCGTACCACTATATTTTTGCTGCTGATTGCAGACGGCATCGATAAAGTACCTTGGCGCGTGCGCAGTATACACATAAATGCTCAGCTACATAAACATCAGCATTGTTTACAAACCTGAAGCAGGATCTAGGTCTTTTGGAAGTAGGCTTAATACCTGTGTCACATATATAGTAAACTGACTGTCCACATACAGTGGATAAAAACCTTTTATTTTCTATCCTATCAAAGAACATCAAAGGCAGGTCCATGTGATGTCATGACATTACACTGTAGTTACGTAATGCTCCTCTGGAGCCAGGATATCTTTATGCGGCCCCTTGGGATCTTCTGGGCCCTAGGCAGGCGCCTAGGTTGCCTTGTGGAAAATCTGCCTCTGTCACAATGTACCGCCCACCGGTACGGCATCAGAGAGATTGCTAAAAAGAGAAATCTACCCAGCTCCCCCAATCAGACAACACAACCATTTTTATACCTAAGGACACTGCCTTAGTGGAATGAAAAAACAGGCACCTCCTTGAAAAGAATGTATTTCTGATATGGTTTCAGTGCACTTTCCATCTTTGAACAATTTTGTCAAATAAAGAAAATTGCTTTCCTATTAATATTTGTGAAGGACATGTGACATGGGTGCGGATTCCAGGTTGTGTGATTGCATAATAGTGATCATGACCATATCCCATCGGCATGGTAACATACCCCCCTGGGCTGGCTGGGCCATGCCCACATCCAAAGTGGCCACAGGAGGGCTGCTGCGCATGCGCGACAGCGCACAGCACCTCCCATGGGCCTTCATATGTGGGGGCAGCGGGCTCCCAGCTCCCGTTCCCCCATCTGAAGCCCGCAGAAAGGAGCAGGTGAGCCCGCACCCGCCCCCGCATTACAAACACCGCCACCACCCCGCCCCAGCATTCCATCAGCGGCCGCCAACCCCCCGCCCCCGCATTACATACGTCGCTGCCTACCACCCCCCCAAATACATACGCCGCCACCAGCACCCCCCGCATTAAATAACATACGCCGTGCTGCCTGAACCACCCCCCCCAATTACATATGCCGCCTCCGCCAGCATTTTCCATTGTGATTAACAATAAAAAAAGAAGATTTGGGGGTGGTGGGGGATTAATCAATGCCTGGAGTATCAGCCAATGAGCTTGTAGCTGTCATTTCACAGGCTTTGTTTAAAAAATGACAGACACTGATTGGTTGGTACCTTATTTTCTCCACTTTATCTCTCTCCAGACTTTGATAATAATTAACGCCATTGGTATTAACAAACATATCGGAGGACCCTGCTTGCAAGCTTACAGTCTGCAGAATCAGTATGAAAGTACCAACCACAAAACAGTATCCCCCACACCCATCCGCACATCCATCCATAGTATGATTGTGAATAATACACTCATAAAGTGTTTTTTTGACTGTAGCATATTTGCACATATCTAAAAAAAAAATTGGTACTTGTTTCCTAGAACGGCCACAATCGCGGGCATCATGTACCTTAAAGTTAAGGTACACGATGCCCGCGATGGACCCGATTTCCTTTTAAATCAGGTCCATTTTGCCGGCAAAGGCAAAATCGGGGGCATCGCATCGGTCGCGGCCATTGACATGGCCCCCGACGCGACCGACGCGATGCCCGCGATTTTGCCATAGGCTTCAATGTTAAAATATTTTTTAACATTGAAATCGGGAGCATTGCGTCGGTCTTGTGCCATTATAATGGCACAAGATGAGATGGACTTGATTAAGTCCATCTCACATAGGAAACAATGTGAAATGGGCCAATATGACCCATTTCACATTGTATATGGCCCAGTCGTCACCCCACGATTGATGCCAACCCCTCGCAGCGAGCCTGTGAGGGGCGGCGGTGCGCTTCCTCCGACCTGTTCATACCCCTACTATCCACGTCGGCGTGGAGTTGAGAATATAAAGTGTGGCGAGCGCAGCGAGCCACCGAGCCCGAAGCGTGGCGAGCGCAGCGAGTCCCGCGAGGGGACGTGTATACCTGTGCAGCGAGCCCCGCGAGGGGACGCGTATACCTGTGAAGTTATACGCGTCTCCTCGCGGGGCTCGCTGCGCTCGCCACGCTTCGGGCTCGGTGGCTCGCTGCGCTCGCCACACTTTATATTCTCAACTCCACGCCAACGTGGATAGTAGGGGTATGAAAAGGTCGGAGGACGCGCACCGCCGCCCCTCGCGGGCTCGCTGCGCTCGCCATGCTTCGCGTTGGCGTCAATCGTGGGGTGACGTTGAGGGGGTCAAATTGGGGGTCTGGGGAATATTTTACATTGAATCCAATGTAAAATAGGTTCCCAGGGACCCTATTCACATTTGATTCAATGTAAAAATCGGGTCGATTGCGTCGGTCGCATCGCATGCGATTTGGTCGCATGCGATGCGACCAACGCGATTTTTCCGACACGACCACCCCGATGCAAATCGGGGTGGCCGTGCGAGGAAACAAGTACCAAAAAATTATACTTTTCCAAAAAGGCATCAGGTACACAAGCACATTATTAATTTCCAAGGAAATGTGAAACAAAACATCACAGACTGTACATTCATTTATAGTTTAGTAGTGAGGAAGCGAGTGTGGAAAAAATACAATACTCCCACAGCTATTATAGTAGCAGTAAAATAATATGCCAGCAGCTAGTAACCACAAATATTGCCTGCCGGGTAATGTATGATCATAAATAAAAATGCAACTTAAAAAAAACATAAATGTAATATATATATATATATATATATATATATATATATATATATATATATGTGTATATATATATATAGATGTGGAGGGTGCGGCACTCACGGCGTAATAAATAAGCAGCAGACAGTAGTTGGACAGTAGTTGGATATACATATATATATATACTAGGTGATATATATATATATATATATATGTGTATATATATAGATGTGGAGGGTGCGGCACTCACGGCGTAATAAATAAGCAGCAGACAGTAGTTGGACAGTAGTTGGATATACATATATATATATACTAGGTGATTCTTTGCGCCCTACGGGCGCTCTTCACACCGTCGTAAGGGGCTGCGCCCCCTTAATTTGTGAACATTTGCATATGAGAAAGATGGTTAGAATTGTATGAAAGATGCCTGTATTACAACTTGAGTTATAGGTGAAATGTGTTAAATAGAGAGCATATGATGTAAAAGGGGGTGTGTATTGTTTTGTTTAATTAAAAAGCGGTTACAGAGTAAGATGTACATTGATAGTGTGGATGGTACAGTGACATTTGTGGGTGTGGGGGGGGGGCTGTGTGTGCGTGTTGTTTAGGTGTGTGTGTGCAATAGTATAGTAGGGTGTTTCTAAGTCAGCGGCTCCCCACTGGCGGAGGTCACGACACAGGAAAACAGGAGGATGGGTAGTGATAGGGGTGTGTGGGCATAAGGGGGACTAAAGAGGAGGGTGGGAGATACTGTGCAGCTTCTGCCAGTGGGTGAGGGTCCAGCGTGGCAGTACAGGAGTACAGGATGGTGGCCCTTAGTCAGTGTCTCCTCCTACTGGGTGGGAGTTCGGGTGCATGAGAGCTGGAGGCTGGGCTATGAGGCATGATAGGGGCATGTGGGCAAAACAGCGTCAGCGACTCCCCAGTGGTGGAAGTTACGGTTCAGGAGAGCAGGAAGCTGGGTAGTGATAGGGGTGTGTGAGTATACGGGGGACTAAAGTGGGGCTTAGGGGTGCTGCCGTGGGTGGATGCCGTGAATTGCGGGAGGGGGGGGGGTCACGGGGGGGGGGGGTACCGCGAATTGTGGGAGGGGGGGGCGCGGGGGTTGCAGTGAATCGCGGGAGGGTGGGTTGCGGGGGCGGGGGGTTGCAGCAATGACAGGAGGAAGGGTCAGGGGTGGGGAATCGCGGTAGGGGGGTCGTGGGGGGCACCGTGAACAGTGGGTTTGGCGCGAATCGTGGGAGGGGGGGTCGCGGGGTGCCACAATCGCAGGGGGGGGGGTGTCACGGGGTGGGGCCGCGAATCGCAGGAGTCACCAGGGGTGCCGTGAATTGCGGGGGGTGTGCTGCAAATCGCGGGAGGGGGGTCGCGGGGGTGCCGCGAATCGCCACAAAAAAAAATCAACACAGAAAGTGTGAAAGGGGGGGCGCGGGGGGGGGTTTGCAGTGAATCGCGGGAGGGTGGGTCGCGGAGGCGGGGGGTTGCCGCAATGACAGGAGGGGGGGTCAGGGGTGGGGAATCGCGGTAGGGGGAGTCATGGGGGGGCACCGTGAACCGCGGGAGGGGGGGCCCGGGGGGTTGGCGCGAATCGTGGGAGGGGGGGTCGCGAGGTGACGCGAATCGCAGGAGGGGGCTGTCACGGGATGGGGCCATGAATCGCAAGAGTCACCGGGGGTGCCGCGAATTGTGGGGGGGGTGCTGCAAGTCCCGGGAGGGGGGTCGTGGGGGGTGCCGCGAATTGCCACAAGAAAAAATCAACACAGAAAGGTCAACACATGTAAATGTTGACATAAGTGTGGCACTTCATTGGTGTCCATGTCGACACATGAGAATGAATATGAACATTGAAAAAGTGAAAAATAAATCTTGTCAACCTTTTTCATTGTCGACCATAGCCATGTCAGTGTTTTGCATGTGCCATTTAATCGTGGGGATGCCGTAAATGGGGGGGAGGGAGGGAGGTGCATACCTCCCAACATGACCCTCTCCAGGAGGGACACATTGCTCTGTTTCTGGACTTTCTTCTTAATTTATGGATTACCATCACCTGTGCTTAAACACCTTTCTTATCAATTACCCTGTTTAAAACAGGTGATGACAATCATAAATTAAGATGGAAGTCCACAACCCAGCGTTACAGCTCCAGACACACTTTGAGTGACAGATGTAGCCAAATATATAAGAGATATATATATATATATATATATATACATATACATCAGCTCCAGAGACCAGCACATGCAGCATTGAATCTTCAAACATCACACTCATATATATATAGGGGGCCGATATTTTCAGCTTTGCGCATTTCTGTGTCTGCGCTGGGTGTGTGCATCTACGGCAAAAAAACTGTCCGCTGGGAGCACGCACCCATCCTTGTGAACATTTGGAAGGCCCATTAGCATATGAAAACACCCATCATTTTATGGGCATTCCCATGAGAGACATGACATTTCTCATGTTAATGGTATGATGGCGCAGGTACGGGGAGGGCGGGCAGCTGACATCACCGTTCCCTGTACGGGAACAGGGCGGGTAGCTGACTTTTGGTGACGTCAGACGCCCACCCCCCCTGGCAGCCGCGACACTGCCGAATTTCCATGGAAATTTTTTTCAGTTTTCATTGGAACACCCATGAAATGTTGAGCATTCCCATGGGTGTGTCCACTCGCTGCCACCCCTTGCCCGACACCCGCTTTCTCAGAGTTATGCGCATGTGTGTGTGTGTGTGGGGGGGTCCTGTTGTCTGGAAACCGCTCCTCTTGGCAAGTAGCTCAAAGTATGTCTACAATAGTAATGGTATATAATACGGTTACTAGAGCTGCCACAACATCATGCAGTGTAAAGGAAAGAACTATGACCAGTGGTAGCAGCTTCTGTTACCTAGTTTGCTGTGTGTGTGTGTGTGGGTGGACCAGAGAGCAGCTACCATGTATAAGAGACAGGAGCCTTACCATGAGGTGGGAGGATGTATGCTCAGAAAGTGCAGTACTGGTTCTATTATGTTTGTGTATTTATTTATGATATGATGTGTTTAACCTTTCTGTTCCCACTTATATATATTATTTCAATGTTTGATACAGCCTATAACAGGCATAGGCAACCTGTGGCTCTCCAGCTGTTGTCAGTCAGCTGAAGAAACTACAAGTCCCAGCATACCGTGCCACAGTTTTAGCATTCCCTAATAGCAAAACTGTTGCAAGGTATGCTGGAACTTTTAGTTTCACCACAGCTGGAGAGCCACAGGTTGCCTACGCCAGGCCGATACGAAAGACCAATGTTCAGAGTTATTACTAGGTTCCTTCTACAGCTCCCCCAGACTCCAGCTCTTGCTCCAGTGTTCCGCAGAGTTAGAGATTGTAGACTGCAGGGAATGAGTAATTTCTGTGATTTTCTTTTCATATTATTTCTAATAAAGTTACACATATTTTGTGGAAATGAAGCCTGGTGAGAACAGAAGTAAAACAATCAAAGCAAACAGAAAACGGAATTGCAAAATCTTAAAATCTTAATAAAAATTAAATATTAAAGGAAATTAGGAAATTGTCTAAATTGTTTAGGCTCCACCCTCCATTGAAAACAAGATCATGGAAAACTCTACTCTACCCCTCCATACAGTGCTGCAGTTTGAGGCATTATCTTCCTATCCTGCCTACTTCACTAGTAAGCAGGAGGGGATGGGAGCCTTACACCACTCTTTCAGTGGTGAGGTGAACTACCTGAAAATTGGGAGTCTGCTGCAACTTCTGGGAGATTAGATAAGTATAATCTGTTGCACCGCACATGCCACCGGTTGTGCCCATGCAGAACCACAGTTCTAGCTTACGATGCATGCAGGTTGGTGTATTAAAAATGTGTTGGGTGGTAAAAGGGAGATGTGTCAGCATACATACAGATATGGTCCTTCTTATGTAGTGTAGTGTGTAATTCGGTGGAAGTGGTTACAGACACAGATGCGCAACAGATAACATAGGAGGCCATATACAGATGGAGAAAGGCACTTGCCATAGAGCTGGTGCAGATGGTACCACCGATTGTGGCATTTATGGACGCACCTATCTGTATTATTGCATGTATAGGTGCTAATGGAAAAAAAATTGTAGTGGCATTTGTATAAAGTTGCAGATGGGCAACTGCCAATAAATGCAGTTGGCCCATCTGCCTCCACCTCTTAGTCTGGTCTGCGTGTCCTAGATATGCAAATGGGTTTTTATAATGCTTGATTACATGACATTTCTTGCTGTAAGGCAGGGATGGGGAACCTTTGCAGGGAATGCTGGGATGCGTAGTTCAACAACAACTATGGTTGTTGTCAGGGGCTGGCTGGCAACTTTTAGCCTGAGGGGCAAGTCCAGAGCACTGGCCCATAAGTAACAGCGCATCATTAAAATGGAGGTTTTTCGTTAAAAATATAACGACACCACAGGCTTCTCCCCCTGTATAAAAACAGGACACCACAAGCTGCTCCCCCTGTATAATAACAGGACACCACAGGTTGCTACCCGCACAAGGATCAGGGGAAGCCAGGCACTGGCACACACAAACTCACAGTAGCCGGCGGAGGGCTTTTGCACACACCACTACACCCCCCCTGCCATGCTTACAGCTGGCTGCGGATGCTTCCGGATGCTCTTACTGTCATAGCTGGCCAGCTCCGCCTCCTTAAACAGCTGAGTAGCTGAAGGAGGCGGAGCTGCTCACCTATGGCAGCGAGAGTGGCCGCAGCTGCCACGCGGACAGTCTCCTGCAGCCACCCTAATTTATGATGCAGTGGGGCTAGTGACACTACCCCCTGGCCTAGCACATTATTGTCATGTGGCTCCAGGTTAACTGAGATTTTGCGCAAATGCAGAAGCTCCGATTGTGGCAGCCGAGGTTTTGTATGTATCAGCCTGGCTTGGTGCGGGACACGTGACGGCACACTGAAAATTTGCCTGACTTCCTGTTGTCGCAATTCCCCCTGCCACAACAGGGCTGCTCACCTGCATAAAAAAAGAAGAAGAGGACACCACAGACTGCTGCCTTGCATAAATAAACAGGACAGCACGGGCTTCTCCCTTGCATAAATAAAGAACTGGACACCACAGGCTGCTCTCCTGCATAAATAAAGAACTGAACACCACAGGCTGCTCTCCTCCATAAATAAAGAACAGAACACCACAGGCTGCTCCCCTGCATAAATAAACAGGACAGCACGGGCTTCTCCCTTGCATAAATAAAGAACTGGACACCACAGGCTGCTCCCCTGCATAAATAAAGAACTGGACACCACAGGCTGCTCCCCTGCATAAATAAAGAACAGGACACCACAGGCTGTTCTCCTGCATAAATAAAGAACAGGACACCACAAGCTGTTCTCCTGCATAAATAAAGAACAGGACACCACAGACCGTTCTCTTGCGTAAAGAACAGGACACTACAGGCTGTTCTCTTGCGCAAAGAAAAGGACACCACAGGCTGTTCTCTTGCGTAAAGAACAGGACACCACAGGCTGCTCACTTGCATTAAAAAACAGGACACCTCAGGCTGCCCACTTACATTAAAAACAGGACACCACAGGCTGCTCCCCTTGTATAATAATCATGCCAATTGCCATAACATCACAGACTGCTCCCTCTGTATAATAATAATGCAATGACACCACAGGCTGCTCCCGCTGTATAATATAATAATAGTAATGCCATGACACAAATTATTATACAGGGGGAGCAGCCTGTGGTGTCATTGCATTATTATTATACAGAGGGAGCAGCCTGTGGTGTCATGGCATTACATTTATATTATACAGGGGGAGCAGCCTGTGGTGTCATGGCATTGTTATTATTATACAGAGGGAGCAGCCTGTGGTGTCATGGCATAATGCCTTGGTACAGCTTTCCCTAAGTGAGCTAGCACTTCTGTGGTGGTGACAGTGCGAGTGGGTGGCCTTTAAACAAGAAATTTCCTCCTCTGCAGGTCCCACCCTATTAGAATAAAAGTGAAGAAAGAATCCGGGACAGAGAGAGAAGTGAAAGAGAGAAAGTGTATGTGTGTGTGTGTGTGTGAGTGAGAGAGAGAGAGAATGTCAGGGATGGGGCAGGTAAATTGAGGAAATGCAAGGAGGAGAATGAGAGTGTCAGGGTGTGTAAGAGATAGATAGAAATAATTTGGCTGTAAGGAAAAGTGAGGGAATGACAGAAAGAGTGAGAAAGTGTCAAAGATAAAGAGGGGGTGAGAGAGAGAGTGCCCAGGATAGAGAGTTGCGGGAGATCAGATAGATGGAAGAGAGAAATGCGGTGATAGAGGGTGTGAGAGAAAGAGAGGGCATGAGAAAAAGGGGGTGTCAGATGATGTCAGGGATAGAGAGAGGGGGGATAAGAGAGAAGATGTCATGGATAGAGAGAGGGGCTGTGAGAGGGAAGAAAGAAAGGAGGTGATAGAATGTCAGGGATAGAGAGAGGGAGTGAGAGGTGTCAGATAGATAGATAGATAGATAGATAGAAAGAGAGTGAGTGAGAGAAGGTGTAACGGATAGAGGGGTAAGAGAGAGAAGGGGGTGAGAAAGAGAGGGTGTCAGGGATAGAGATATGGGAGATTGAAAGAGAGAGAGATGGAGGGAATAGAGAGAGATACTCAGCGAGATGGGCAATAAGAGAGAAGATGTCATGGATAGAGAGAGGGGCTGTGAGAGAGAGAAGAAAGAAAGGAGGTGAGAGAATGTCAGGGATAGATAGAGGGAGTGAGAGGTGTCACAGATAGATAGATATATAGACAGACAGACAGAGAGAGAGTGAGAGAAGGTGTAATGAATAGAGGGGTAAGAGAGAGAAGGGGGTGAGAAAGAGAGGGTGTCTGGGATAGAGAGATGGGAGATTGAAAAAAGAGAGAGAGGGAGGGAATAGAGAGATAGTCTCAGGGATAGAGAGGAGGGGTGAGAGTGAGAAGGTGACGGGGATAGAGAGGGGATGAAAAAGGGACGAGAGATATATATATATATATATATATATATATATAATGAAATATATAATAGCAAAATCACATGAAAAAAAAAATATGGAGGAGGCGCACACCGTAAGCATATGTGTTATAGCACTTTACTAAAACTAAAAAGCTCACGTACATTTCAGTTTAAAAATATGAACATAGCAGTTCCGTCACCAGCATATGGTACATCGGCAACCAGGCAGGCGCTGACTTGTGCCCGCCTGGTTGCCGATGTACCTAAACTGAAATCTACGTGAGCTTTTTAGTTTTAGTAAAGTGCTATAACTTATATGCTTACGGTGTGCGCCTCCTCCAGTTTTTTTCCATATAGATAGATAGAGTGTCAGGAGTAGAGAGAAGCGGTGAGAGAGAAGGTGTCAGCGAAGAGAGAGAAGGTGTCAGTGAAAAGAGAGAGAGAGAGAGAGAGAGAGAGAGAGAGAGAGAGAGAGAGAGAGAGAGAGAGAGAGAGAGAGAGAGAGAGAGAGAGAGAGAGAGAGAGAGAGAGAGAGAGGTGTATTGGAAAAGCTGCAGCAGAGAGCACTAACCAGGCAGCATGGAGGTGACCGTGGGGATCTGGATCTGCCGATGTCAGACGTCAGCAGTCAGGTCGCGCTCATGCCAGAGTCATGCCCTGGGAGAGGAGACAGCAATGAAGAATGTACATCTACAATAGTCGAATCAGCAGCTCTAACCTCAGTGCCATGGGGAAAGGGGGATATGAGGAAAGTGAGCAGGAGAGGGGTACATGTGTGGGTGGGAAGGTGGCCAGGGGTGCCATGGATGGGGTAGTGTGAGGAAAAAGTTAGTAGGAGAGGGGTACCTGTGAGGGAGGAGGGGCCAGGGGTGCCGTGGATGGGGGAGGGGGATGTGAGCAAGATACGGCTGTATGTAAGCATGGTAACAGACACACAACTTGGGGCGGGTGATACGCTGCTTGGGGTGGGGTTACACGCTACTTAGGGCAAGGCCACATACTCTGTTGTTCCCACGGGACTACCAGCCTTCCTTTCAATCCAATTTCCTTTCAATGTGCAGAGCAGCGGGGGACTTGGGCTAAAAGTGGATGTCTGCCCCCATATTACACAACACCATAGTACATTATAATACCCAGTACACACACAGCACACAATACAATATACAACCCCCCATATTGCACCCAGTACATTCACACACACACAACATAGTTACACAGGTCTTCAACCTGTGGCCCTCCAGATGTTGTGGAACTACATGTCCCAGCATGCCCTGAGGTTTTTTGGCACGCTCTTATAGGAAAAAATGTGGCAATGCATGTTGGAACATGTAGTTTCACAACATCTGGAGGGCCACAGGTTGAAGACCCATGATAGTACATTATCCACAGCCCCATATTACACACAGCACATTGCACAGTAGTAATTTATACACAGACCCCCCCTATATTATACTCCATACACACAGCACATTGCACACTAGTAACTTATACACAGACACCCCCCATATTATACTCAATACACACATACACAAAAGTAAATTATACAGAGACCCCCCCCCCCCCCATATTATAACCAGTGAGTACACACACAATACATCAATTACATACATTATACACAGACCCCATTCCCTCAGTACCTGCAGCACTCACATGCCACTGTTCTTCCTTCCAGGGACATGCAGGAACTTAGTAAGCACACTGCACAGCACAGGCAGAGGAGCTGTGAGAGCAGGGCTGACACACGGAGCCTGTGGTGGGCGGGGCCAGCTTCAGTGAAGCCTCGGCTGCTAGCTGCTCTCCTCTCCTCTCTCAATGCACAGACAGACTTGCTTCCTGTCTGTGTGTGCACAGTGACAGGCGGCCGGGCCGTCCTCCACGTAGCTGTGGAGGCCGGCGGCCATGTTCTTGTGGCCACAGGCATCTTTTAAAAGACCACAGGAACATGGCCGCCGGCAGTGCAAAAACCGGTAAGGAGGCGGCGGACACGGCCGCGGCCCGCAGCACACCTGCCAGAGCGGCCTGGGGGGCAGATGGCACCCTGCCCCCCGGCCCAGCCCGCCCCTGGTTGTTGTAAACTGCAATGTGGCATCTTCATCAATGTTGAAAAGACAATTTATTGTGCAAGCAGATTATTCTACTGCGCATATTACACACGCAGTAGAATAATCTGCTTGCACAATAAATTGTCTTTTCAACATTGATGAAGATGCCACATTACAGCTTGGATGGGGAACCAACCATAGTTGTTGTTGAACTACACATCCCAGCATGCCCTGCAAAGGTTCCCCATCCCTGCACTACAGCAAGAAATGTCATGTAATCAAGCATTATAAAAACCCATTTGCATATCTAGGACACGCAGACTAAGAGGTGGAGGCAGAAGGGCCAACTGCATCTATTGCCCATTGCCCATCTGCAACTTTATACAAATGCCACTACAACATTTTTTCTATTGCCAGTTGCCCATCTGCAACTTTATACAAATGCCACCACAACATTTTTTCCATTAGCGGGAAGCACATGGTGTCCGCAGGAGGAAGAAAACGCTGGAGGTGGGTGGGAGATGAGAAAAGACGCCAATGCGTAACAATGATGCTGCAGACCCCATGGTGGCTTGGGGGAGCCAGCTCAAGCGGTGTCTACAGGGAGGGCCGGGAGTAAATGAGGGCAGGGACAGGCAGTCTGGCTAAACAGAGACCTACGCCTGGCTCCTTTTATCTACTGCTCCCTCAACCACGTACTCCTCAACGGCCCCCACTTGGCCCGCAGCATCTGCTGCTCACATCTGTTGCACATATTGCAAAGTTCATTTGCAGCCAACTGGCCCTCATCCACTCTTGGAGCTAGGCTAGCCAGCCATTTAGGGTTGTTATGTTTTTGGGTTGTTATTGAGTTTTCAGTACTTGAAGCAAAGGTCAGGTATTGGTTATTTGATTTGTGGTTGCATCACACAGCCAATCAGATTAGTCAGAAAGTAACCACAGAGTTCTAATGGGAAGCTATAACATAGAAACATAGAATTTGATGGCAGATCAGAACCACTTGGCCCATCTAGTCTGCCCCTTTTTTAAACATGTTACCTCAAACCATATTTGATCCTTATTTTTTTGTAAGGATACCAATATGCCTTACAATATAATGCAAACTCAAACTACTGTCCCATTTATCAACATCCATGCACCTCCAAACTACTTGAAAGACTTGCCTACACTCCCCTAACACACTTTCTTAACTCGCACAACTTAATGGACCCGCATCAGTCAGGCTTTCGTGCCCAACACTCCACAGAGACAGCACTGACTAAAGTTGTGAATGATTTGGTCACTGCTAAGTCTAAAGGCCACTATTCACTACTAATTCTTCTAGATCTCTCTGCTGCTTTTGACACTGTTGACCACACACTTCTCATACAACACTACAATCCATAGGTCTTAAAGACACAGCCCTCTCTTGGTTCTCATCCTATCTATCTAACCGCTCCTTTAGTGTTCATTTCTCTGATTCTACCTCCTCTTCCCTACCTCTTTCAGTTGGAGTACCTCAGGGTTCAGTTTTAGGTCCTCTGCTTTTCTCAATCTATACCTCATCTCTTGGCAAACTAATCAGCTCCTTTGGATTTCAGTATCATCTGTATGCGGATGATACTCAGCTCTACCTATCCTCCCCGGACCAGTCCCCATCTGTATTGAGCCGTGTCTCTGAATGCCTTTCTGCTGTTTCATCCTGGATGTCATCTCGCCACCTCAAACTTAATATCTCAAAAACAGAATTAATTATATTTCCGCCAATAAATAGTAGTTACCAACCTGATATCTCTAATGCTGTTGAGAAGATGACAATCACTCCTACCTCTCAAGCTCGCTGCCTAGGTGTTATCCTTGACTCAGAACTTTCCTTTGTACCCCACATTAAATCTGTCTCAAAATTATGCCACATGCACCTAAAAAACATATTTAAAATTCGCCCTTACCTTAAACAAGACACTACAAAAACTCGAATCCATGCTCTCATCATCTCACGCATTGATTATTGCAATAGTCTCCTTATTGGTCTACCCCAATACAGACTCTCACCACTACAGTTCATTATGAATGCAGCTGCAAGGCTAATCTTCCTAGCCAGGCGTTCATCATCTGCAAAGCTACTCTGTCAGTCACTTAATTTTTTACCTGTATTCTACCGTACTCAATACCAAATTATTTTACTTACACACAAAGCCATATACCAAACTACACCAACATACATATCTTCTCTTATCTCAAAATATCATCCAACACGACCTCTACGCTCCTCCCAAAATCTGCATCTCTCATCCACACTCATTACTCCCTCCCATTACCGACTGCAGGACTTTCTTCGGGCGACACCCACTCTGTGGAATGCCCTCCCAAGCCCAATAAGACTCTCCTCCAGTCTCCAAACCTATCAGCGTTCCCTAAAAATGCTGATAGGTTTGGAGGTTTGGAAAGCTTATCAAATTCCAGAACCAGTCACAGAACCTTGCATTCTGGTGGAATCGATGCAATAAAGAATACAGTATCTATCCTTATGTATCAATGTCTATTTCCCTATAGATTGTAAGCTTGCGAGCAGGGCCCTCTTGCATTTAGACTGTCTGTAAATACCCTGTTTGTTGTATCACTGTCTCCTTTGTAAAGCGCAATGGAATATGCTGCGCTATATAAGAAACTGTTAATAAATAAATAAGTTAATGACACCCCCCCCCCTCCCCCAGGTATGGATATTTTCTCATTTGTAATTGTGTATACATCATCTGTGTTTGTACCTCAAGAAATGAAATCTTAGCACAGCCGACCTTTTTTATGTACAATTTTTTGTAGAAGTGTGAATATTACCATGACCTCACTGATGCAAAATATCTCATTTTAATTAAAAATGTGTAACTCCATTATGATCACCAAGTAAGATGCTAAATTATTCTTGATAGCGCCTGTAAACTTGTGTAGGTGGACTAATCACAGTCAATAAAAGATGACTGAAGTAAACATGGCAAAGAAAATAAATGTTCCTGAATGGAAGGAAATAAAAATCTAATAAAAAATACATTTACACTTTACGGTTAGGAAAATTATCATAAGGCTTTTTTTTTTTTTTTAGACCTTACATGGGAATTGCAAAGCACATATGGAAATAACTAAGTGCAAAAAAATTATTGTTAGTCAGAGAAACTGCTTTTAACGACTAAACACTGGGTCTGTGATAGCCGAGAACAAACACGCCATTCTACGGTGCGAATGGTACTTACTTCTGAAAATGTCGAAAATGTGACGGATCCTGTGGGGGCTATAGGGGTGATCACCCCCTAGTAGGGGCAGGCAGACTGTGATTGCAATCTATGGGGTCTATTCAATTAGAGTTAGAAATTGCCGTTTGTCGGAGAACGTCAGTTTCCGTTTTTTTTTTTTAGTTTAATCCATAATTGGACCTATTCAATTCCTTCTGCTGATGCTGCTCACCCGGTCCCGGCACCGGGCCAGGTGAACAGCAGCAGCCTAATAAAGCAGTCCGATTTGGCTTCAATCGGACAGTTGGAGTTGGCCGTACAATTGGATAGGTATTGTCGGATCCATTCCAACAAATGCATGTCAGAATGGATCCGACTTTAATTGATTATACCCTATATGGTAAGGTCTGACAGACAATAGGCCAGCAGACCTTGACTTATCTAAATGAAGATGTAGGCACAATTTTGTCAAATGCCATAGTGTTGGTATGGTCAAAATATCAATGGTGATAATTAATATGCTGACCATACATTTGGCTTTGGCAAGTACCGAGAACTGAGATCCGGATTCTATTGTATTTGTACCTTTCCCGCAAGGGGATTTGGACTTCATTCTGCCTGCTATACAGCTCGTGGCCCTCAACCTATGTTCCAATGTATGGGTATGAAGGAATTGAGAACAGGTGGAGATTGGTCGTCTTGGGGCAACTGGAGCAGAGTCATCAGTAAAAAAAAAAAACCACAGATACTGTAATATTCACTACGCAATGTCATAAAACGTTCTGCTGCCATAACAGCATCTTTACTTTGATATTCCATTAACGTGGCACAGTGAATCTGTGTTTTTTTTATAATTAATATGTTTTTATTAAATAATTAACTGCCTGTTAAGAAATGAGTGAGTGACAGCACTTGCACACTGTCCCTTTTACCAACACACCTTTCTGGTACCACCGGCTCTGCAGTCCAGGCTCCATACTCCCGTCAATGCTGCATGTGCTCTATAGATTGTAAGCTTGCTAGCAGGGCCCTCCTACCTCTATGTCGGTTTGTTACTACCCAGTTTGTTTCCTATCGTAAAGCACAATGGAATTTGCTGCGCTATATAAGAAACTGTAAATAAATACATAAATAAATATGCATCTCCTGCAGTTCTGCTCCTCCTAGGTGAATAGACCATTGCCACGGCAGGGACAGGACAGGACAGGGTATCATGATGCACCCTGAGTTATACGGTGCATCATGTGCTCTCATTAAACTCTGCAGTAGTGGAGCCAGACGAGTGACCAGGCCCAGAGTGTTACCGGAGGTTCCCTTCTAGGAATCCCACCATGGTCCTAGCCGCTTGGAGTTTGTATATTCTCCCCTTACTTGCGTGGGTTTCCTCCGGGTACTCTGATTTCCTCCCGCAATCCAAAAATGGTAATTGGCTCCCAACTAAATTAACCCTAGAATGTCTGTGTGTGCATGTATATGTGGTAGGGAATATAGATTGTAAGCTCCACTGGGGCAGGGACTGATGTGAATGTTCAAATATTCTCTGTAAAACGCTGCGGAATATGTGTGCATTATATAAGAAACTGGTAATAATAAATGAATAGGAACCCACACAGTCCAGCAGGCGGGCAATTGGCCTGACCCTTTATAAACCAATTGTTACTGGTCAAATGCTGCTAATTATTCATCTGACAAAACAAAGGAAGGTTTGCTCATTCCTAATCAACTGAACAGAAAACCACCGTGTTCTCTTTAAACCAACTTTGACTTCTGTATTACATGACATGGCACCATATATGAAAAAGTGACTAGATAATCTTCAACATAAACCAAGGCTTACCGAAGACCGCTCGAGTCTAACAAATGTAAACTGTGTTTATCTGCTCTGTATTTATTTGTGTGATTAAGGTAATAGATCATAGTGGAAGAAGTAAATATGGTTTATCTAGATTTCTATAAGGTGTTTGACACTGTAGCATGCAGACAAATGATAAGAAAGTTGCAATGTTTGGATTCTAAGGTAATTAAGTAGATAAGATATTAGTTAAAGGATACGCAACAGAAACGTGTTAAATCCTCAGTAGGTTGCTCACTCGGTCAGCTAGGTCATAATTAATCGTGTGACCCTAGTTTTTTTTAAGACAGATAACTTTTTTGGTGCAACTTTTTTGGAAAATGCTTCATGGATTTAGAGGAGTTAAATGGTTTATTATTATTAATAATAATAATAATAATAATAATAATAATAATTAGCATTACTGCCTCACAGCACTGAGGTAATTGGTTTGATCCCCACCATGGCCCTAACTGTGCGGAGTTTGTATATTCTCCCCGTACTTGCGTGGGTTTCCTCCGGGTACTCTGGTTCCCTCCCACAATCCCAAAAAATACTAGTAGGTTATTTGGCTCCTAACAAAATTAACCCTAGAATAAATGTGTGTGTGTACATTTGGTAGGGAATATAGATTGTAAGCTCCACTGGTGCAGGGACTCATGTTCAATATTCTCTGTAAAGTGCTGCGGAATATGTGTGCGCTATATAAGAAACTGTTAATAATAATAATAAAAATGTTATTTATACAAATGGAGCGCCTCTCGTTCAGCGCCAGCTCTCGCCAGCTGGCACACACGTACGCGTGTCCCCTTCTTTCGGCGACGGGTGTCGGAAACCCTGCCCATCGCCGCTTCAGGGTGAGTGAGGGGGGGGTGTGGGGGTGCTGTGGGCACCAACGGGGGAGCTTCAGGGAAGGGACGGGAGGCAGCGGTGGGCTCAGACAGAACAGGGCATGTGAGCATCTCATACACGCGCTCACCCTTCCATCTGATGGTGGGTTCTGGTGATTGGCGATAGAATCGCCAGGACCCGCATGAATGAGAGGCGATCCATCTGTATAGTGCTCTTTATCCAAAAAAAAAACCTCAAGGATTAGTGTTCTCTACATGATGTTTCCCCACGTCTAGATGAAACTTGATAATTCATAGGTTTAAAGTGCATGAAATATAAAGTTTAATTAAGAAAACATGGGGCAAAGCTAATTTGTAGTAGGGGTTAACAGTGCATGCATAAAACTGCAATACAATACAAGGTAGAGAGAATAAACAAATACGTAAATAAATAAATACATGATAACAAAGGTAGGATGGGCCCTAAGAGCTTACAATCTAATTGGAAAAGGGCAGAGCTGAGATAAGAGAACCTTGGCTCAGAGTAAATATTGGGACAGTACATAGGATGAACTAATGCTAATAGTGCAGTTGGAAATATATCAAACAATGATATTATATACACGTATGGAGGGGGAGGAAGAGTCAGGTATTTCCAGTTACTTAACCAGTGGGGTGGTTTTATTGAAGAGCTGCACTCAATGTTGTACAGCTCACCAGCATGAATACTGGAATAGCCATTATATCGCAAGTACACATGGGTCCCAATTGAGCTAAGTGATAGACTAATGTCTTCCTCCGTGTGTGGAGCCATCTTGGGTGCACAGTCCCAAGATGGCTCCACACATGCTCAGTAGTAGCTTTAGCAGCCATCTTGGGACTGGCAATAAAGTTTTCCAGGAGGAGTTGTGAGTGCCCTCCACTTTCAACACTGTAACTAAATCAGAATCATCTTTATTGGCCAGGTATACTTGCGTATACTTGGAATTTTTTGTGGTAACAGTGCAGCATCAAGCAGGGAAAACAAGGGGGTGGGAAGAGAGGCATAAACATACATCACATACATTTCACATATATCTCGAACATTTCGAGTTAGTATTTAGTATTTGGTACGTTCAATACTGTTTAGTTGGTGGACGGCTATTGGGAAGAAGCCTTTTGTAGTTCTTGTCGTCTTTGCTGGGATGGACCTAAAACATCTGACTGATGGAAGGGGTTCAAACAGGTTGTGGCCAGGGTGCAGCTTGTCCGCCAAGATCTTTTCTGCACGCTTATTGACCCTGGCTAGGTATAGTTCTTGGACAGTGGGGAGCTCCACCCCAATGATCTTTTCTGCCGTCCTCACCACTCTTTGCAACCTTCGTCTGTCATTCTTGTTTGCTCCTCTGAACCAGATTGTGATCGAGGAGCAAAGGACAGACTCTACTATGGCAGTGTAGAAGATGAGCAGCAGCTCCTGCGGGATGTTGAATTTCTTGACTTGGCTCAGGAAGAACAACTGCTGCTGAGCCTTCTTGACTGAGCTGAGGTCAGGGTTATTTCCGCTACACCATTTAATTAGCCGATCCACCTCCCATCTGTATGCCGACTCGTTTCCATCCATGATTTGGCCGATAACCGTTGTGTCGTCTGCAAATTTTATCATTTTTACTGACTGTTCTGCTGAGGTGCAATCGTTGGTACTTGTTTCCTAGCACGGCCACAATCGCGGGCATTTTTAGTGGTATACGACGTGACCGACGCGATGCCCCCAATTTTACCATTGAAATGCATTGAAAATAGTCAAAATCGCGTCGGTCGCGTCGTATGCGGCTAAAAAACCCTTAAATGGTCCAGACGCGATGCCCACGATTTCCCCATAGGAAACAATGTTAAATGGCTCAATGTACCCGCGATGCCCCCGATTTCTCATAGGGAACAATGTTAAATACCTCAATTTCACCAAATCATCATAGGGAACAATGGTAAATGGGCCAGAAAGCCCCCAAAACACCCCAGAACAATGAAATGTCCCCCCAAAAGTACTTTACGCCACCCCACGATCAACGCGAACCCGAAGCGTGGCGAGCGCAGCGAGCCCGCTAGGGGCGGCAGTACGCGTCCTCCGACCTTTTCATACCCCCACTATCCACTAGGGCGTGGAGTTGAGAATAGAATAGTGTGGCGAGCGCAGCGAGCCACCGAGCCCGAAGCGTGGCGAGCGCAGCGAGCCCCGCGAGGGGACGCGGATACCTTCACAGGTAAACGCGTCCCTTCGCGGCCTTCACAGGTATCCGCGTCCCCGCGCGGGGCTCGCTGCGCTCGCCACGCTTCGGGCTCGGTGGCTCGCTGCGCTCGCCACACTATTCTATTCTCAACTCCACGCCCTAGTGGATAGTGGGGTATGAAAAGGTCGGAGGACGCGTACCGCCGCCCCTCGCGGGCTCGCTGCGCTCGCCACGCTTCGGGTTTGCGTTGATCGTGGGGTGGCGTAAAATACTTTTGGGGGGACATTTCACTGTTCAGGGGTGTTTTGGGGGGTTTATGGCCCATTTAACATTGTTCCCTATGATGAATTGGGTAAATTGACCCATTTCACATTGTTTCCTATGGAAAATCGGGGGCATCGCGGCTAAATTGAGGCATTTAACATTGTTCCCTATGGGGAAATCGCGTCGCGACCATCGCACCCGATTTTTTTAGTGCTTGCGATGGCCGCGATGCCCCCGATTTTTCCTCACGATGCCCACGATCATGATCGTTGTGGCCGTGCTAGGAAACAAGTACCCAATCGTTTGTGTAGAGGGAGAAGAGCACACAAACAACTGCACCTCAGCAGAACAGTCAGTAAAAATTATTTAAAAAAAAATATGTAGTGATACTTTCTTTCTTCGAGGGAACATGGGTATAATCAAACACTTAATTCAGTCATAAAATACACTTATAGTGTACATGCATTTGTATAATCATACTTGGATTACTAGAGTGTACCGGTAAAATAATAACACCACTTGCAGCTGGTACATAAGACCTGATTCATATTTGTAAGTAAAGAAAAAAAGCAAGCAACCGGACAAAACTATGCTGCACAGCAGGTGGGGCAGATGTAACCTGTGCGTAGAGATTCAGATTTGGGTGGGCTGAAATCTAAAATGCAGGGTAAATATAAAACTGTCCAACATTTGTGTGCTAAATGCAAAAGTAGACAGTATTTAGCCTGCATAGAAAAAATATATAAATATATTTGCACCCCTTGTATAGCAACTGCCTGTAATGTCTGGGACTGACAGGAAGGATTTCCAATAGGAAGACACAGCCGGTCACAGGGCCTGATTCTGGTTCACTTGCAAAATCAAGTTCTCTCTCTAATGGACAAAACCATGGTGCACTGCAGGGGGGGAACCAACATTGGGCTCAAACAGCCATCAGGGTAATGCCACAGCCGGGGGACACTTATTATATAAGGTCCCGCGACCAAAGCATTACCTCTGTGGCTGGTCAGTCCAGACCGGTTTCCTGGGGGAGTGGGGACTCCCCAATAAAGGGGTCGCCCCTCCAGGATGCCTCTGGCCTGGGCTGAGTCCCTGGCGCCCCATCAGGCTGATGGCGAATTTGAAAAACATTGGGGGCCAGTGGCTTTAAAACACACATTGGTTGCCAGTGCACCCCCCTCCCAAACATTAAATGTTGGTGCTATAGTGTCCCCCCCCCAAACATATAAACATTGGTGATATAGTGGGGTAACCCTCCCTGTATCCCCTCCCAGCTGACCTTGTTTCACTCCGCTGGGACCACACACAATGTAGTGACAGGAGGAGGGTGCACTAGCTGGAGCCGAGGCAGAGGACTGGCTGCTGGGGAGAGTTTGGATAAGCTCTCGCTTTATCTGAAGGTGGCTCCTCCATGCTGCCCTATTCCTGGCTCCTGGGAAGCTGGAGAGCATCACTAGCCGCTGTGCCATTGGCGCTGGAGGATGCCAAACCACCCAGGGATAGCCTGCGCCTGCCAGCCAGAGAGCAGCAAGGAGGAGGAGAAGCATCGGCAAGGCAAGCAGATCCTGTTGCATCACGGCGGCTGCAGTGATCGCTCACGGGCCATCCCTATTGCAGAGTTGCGTGGGCCTTCTGAGCAATCATAACCAGAAGGGTGGTTCTGAATCGCGTTCCAGTGGGGCCACGCATTCATATCACTGTGTGGGCTACACACACAACGATAGCCAGCCACGTTCTGAACGATTATGTAAAATCGCTCAGAAAGTGGTTGACTATCGCTCCATGTGTAGGACCCATTAGCTATCTTTTCTATTAACATAATACTTGTGTTTATTTTGTGTCATATCATCTATATATATATATATATATATATATATATATATATAAACACAGGTGGGTGATGGTAGCTCCTAGGAGTTGAATCACCAACGCGGCACTCCAGGTCTTGTGAGAAAACGATAATTTACTTGTGCAACAGTTTCGGGGACAACGTTTCCCTTCCTCAGGCAGACAGCAATAATATAATATATATATATATATGTCTAGTATCGGTTTGTGTGTCTGCGAAACTCTGCCATCTGTTGGCAGCGAGTGAAACCACCGGGGAAATGTAATAGGATGAGAATACTGGCTGCATTATTTTTACACTGCAATTTAGATTTCAGTTTCAACACACCCCACCCAAATTTAACTCAATCTGCACATGTTACATCTGCCCCACCTGCAGTGCACATGGTTTTTGCCATTTTGAGAACAAATTTGTACTGCAATCAGATCTGAATAAGGGCCAGTGTGTATGGCCCAGCAGATGAGCAACGGGGTTGGCGGCTTTCTATAGCGTCCTGCTACGGAAAGTCATCGGCCTCTGGGAAACCTCGTTTAGATGGGCGAAAGTCACTCAGTGTGTATGCACTGAGCAAATTCTCAGCCCACCGAATTTCCCCCATCACCGCTGTCCATACTCGCTGGGCAAAATCACCCAGTGTGTATGCACCTTTAGGTTGCACAAAATAATGTTACATGTATTACATGGAAATAATAACACAATGTGTATTTGAATTTGTGTGTGAGGTTGGATTTCTTTATTTAAAAGAACAAGAAATCAGATACACATTTTTAAATCAGATGTACAGTACATTGACAAGAAACTAGAGGCGACTGCTGTGAGCTATGGAGATTGTATTAGGCTTTCTAATGTCTAAACATCAATTCAATTTCTAAATTAAAAAAGAATTTCAGGTTTAGAAAAATCAGATAAGAGTCCTCCATCTGCTGTGGGCTGCAGATGACAGATGCTCCTTTTTGCACAGCTAAGATAACCCTGACATTATCCAATCAGCCTGGTATTGGGATAAGTCTGATTTGCTGACCATGTGTGTGTCTTGCCTAAAACACACTCTAATCCCCTTTTCCTTCCATTTACCCTACATAAATTATACTTGATATGCATTATATGCCCTGCATTAACTTTACACTTTCCCTGCCACAGTGCTGAACTTTCTGTTTAATCTATTAGAAAAATGTATTCAGATTTTTTTTTGTGTATTTGATGTTTTTAATTTGCGATCCAATCACTTTGCGAGAAGTTGTATATGATCAGCCCCGTACCCACAGGTGTTGTGCATTTACTGTTGATTTCTAAAGCATAGAATTGGATGCAGGGAAATAACCTGTTGATCTAAAGCCAACATACCCACGTCCGTTTGCCCCTACAATTGGGGCCGGTCATAGAAAGAAGAGATGGCAGTGATGGGCAGTCTGAGCTTATATACTCACCTGCCCCCCTCCACCCCCAGCAGCCAGTAATGATCACACAACTGTACGATGATGTCATCTCACACACGTGGAAAAACTGTGTCCATCAGGTGCTATGATGACATCACAGCTGTAGGGCCTGCATGTGTAATACACCCGATTGGTGCAAGCCTCTTGGCCACACCCACAACAAGCAGTCCTGAAGATCTCCCTTACGGTTGGCCATGTTACCTACCATGTCGTCTTTCTTATCCATTAACTATGTGTATCTTATAATTTATGAAGTTGGGTCAGATGGGCAAGCTTCCTTCACACATAGCTGTACAGCTGTAACATCTGGCCTAGGAGGGCACATAGAGCAGTCACATATATTTACTTGGAGGCCCAATTAGATGTAAAAATAGAGATCTTACTCTTGTCCATCTTGTTCTACTCATCACGGTTTTGTGGCAGAAGGGAAGGCCGAGCATGAGAAAGCAATGCACATAACAGTTATAGTAAGTACTACTAGTGCATGCACTATAATGTGCCAGATTATTAACAGCAATGCACTCTATAATACCCCTTTTACACCAAAATCCCGGATCCGAACTGGTATATGGAACACGGTTCCAGGCCAGGTCGAATCTGGGATTTGTACTGATTACACTGCAGTACCATTATCTTCAAGCACTTGGACCGCAGATCACCCCGCCGGAACCGCTGATCGTCGCGCTGGGGCAAGCCCAGCACCAAGGTGAGCTGCTGGGCTGCCCTCAGCCCCCGTCCGAGAGGTGAATGGATGCCGCACACAGGCATCAATTCACCTCCTCCCTGCCTCCGCTGTTGTCTGCACAGTACAGCAGCAGAGGCTGTGTGCCCCCCCCCCCCCCAACCTCCATTTTGACCGCAGAATGCTGCGGTACGGAGGTTGGGCTTCCCCCATTGCTGTAAACGGGAGCCAGGTCGGATGACCCGGTGTACCCATTTACACTGCCCTCTACCCAGGTCCTTCCTGTGTTCTACCCTGGTCAGGACCTGGGTAGAAGTCCTGTGTAAAGGGACATGGGTTAACCCTATTTACACTGCCGATGACCTGGGTCCACAAGAGAAAACCCGGGTTTTTGCGATGGTGTAAAAGGGGTATAAATCAGGGATGGGGAACCTTTGTCCCTCCAGATGTTGTTGAACAACACATCCCAGCATGCCCTGCAACAGTTTTAACATGACCAAATAGCAAAACTGAAGTAGGGCATGCTGTGATGTGTAGTTCAACAACAGCTGGAGGGCCGAAGGTTCCCCATAGCTGGTATAAATACACCACACTTGCCTACTTTTGAAAACTAGTTTCAGGGAGATTATAGTTGCGCACCATTGAGGGGTCGTGTCATGCTCCACCCAAAGGGAATGTCTAGTTCCATATATGGAGAGATTGTGAACGTGGCACCTAGAAGCGTAGGTGTGTAATTTAAAATTACTTATATCCAAATGTAGATGAGCCCCAAAGCAGTTGGTAAGCGCTACTATACTTTCCAAAGTGCTAGGAAATTGTGCTGTTGGTTCAATGTAAATGTATCTATCTCTCATTTCTTTTTCCCCCAAAAATGTAACAGTGTAATGTGGGTTAGGTGAAATGAGGGAGATTGCTAGACTAATGAGGGAGAGAGATTGCTGCTATTTCAGGGAGTCTCCTGCATAATGCAGGAGGGTAGGCAGCTATGAAATACACCATAGTCCTGTGAAGTATAGGTAACGTATATATATATATAGTATATAATTCATTTGCACAGCCTGGAACCTGATCCCTAGGGAAGGAGGTGGTCCCCCAGGCAGTGGGGTCCACTGGGAGGTTTCCCCTGTTCCCCTGTGAGCCAGTCCAACACTTTTCCTATGAACATCTATCATTATATTACTAATCCTCATTACTAATGATTTTTTATTAAATCTATAACAAACATTCACTTTCTTTTCATTTTCTTTTTAAGGGGAGAAAGATTAAGTACCAGCCAATCAGCTATTTACTCCATGTTACAGACTGTGGGCCTGATTCAGACCCGCTGCCTAGCGAGTGCGTAAGCACCACCCCCAACCAAGGGAAGAGAAATCATTCCATGGCCGCCAACCGTAGAATGATTTCTCTCCTTCGGAAATAACAGTAAGTTAAATGTGAGATGGAGGGCGGGCTCTGATGTCATGTGATGTCAGCTGCCAGCCCCGAGCAGGCATCGGGCCATCTGCATTCCCAGGGGAGCGCCCAATGTTTTCGTGGAGATGCCCATAAAACGCTGGGTGTTCCCCTGCTCTGAGTTAAAGCGCATGCGCAAACCTCAAACATCGGGGAAGGTGCTGAATTCGGCCCGCTACCAGTGGGAATGAACCGGCCCTAGGCCCTTATTCTGGTTGACTCGCTCAGATGCGAAATTACATCCTTGCGATTCACTCTAACCCCGCCTTGCCAATGGTTAGCCGGTGCCACCCATTCACACGCAGGATGCGTTCGCAACACTTGCGAATAGATGTTTTACATGGACAACCATTCGCATGTCAGTGGGAACCTCCCCCATCTCCATCGAATGATGGTGAAGGCGCACGCATATGGAAAGGCGGTCTCGTACATATGCGTGTAGAATTGCAGGGAATTGGGTGGGCAGCTGACATCCGGTTATGTCAGCTGTCCACTCCCCGTCATATATGCTAATGCTGGGTGCACATTCGTGACCAATCGAGTCAACCAAAGTAAGGGCCTTATGTGTGCAAAATTAGGGCAAGAACATAATTGGATGGTACTTTATCTCTCTGTGATATATCTCTCTCCGATGTTTAATGCATCTTCCCTTTGATGTCAGAAATCCATAGGAATATAAAACATTGGGAATATATGTTATAGAAGCAGGTGCACACATGACACAAACATGTCACTGGCTTTGTAAGCAATAAGGCCGGAGTCCAGTTCTGTCAGAGATATTTCCATTGCGTGTATAGCAGTCCCCGCGGTGCTGGTCCCCTGCCACAGCTCACATGACAGACCGTACTCCTGCTACAGAACCCAGTGCACAGGGGAAGTGACACAAACCGATCTTATTCAGAAGTATTTCTTATATGATAAAGAGTCACTAATCCTTCACCTTGCCCTATGTAAAACAATTAAAAGAAACAGTATAGTCCCAGCATGAATGTACCGTGTGCAGGGCCAAAGCACGAGGCACAGTGGGTCCTCACAGTGCACATTTCAAAATGACCTTAATTTATCGACAAAGAGGAATAAGCTGCGGGAAGGAAAAAAAATCGACCGGGTTTAACTGAGGTGGAGACACCATATTGGCAGCTTATACCACTGTGCGCTGCAATTGGAAATGCTATAAAAAAAGTTCTGTGAGAAAGAGGCTGTCGGCAGGTGTGAGGACACAAAAATAAGCAGTCTGGGCTTCAGCAATGTAACTATGACTTTACATTTTGTTACAATCAGAAAATGTGGTATATATTTATTTTTTATTTATTTATTTACAGTGTCTTATATAGCGCAGCAGATTCCGTTGCGCTTTACAATAG
The DNA here is from genome assembly GCF_055691185.1 of Crinia signifera. Classification (NCBI taxonomy): domain Eukaryota; kingdom Metazoa; phylum Chordata; class Amphibia; order Anura; family Myobatrachidae; genus Crinia; species Crinia signifera. Next base: position 443,433,956 of record NC_139217.1, on the reverse strand, counting down.
TAGACAGTGATAGAACAAACTGGGTAACAACAGACAGACTTGGAGGTAGGAGAGCCCTGCTGTAAGCTTACAATCTATAGAATAATATATATATTAGTGTTAGGAGCGTTAATGCATTAATATCGCGTTACCGTGGCAGCTCTTTAATGGCGATTACATTTTTTAACACCGTTAACATGGAGGGTGCCCGGCGGTAGGGGGAGCAGCATCGCAGAGAAGCAGAGTCTTTGACAGCATTACAGAGACCTTGTGTCACTCCAAAAATGGCCGTGAATACACACTAGTTGTACTCCTGCACCTCTAGTGGTTGTCTCATTTGCTGCAGCGGCCATCTTTGTAGGGGCGCTTGGTCTCTAATGCTGTGAGAGACTTTGGGCCTCCGTGGCGCCAATCCCCCAACCCCCCCCCCCCCTCAATTAAAAGATTTATCTCCCCCTTAACCCACTATGGCTGCAAGCATGTATTCCCACCTGGCAACAAGCATGGAACCCCCTATGGAAATGAGCATGTAATCCATTTTAGCAACAAGCATGTAATCCCTGATGGCAATGAGCATGGAACCCCTAGCAATGAGCATGGAACCCCCTATGGAAATTAACGTGTAATCCATTTTAGCAACAAGCATGTAATCCCTGATGGCAACGAGCATGGAACCCCTAGCAATGAGCATGGAACCCCCTATGGCAATGAGCATGTAATCCCCATTGGCAACAAGCATGTAATCCCCCCAGGCAATTAATCGCAAAACTTTCATACGATTAATCACGGTTAAAGACAAAGGGGCGTGCCAGCCCCGAAACGTTGTTTTGTCTGTCTGACCACTGAAAACAATTTGTTAAAACCTCTGAAAATTCTTTCTGTGTATTCTACACATCATTCCAGAGGGCACACCGGGGAAGTTATCAAAGAATTGGTGAGTACCGGGCTGCACAGAATTGTTATATATATATATATATATATATATAAATTATCCACAAAGGACCGGCGCTCCACGGGCTTGAAATAAATAACAAACGACTATACTGTGCTTCTTGCAACGTTGTCTGTACGCTGCCTGAGGACGAACTGTAGTAAAGTTCGAAACGTTGCAAGAAGCACAGTATAGTCGTTTGTTATTTATTTCAAGCCCGTGGAGCGCCGGTCCTTTGTGGATAATTTGTATGCTGCATCACTGACAAGGCACCCCGGCACGAGACGCTGTGACACAGAGAGTGCCTGCTACTCGCAAGTTATATATATATATATATATATATATATACCGATGGAGCATCCCTCATTAGAGCTATCGCCAATCACCGCTGCTCGCCATCCACCAGAGGGGGGCGTGTGGGTAAGAGACACTTACGCGCCCCGTTCTGATGGAGCTCGCTGCCACCCTCTGCCACCTCCCTGCTGCTCCCCCGTAACTGCCTGCATCCCGCACTATCCCCGCCCATCTCCCTGAAGTGGAGATGGGCAAGGAATCCACTCCCCGCCACCGTGTGAGACTCTTGCACATCCACGTCAGATGCAGGGCCTCTGCGCCAGCTCAATGAATCTGGCGATTCCCTGAGCTGGCGGATAGGTGCTACATATGTGTGTATATATATATATATGTGTGTGTGTGTTAAAAGCCCAAAAGCTTGTCAAAATGACAGCTTCTGCAATTTACTTTCATTTTGAGCAGCGACAATTTTTAACCCACAAACTCCGACTCCACCCCACCCCAAGTCCCTCCAATCTATTGGGGGAAATGTACTAAGATGTGTAGTCTACTTAGGGTTACCACCTCATCCCTTTAATTCCGGACACATATTAATTACACAGGTTCTGTGGCTGGCTGACTTAAAGACTCCATTTCAACAGCCACGGAACCTGTGTAATTATTATGTGTCCAGAATTAAAGGGATGAGGTGGTAACCCTAATTCTACTTCACATGTGATGTTGCTATGGGCAACCAATCAGATCCTGTCTACTATCTTCTAGATGGTGCTAAATAAGTAGATTCTGATTGGTTGCCCATAGCAACATCACATGTGAAGTAGAATACACATCTTAGTACATTTCCCCCTCTTCACTGTTCCCTCTCTCCATATCCATCAAGTTTGAAACAGATCAGTGTCCCTGCAAAAATGCTTTCACTTTCTGCTATTTTAGCACACAAAGTAGTAATTTGATCCATTGAGTGACCTCTAGTGGTCAGTGGCAGTACTTCACCTCATAGAGGCGATGAGTAGTAAGTCATATATAGATAGATATACACAAACAGTGTAGTTTATTGGGCATATGCCAGGTTGCCTCCCTCTCCAACCCTACTCTACCATGTCCCCACCTACACTCAGTCTGGCCGCTCTCTTCTGCCCACCTGCCCTTCTACCACAACACCAATGAGGGTCCGAATAAGTGGAACACAGAGACTTTGAGTGCTGTGGGCTATATTTACCGTAGAGGGAAATGTACAATACGGTAATGTAATTCATTTGTTTCTTGCAATATTCTTGGCCACGAGGGGATAACAAACTTCTATATACCTGATCTTTATAATCTCTTTTATTTGCCCTGGTTTTCCGTAACACAATCCTAGTGATAGTTTGCTGCAAGATTTCAGGTTTTGATACTTAAAATGGTGCTTGTTGTGAACACTTATTAATGCTCCGTGACTCACCCCCTGGGAAATAATGATTCTTGACACTTATGTGAGAACAGCGTAATATAAATACAATTATTATTGGGTTAATTCTAAAAAATTAAAATTGTATAACTAGAAATGCTTAGGCTCTATGGTGAACGTGAATGGGGCCCTAGTGCAGCCTTCAAGCCCCAGTTCTGTGCTCTTGTTAGTTTAAATATTTATTTTGAAATTTACATCAATAACTTTATCAACACCATGTTCCGTTTTAGCATTTATAAAATAATCATTCTCCACGTTTTGATAGGCTCATTCATGTTCCCCTGCGAAACACGATAAAATAAAACAGTAAAGAGTCATTTCCCATTATTCAAGATCCAATCCACACTAGGCAAAATATAATCTAAATAAAAAACTCAAACGATGAACAGCGCAGTTACATAACTGGTGGTGGTTTATTTTTAAACAACGGGTACAACTGTACTCACTGTTGCATGTTCTCTGGTGATGGTGCAGAGTGGAGAGTGGGGTTTTGTAAAGCTCATCAGCCGGTAAGCGTATACAGGAAATGGTTAGTGGTGTAGGGATGCTGGAACATCTATAAAACAAGTATAAAGCAGGAGACCTCTATCTCTCACCATATCACACTCTAGGGCAGGGATGGGAAACCTTTGGCCCTCCAGCTGTTGTTGAACTACACATCCCAGAATGCTTTGCCACAGTTTAAGCATGCCCAAATAGTTTAGCAACAGCTGGAGGGCCAAAGGTTCTCCATCCCTACTCTAGGGTGCCAAAAGCTCTGCTGGCCCCTGGTAATTGGAGGGGGGGGGCATGGCCAGTGGCAGAGGGGTGGCCCCAGGGGTGGTCCATGTGTCCATGTAAAGAGTTCCTGCCTCTCTCCCCTCTGCACCACTCTTCACACTACACAGTATCAAGAAGATAATCACAGACTCAGTAGAGATCTCAGCAGCCATCTTGTGATGGGGAATGGTGCCTCCCTGTAGGACAGTAATGTAGGGTACACACCAGGACGACCCGCTCACGATGCACATCGTGAGCGGGTCGTCAGTGTCTCGTCCGACCCGCTCACGGTGACGCGGGGGGCACGACCCGCTCACGATGTGCACCGTGAGCGGGTCCGATCCGATAGCGACCCACACCCGGCTGTATGGTCGTCATTGAGATCCTAATTGCAGCAGGTAGGATCTCAATAACGACCGACCGACCTGCGGGACCGCGCATCGGATTGGTATCGGTCCACAGCAGGTCAGAAAAGGGCCCAATCAGCACACAATCTACATCCAATTGATCGGAATTGGATCTAGATTGTGGGGATCGGGCCCTAGTCGTCCTGGTGTGTACCCAGCATTAGACTGGAGTCTGTGCAGTAGGACACTCAACTTTCAATGGAAACTAGTAAGTTGATTACTTGATAACACACAAATTTTGGAATGCACATTGAAGTTGAAGGGCCAGATGCACTAAGCTTCAAAAGTGATAAAATGGAGAGTGATACAGTAAACAACCGGCCAATCAGCTCCTACCTGACATTTTTCAAACACAGTCTGTGACATGGCAGGTAGGAGCTGATTGGCTGTTTTTTTATCACTCTCCATTTTATCCCTATTGAAGCTTAGTGCTTTGCTATGTACGGTGCTGCGGACACTTTGTGGCGCCTTATAAATAAACAAACTACTACTACTGCCCCGAAATCTCTATTGTTGCTATTATTATCCATGATGTATCCAACAATGACCAATCATCAGAAATGCACTTTACAAAAATCAAGGCGATCATATTTCTATCAACATTTTAGTTAAAATGTTAGTATAAAAATTCGATATGTTTTGTACTTCAGTTTAGTTTTACAAACAATGAGTGAAGTGCGCACATTATTAGAACGCAATAAAAAAGAGAAAAAAATTGGAAAGAACTCAAAACTCAAGGACAACTTTTTGTTATAAGAAGCAGACCGGTAAGTAACTGATTCAATGGCCACAGCACTCCTAATATTTGTTCCGCCAGGACAATGTAACAATATTGTCATAGCACTAATGTTCTGGAGGAATTTTTTGCTCTAATATTTTACGCAACATTTATAGATTGTTCTCTGTGTGACCCAGAACAGGATTTTCATTCAACCAGATAAAAGTTGGATGACCCCATAGAAAATTGAGCCAAGTACAAGGAAAATTATAAGTTTTATGCCTCGAAATAAAACTTTTCAGTTGGATTTCCTGCAAAATGAGGGAGAAGTGGTAAACTCGCACCTTTTCCAAAACTCAGTGAATTACTACTGTGGCATAAAGAAATTAAATAAAAACAAAAGATTAATTACAACAATAAAAAAGCAACTGCAGATTGCCCATAAGAACATTCATTAATCTTACTATTAAATGTGCTGTTCTCTGCATTTAAAAACACGGTCACGTCAAGCAACAAATAAACTGTGTTTTCATAAGAGGTTCACTAGTGGTTCAACATTAATTAAGAAAAGACCTTAACCACAAATCAAATTACCAGTTTTGTCAGATGTAATCACAATGGTTGGTAGACTAAGGAAATATATGTATTTGTACTCAAACTGAAACCTATATAATATAAATGAGAAGAACATATATGTAAATTTGCACCCGAGCAGAGATTGTGTTCTTATTAATGGGCCGAACCAGACCTTTTCGCACAGGTCCGAATTCATTCCTGTCCCCCATTTTGGGGGATTGCCCATGCGTATAGGCACTAATGCGATGTGTAAACCCCCGCACCTTTGGTGAAACCTGCCTGATTGACAGGTTTCAGGGTGGACATCCAACATTTCTTGGGCGTGCCCACAAAAACGGTAGGCACGCCCATATAAACGCCTGCGTGCTGCTGGCTGCTCATGGTCGGCGGATGATGTCACATGACATCAGAGCCTACCCCCATTTCTCAGGAGACCGGCCATCTTGAAAAGAAGTCCTGGCTTACTTTTATCTGCGGACAGAGGAAAAATCATTTGATGGTGAGGGGGGGGGGCTTGTGGTTAAAACATGGCATCACCCCGGTGTTTTTTAAAGATGTTAATGCCAGGTCCCCACTGACTAGAGGCCAGTATCATTTTACATCTTCATAACAGCATCACTGCCAGTAGAATAGGTGTTCTGTGCTTATTTTAGCCTGATTGAACTTTTGTATCTGTTAACCTTTTCTACTGCCTACATTATCCATTTTGCCCCTGCCAACCTTTTGCATGTCGACCAAGTGGGCGTCAACCTATTGACTATCTTTTTACTTTTGATCTACTGAACCATCTACTTAACCACACCCCTCAAAGCCCTGTGGAACCATGAAGTTCTTATGATATTCTCCGCCTTTACAGTGGTTGCCGTGTATTATTTCTCCGATAACTTTAAATATTGAAATTTCTCACGGAAAGTTCAGTCTAATGAAAAATAAAATACCAAACTTTTCTTAGAGTTAGTAAGAATGAAAATTAGTTTTCCCTTTTCTTTGGTAGAAATGAGTTACAATAAAAAAGGAAAAAACAATATATCATTAAAAAAAAAAACACCAAGAATTGAATTAATGTACTTACCGTTATGAATCAGTCTACAAATATGTGTTTGAGATGTGCAAGTAGGAAGAGCTATTCACCAAATTGTTTTTTTTTTAATGTCTTGTGATAGTAAATAGAAGAAAAAACAACAGTGTAAATATAAATAAAATGCTGCTAACAGCCAATCATGTGTATTCTTCATTTAATGCTAGAAAATAAGATTTTTTTACATTAAAATGATACATTTCATTTACATTTTTTTCAGCACTTGTGCCAAACGATTGCAAAATCCTAAAATGTAGCCATTAAAACTATCATTTACATACAACTGTTGCCGTTATTTTGTTTCTCTTTCTTTATTTCCTTATGCGCAATGAATCTCTAAGGATACAGTATTATTTCTCTATATCCGTTAAAGCAGGAATGGCCAAACGATGGCCCTCCAGCTGTTGTCAAACTACACGTCCCATCATGCCTTGCCACAGTTTTGCTATTAGGGAATGCTAACACGATGGCAAGGCATGCTGGGATGTGTAGTTTCACAACAGCTGGAGGGCCACAGTTTGGCCATGCTTGCATTAAAGCCATTGCTTTAGTTCCTATGGTGGTTATTTAATGTTAAATGAATTATGGCCCTGATTAAATTTCACTCGGAATTTGGCCCCGATCCGATGTTTGGGGTTCTGTGCATGCGCAAGCATGTATTTGCGCATGTGCAGATGGCAGTGGAACATGGGAACACCCAGCATTTTATGGGCACCCCCATGAAAATGCTTGGCATTCCCATGGGTACGTGGGCAGGCCTATGCCTGCCAAGGGTGGGCGGCTGACGTCGTAGGATGTCAGCCGGCCACCCCGTCTTTGTCGTAGCGCTAGCAAATAAAAGTCTGTTTTCATTTACTTCTATTTGCGAAGGCAGAGGAAATCATTCGGTGGTCAGCCAGTCATTTGATGACACAAAACACACACACACACACAGAGACTTGCCGCATAAATGACAAACACAATGGACTGTGCGGGAATTTCTGCCAGTCTGCCTGTTTTTAAAGCAGCAATATTTTCAAAGCAGAACTCAACAGTTTTTACATATCAGGGTATGGGTCATTGGTTTGACCAACCAAAGGTAGACATGCATAGGGTTGACCACTGAAGTTCAAAATGGCTTACAGTATGTCAACATCTCAAATAGGTCGACATGCCAGTCAGTGGTTGACCCAATGCATGTTGACCTTTGGTGTGTCAACCTAACAACCATATACGACATATTGCCTCTGGGGTCTAATTCTGGATCACATATATGGCAGCTTTCTTTTCGGGCATGGAGGCTTGCTTAATATGGTATGGTAATGCAAGAATCTACCATTGTATACGGATAATGGATTGCATGTGGAATCATACTGTTACGTCCACCGTCATTATTTATATCTGTTCTTACATCAGCCCCATACAGGTTGCAAAACAACTGATCTCATTAAGACTCTCCACCAGTCTCCAAACTTTCAAGCGTTCCCTGAAAACTCACCTCTTCAGGCAAGCCTATCATATTTAAGTTCTACATGCATAACCCTCCGAGGCACTTATGTATTATATAGCTTCCCTTCTGGACTTGTAACTGCTATGCTATTACTGGTGCCTGTCCTTATGTTTCCCCCCTATATCCCTATAGATTGTAAGCTTGCAGCAGGGCCCTCCTACCTCCAAGTCTGTCTGTTGTTACCCAGTTTGTCTTATCACTGTCTACTATTGTAAAGCGCAACGGAATCTGCTGCGCTATATAAGAAACTGTAAATAAATAAGCGCGTGTTGTCCCCAATGTACCAGCCAGAAATACCTATTTGACAGATGCTATAGATCATTGACAGAGGGGTAAATATGTACCCACTAGCAATCTCCATGTTTGTGCGAATATATGATGTAGCGCATACACAGACCTCACCCCACTCATTTAGTATAGTGAAATTAACAAGATCTGTGCACACTGTGATTTAAGCCCTTAAGCACACTTTCGGATGCCCCCCCACTGCTAATATTGTCAACATTGAGGACCCATTGTGAACAATATTGCCTAGTGCATATGGGCTTAACGCAGACTTGCCGACCCTCAGTCTAGGCTGACTTTTATTTACGAAGACTTGGCCAAAGATGGGGAGGGTGGCTGACGTTACCGCTGGGCATTCCCTGATGCTGCCCCCTGCATGCCCCCCTCCACTAGCCGTTCGAACACCTCAGAGAGTGTGATCATTCGCACAGGGGGACTCCACATGCACATAATTGTGCATGTGCAGTCCCCCCAAAAAATTGGAACAGTGCCGAATTCGCTTCATTGCGAATAAAGCTGAATCACCCCCTTTATCTCTACTGGGTGTGGATCATTTGGTCTCCAACAGTTAGGTCAACATGCATTGGGTCGACAACATTAGGTTGACATGCAAAATGGTCGACATGTGACCTAGGTCGACATTGGTGTAGGTTGACATGTCATTGGGTCGACACAAGCATTGGGTTGACATGGGCAAGGTCGACAGTCAAAAGGTCGACATGGGCTTTTTTCACTGTTTTTTACCCTATGTCGACACTGAAACGTAGCACTGCGTCCCATCGCATGGCGCGTTTTATTCTCCCGCCACGCCCTAGTGAATGGTAGGGCATGAAATACCACCTGTCGGCACATGTCGACTAAAAAAAAAAGAGTGAAAACCCCCATGTCGACCTAATGCTTGTGTTGACCTAATGACATGTCGACCTACACCCATGTCGGCCTACACCCATGTCGACCTTTCTGCATGTAGGCCTTATGGTGTCGACCCAATTCATGTCAACCCAATGCTTATCGACCTAATGACCGTATCCCTCTCTACTTTATTGCTCTCCAGGATTTGATGCATCTTCACCTTCATATGATACCGGCATACTGCATAAAGAAATAAACCTGTCATCTCAGATAAGCGAATCCGACTGTTGTCATTCAGGCATAATATGACTGTGGCCGGCGTTGTTTTAACAAACAGTTGTACAAAAAACTCCATTTCATAATTGTATATTTTGAAAACATCCCGTTCTTAATTATAGCTAAAGAGACTAGCGAAATCTGCCAGAGAAAGTTCCAGAAGCATAATTACCGTGCAGATTCCCCCCAAAATCTGAAAATGTTCAGGTTGCCATAAAGCTGAATTGCTCTTAAGTAGGACCCCATGGGGAGTGGAGCTCATTGTATTATTTCAATGAACTTGTATGTGGGAAATGTTGAATTGGCTATAATAATCTGCCAAGTGTACGTCTGTGCGCAAAGGTCAATTTTAGATAATATCTTCATATTCTACGTATTCAGAATGTGTTCAGCTTGTCTAAGGGCACCTGCTTGTTCTAGAGCCCATACGGATCATCGTATTAGCTTCTTTCTCTGCAAAAGCTCAATTAAATGCATTCACAGTGTAGCGTTGGACTTGGCCTAGCTGCTGCACGCAGCGCGGCTCTCATGAATAGCGCTATAATTTACATACCAAACCCCCATCTTCCGCATGAAAGGGAAATCTCCATGGGCAACTTTACTGCGGCCACATAATTGCGGCAGCAATTCAAACCGAAATATTAAAAGAGCTGTAACGCAGAGATCTGACGTCACCGGGGAGCAGCTGCAGGGGC